>NC_087078.1:6427674-6980174 GCF_026151205.1 Bolinopsis microptera | reverse complement strand
CCTTTTTATTAGTTTTGCCCGGGGTCCGGGTTAACTCGGATAAGGATAATCCCCAAAATCCCTAATACATCCAACCCCCCCAAATCTAATACCGAGGGGGGGAATATGGGGCTACGAATGGTGAACTAAAAATTTTTTTCCTTTAGATGATGAATGGCCCACAAAGAGAACAAATTAAAAATTTGGGGAGTTTTGAACCCACCCCCCCACCTCTAGGGGGGGGGGTTTTATTTTTCCATTTCCTTAAGTTGGCGGACGTTAGGGGAAAAAAACTTTTTTTCACTTTAAACACATTACTGCCCCAACCTTAACGGGGTTTCCTATTTTTAAAATTGGAAATTACCGCCAAATTCGTCAAAACACAAATTTTAAACGGGGGGGGTTTTCAAAAATTTAAAATATTGACACAAAGATTTCTCCCTTAAGGGGGGCAAAGAAATATTTCGTCCCATTTTGGGTTAGACATCACACCACTCAGGATAGCTTTTTGGAGATTAACAGAATTTTTCAATCGAAAAATACAAGTTGCTCAACTCTACGTTTGAAACCAGGGAAAAATTTTGTAACCACTGAACATTGAACAATATGGGGACAAAACCCATCCCTCGGGATTATGACTTTTGTCTAGGAACCAAAACCGGGTTTACCATTACCAGGTTACCAAAACCCATTCCGTTCCAAGTAACCAAGGAAACTATAACCAAACCAGGTTACTAGGGGTAATGGGGCAATCCCTCCTCCCCCCGGGATTGATGACTTGACTGGGTAAAGCAATTTATAAAAAGGGGAATTAAGCTATCTCAAAATTTTTTCATCTTCAACGAACGCTACCTTTTTTATGAGTGGATTGAACTTCTTCAAAAGACTTACGTAATGACATATCATCAGTACTATTTAATTGATAATTACATTTTTTAGTTTGTATAACTGATGTCCCCTCAAAACCAATTGTTTTTATTTTCCTCTAGTAAAAGCCTTTAAATTTTATTTCCTAAATATTGGGACATTTTTTTAAGAAAAACAATCATTTTTGGTTTCGTAAAATTTTTCTAAACCCAAAATCCCAAAAAATAAAATAAATAACCACGAAAAGCCTACTCACTTAAAATCTTTTTCGCTACTGCCCCCCCTTAGAACAAAAACTTTGGGGACGAATCTTTTTAATTAAGCTCTTCTCGAAGACAGCAATGATTTACAGGCCATCCCCACATCAAAGTGCTGAAAATCCTTTATGCGAAGTTTCGGCTTGGGACCTAAATATTGCAGAACACTACTGTTTATTCCCTAACACTGCGGGCAGGATTTAGAACTCGTACCATTTTTACTCCTTCAACAAGTCGAAATACCTGACCTGGGGGGGTCGAGGGGGCAAAAGGATCTCAAAATCACTGATCGGAAATCAGGAAAGGGTTAGGGGAATCACAGAAAAATGGGGCATTAGCAAGTTCCTGGGAAACTTTAAAGTAAAAAAAAACCCGTATAAAAACTACCACCCCTGCTCCATAAAACACAGAACAGGGCTGGAACTGATAGGGGGGTCGGGGACGCCCACTAGTCCACAAGGGGACTGGTCTATCTAGATGGGTACTCACTAGCCCGATGGCATCCGCCCCCCCCTGATCTCAAATCAAGGGTATCCCCCTTGACCGTTGGTACAAAGTTGTTAAATTCAACTGTGTTCGTTTAAACATTGGCTCACACTTTCCTTTGCCATTGGTGTCCATGCCAGATAATCCCACCTCTAAGCTAACAATAGGAACTGTTTTGAATATGGAACTCAAAACCCTTGCCTCTTTAATTTTATCAGAACATTCCATCAGTTTTAAGAGCAGTGTTTGTTGTGTAGCTCCCTATATGCAACACAACTCGCCCTGTTTCTATCATAGATAAGCTTGCATACCACTGTATACAGAAACTCGCATCAGATCCGGGTCACAGAATGTCACTACAAGATTGGCAGCGTCTGGCGCGTCCTACACAGCGTCCTCCAAAAAAACAGCTTAAACGTGCTGGTAGAACAGGTAGTGATGGTGTAAGATGTTAGTTAATGTGGTAGGACTGGCCGCCAACAGATAGAGGTACTGTTAGTGTGGGATAAGATAATCAGGAAAGGATCGTTTTCCTTTCTCCAGAGACGGCCAGAGAAGAGACGTGTTGTAAGAACCATTGTACGAACTGAAGGGTTGTTTTTACTTACTTGCTGTTTAAATTTGTATTTTTTTATATACCAGATCTAAGCAACCCAAATGAAAGGAAAACAATAACCCTATAAGGGGATAATTAGAAACAATTAGCAGCACTAAAGAAATTAAACTCAAACAGCAACTAAAACGAAGACCAAAACAAAATTGAAAATTATTCTCAGTAGTACTAAAAATTTGAAAACTCAAAAACGACAACCACACCAGAAGAGCAGAATGTGTCCATGATTGGTGCGTGTTCAATCAACATGGAATGCTGGCTTCTACTGTTTTAGTATGTACAATTTAATTTATTATATATATAATAGTAACCTGTTTAACTAAATACAGGGTGGGCCAAAAAGACGAGTGACATACGTTGGCCTTAATATCTCGGTCACTGATTGACCAATTGAAATAATCCTTTCTGGTATGACTTACTACCACCACTGGTTCGCAGGATTTGTCCAAATCGAAAAAAATATTCGAGTACATTTTTTCAAATGAAGTTCATTTTTGCATTTAATTTCCTAGTATGGATAGTCGGATCGGCTAAATTGATTTAATTTGAGTTCGAACCATACGCAGAAGCAAAAGCCTCTCAAATATAAAACACGGCGAGCTATTAAGGCCCACCGCATGCCCACTGACTTTTGGCCCACCCTGTATTATTATATTATGAACGTGTGTTTAATGTGTATGTGCATTAGTCTACAAAACAAAAGAAAATGATGGTTGAAGTACAATTTCATACTACAACTGACAACACTGATCCCCCTCATAACACTTGAAGTGAAATGAAATGAAATGAAATAAAGCATTTTCAACCCGCAAATATCAACAAACCAAATTATAAAAATAAAGATTGCCGATGTCAAAGCGGCTGCCTATGAATTATACCCTAAACTAAGAATAATCAGTTGATGAGTATGATATAAAAAAGATCCATAACCAAATTAACTTAAAGACATTAAAAGTTAGAAATCGCAACGTAAAAAAAACAACATTAAGATGTATATCATTAACATTATTATAAATCTTATCATCCACTACCTTGTCCCTTACAAACAAATTTTATTACCATTCTTGTATAAAAATACCAACCATCTTCATATCAACACTTTGATTTCTCCGGCAACTTCCCCTAGGGCTGCCATACCCCAGAGGCAGGCAGAGCATCCTCATGCTATCCTCTCGTGGGCCACCCTAAAAACTTGCCTAAAGAGCTAAAGCTAGTATTGATCTGCTTATTTAGTAAATTACTTAATTAGATAATTAGTATAATTAGATAATTAGTCATTAGATAATAAGTTAATTATATGTGGATTCTGTCAGGGCCGGAGGGATGTGCACCCTAGAAACTTACCACTTACCTAAAGCTATATTGTTTCTCTGCCATCCACAACGAGCACTATCTTCCCTCCTGATGAGAGAGCGCATTTTTCTCATATAAGGCATCACGTCGTGTTTTAACATCTCCTTATTAGGGCATCACTTGGTGTTTTTACAAAATCACCTTAATTAAGGCAATCACGTGGTGTTTAACATCTCCTTATTTGGGCATCACGGGAGTTATTACATCTCCTTAATAGGGCAACACGTGGTGTTTTACATCTCCTTATTTGGGGCATCACGTGTGTTTTACATCTCCTTATTAGGGCATCACGTGATCTGCTTCCACTTTCTTCCCTTCTGAGGTGAATGCGCATTTTATCTTCCTGTAATTTCAATATTGTAAAGCTGATTTATTTTTATTTGGCTGAATAATTATTGGTATATAGAACGCTAGTATTCCAATAATTTGGTCTTCACAGTTTTATTTTTCTTAAAACCCATTTCCCTCTTTTCTCTACATTGAATTAGATTGAAGTGTCCCCAATGAGCCAATCTTTGCACAGGGAATATTTGTACCTGTTAATATCTCAGAAATTATATGTATTACATATTCTGAATGTGATATATAGCTGTGGGGCCCCCTTTATATTATACCTTCTACACTTGTTGGCATAGTTAAAGAGATCATGGAAGTGTAAATTTGCGATTCTTCAAAAATCACGACACTTGGGTATGATCTAGGCTTTGGTAATTCTGCCGCAATCCAAAAATGCTCCGTCGTAGTTTGCTTCACAAGCTGAGATAATAGGGGGCAATCAATTACATTTTTCCAAGTTGCGGCTAGGTGATAGATAGCATATACGACATGTGTAAAAAACACCTGATTTTTAAATCGTCCATAACAAGTTTTCTTTGGGTTATTTTTTTGAACCGACAAGATAACCATCAGGTATCAACCATTATATTTTCCATATCTTTCTAAATTTGGTGTACAGCATTTAAATCTAGTTTCCTACAAGCAATTAAGGCAGCTCACTTTCATGGACTTGAATGTAGCACGAAATCCCTGAATAATAAGCTTTTAATTTTAATGCCAGCAGTGCGGCTGTGTTCAGCTAATCTTCATGCACATTTTGCTGAATGCCAACGAAATTAACTTGCTCAAAAAATTCAAAAAAACATGGTTTTTTTTGGCATACTTTTGGCCCCAAAAACGGTTTTTTGCGATTTTAACCTAGGGAAACTCAGACTTTATCATATCAAAAACCACTTTTAATCGATTCTATCGGGTCAAAAATAAGTCCTAGAAAGATTATGTGGAGTCCCAGCGTATCAAGCAGAAATGCCCGTTAGAGCTTCTACTAGTAAATATATAAAACAATTATTTTGAACGCTAGTGTATATTATGCACCTTATACAACCACAATTTTCGAAAGATAAAAGTCAAATCTATCAAGTGTCGTTTAATTGAAGAATTTTATCAATTAAATTTGGCGCCACAGCACATGAATAAAAATGTGCATTTCAACACTGTTTTCTATTGCGGTGTCTGACGTTAGCGCGCAATCCAACAAAATAGGGCCGATCTTCAAGTATCGATTTTCACGCGACATAATTAATTGCGAATACTGGGATACCGACCCGTATTCTTAAATTAGTTGTTTCTATGTGATAGTATATGTGAAATGTTGTGACGATTAAGTCGGGACACTGTGATCCCTTAAACCCCTGATTTAACAAACCTGATACAACATATCAGTACCCAGTATATTAAACCGCTCCCTCCTGAAACGTGTTTGGAGAGATTATACTGTGGATTAGCTAGTCACAGGGAAACACACCGTGAGTTTAGAAATATACTAATTAGTTAAATACTAATTAAGTTTAATTACTCCACTTATTTTAATTACTAATTAGTTAATTACTAATTAGTTAATTACTCAATAAGTTAATTACTAATTAGTTAATTACTAATTAGTTAATTACTAATTAGTTAATTACTAATTAGTTAATTACTGATTAGTTAATTACTAATTAGTTAATAACTTATAAGTTAATTACTAATTAGTTAATTACTAATTAGTTAATTACTCAATAAGTTAATTACTAATTAGTTAATTACTAATTAGTTAATTACTAATTAGTTAATTACTAATTAGTTAATTACTGATTAGTTAATTACTAATTGGTTAATTACTAATTAGTTAATTACTAATTAGTTAATAAGGTGCATCGTTAAATGATCAGTAATTCAAGTGATGAGTAATTTATTGCAGATTTCAAAAGTAAGGTTTCAAATACTGGAAGTTTCATATCTTAAGTAGTAGAATGCATACATAGCCAACTAATCTCAGCTATTGCTAAGCTAGTTTTGTATATTAAAGTTATTGATTGTAACGAATTGGAATTGCGCATTGCTCAATTCAAAAATATATTAAATATACACATTATTTACATATTATTGTTTTTTTCGCCTCAGTTAATTGTCTACTATATCTTTAAATCAATATAAAATAATTATAACCTTAAATTATTATTTTATCAGTATTTGAACGATTTAATAAGACTGCACCTGTCTTTTTTATTAATTATTCGACCATTCCGTCCATTGTTAGTTAAATAGTTTGAAGACTTCCTGGGATTTCATGCAGTTGTTGAGTCATGTGTAAAGATCTGGTCGAAACAGAGGTTTCAGGAACTACCAAACGAGAATAGTTACGATAAACTGTCCATCTTGTTAGGTATGGTCCGACATAATTTGGCCCTGAAAGAGGTGAAACAGCAGCCAAACTGAAGAAAGCAAACAATATACATAAATTCAAAAGTTTCGTAATTTTCAAACATCGTTTCAATATCACACTATTTGTGTTCATTTGTTCGATATAAAATCATATTTTGACAAACAATATGTTAAAATAATTCGCTAAGGTTTTGCATCTTCAAAATGCCCAAAATTTTGATGATCAAAATCCCCTAATAATTAAATTTACCTGTTTCAATACCTGATACCTTGTATGTTTTTTTTCGATGCGGCTTTGAATTAGCCCTAATATTTAATCTTATGTGCTATCTGTTAGAGCTCTAATGCTATATAATTATGTTAAAAAACCTTACCAAAGTCAACAAAAAGCTCGCTGCCACATTCCAACTCCTCTCCCTCCTTCAGCATCTTCACACGGTACTCATACACTCCTGCAACATCAACCTTTAAGAACATCTCATTTATACCACATTTTTCCAGACAGGTGTGAGATACTATAACTTCTCCAGATTGGTCCACCACTGCCCAGGTTAGTTTGTCCCAGGTCACATCTCCACCCGTCGTCTTTACAGGTAGGTACGCTTGCTCTTCTTTCTTTGTGTCTAGTGGCAGGCAGGATAGTCCCACATCTGAAACGAAGATTGGGGCTGTTACATTTACTGTCTGTCTAACAAAATCACATACTATATTCTTTAAAAAACCGGAATTTATTCCATTATACGTAGAATTCTCAATTTCTTCTTCAAGTCATTCTGACTGATATATTAGCTCCTTAACCTTTAGTACAAGAAGGTGCTTCCTCAAAGATGAACTCTTGATCTTTAGCACAAGTTATCATGTGAGCTCCTGACAAGCCATACCACGGGTGGTTACAACTGATTTCTATCACTGTATCTTCTACGATCGGAAACTTTACTTTTGTCACCAAACGATCAATTTGTGGAAGACTCCCGCAGGTTTCTGTGAGTTGTATGAGCGGTGATTTCTGATCTAAGCGATTAATACCAAGATTGAAAGATAATTTGGTTCTGAAGATAATGTTGATAAATTGATAATAAACTCAGAGAAGACAGTACACCCGTCGCCCTTCCTATTCTTACACTATTGTACACTATAACAACCGAAATAAGTCCAAAGGTAAGTTAGTCTAGCAAAACTGTTCTGCACGTTTACATAAAAATATATAGTCATACTCCAAATTGAAGTAAAACTCATTAACAGTGCATGCCTAAATCAGTTGATTTCATTGTATTGATGAAAAATCTTGTCCACAGATTAAATTGTGTCGTCAGTCTTATTAAATTAAGACATACAAATACATATATTATCACCTTCTTTTGCTTCTAATACATTTGCTTCAGATATAAGGTGACCTAGGCTTTTTCCATGATTTTCATGTTGATCAAGTTCTGTATCAGTGATGTAGATCATATCACCTGCAGCTCCTTTACAGTCCAGAGAGAATGTCTGGAATTCTACACTGTCGTCGTAATCTTGTTGGAGAAAATATCATTAAAACTCAAATCGTTTTGAATGTAAATCTTATGAGTGAAATTTCTGTCTCTTCTGTCTCTTCTGTACTGCCACGACTTTTCTAGATTAATATTAGACGCTAATAAGTCAATTATCTTACCAGTTATTTCTTCACCGCAATCTGCAACTTTCGTTTCTTCCTCCCCCTCAGTTGAGTACACCATGACCACTGTGCCAAGTATTCTTTGCTCGCAACAATCTTCCTTTACGTTTGTCAGCTTCACTGTGCCTATTCTGTACTTTTGTGACAAGAACAGTTTCAAGAAGTTTCCTTCAGCATCAATGTCCTTCACCCTATATGTAGTCGTGTAATCTCCGTCATAGGCTTTCTCAGGAGCATAATGTGTAGCTTCATTAGATGAGTCTTTGTACCAGCTTTTTGCTTTAGATCGTACTATCGGCAAAATGTCTGAAATGGTATCAGTAAGATAATATGTTATTGTAGCTCCGACTCAATCTCTAAACTGAGCTATTTATATAAAAGTCCAAATATTGAAAGGTGCACACTAAAGTATTATAATTAACTTTCTTATTACCGCACCGCCTGACAGACCGGTTCATCTCACCTAATCCGAATATCTCAATTTCAGCAATGTTGTGTCCCGCTTCTGCATCATAATCCAGATCAGTCAGGTACAGCATGTCCCCCACTACACCGTCACAGTTCAGAGAGTAGGTTCGACCTTCTATAGTTTGTGTGTCCCCGGGATTCACCTCTGTAATTTGAGTAGTATCATTACTAAGATATTCATCAAAGAATTTCGTTATTGATTATCTTATAGCCGGCTTATAGCCGGCTTATAACCACTTTTGATACCTAAACGGCTTATAGCCGGCTAATAGCCGGCTTATAACCGGCTAATAGCCGGTTTCCCTGAATTTCTTATAGCCGTTTCCTGACTATCGTTCAGTACGATGTGGTTGAATTAATATCTTATAGCCGGCTTATAACCACTTTTGATACCTAAACGGCTTATAGCCGGCTAATAGCCGGCTTATAACCGGCTAATAGCCGGTTTCCCTGAATTTCTTATAGCCGGCTCCTGACTATCGTTCAGTACGATGTGGTTGAGTTAATATCTTATAGCCGGCTTATAACCACTTTCGATACCTAAACGGCTAATAGCCGGCTTATAACCGGCTAATAGCCGTTTTCGCTGAATTTCTTATAGCCGGCTCCTGACTATCGTTCAGTACGATGTGGTTGAGTTAATATCTTATAGCCGGCTTATAGCCGGCTTATAACCACTTTCAATACCAAAACGGCTAATAGCCGGATTATAACCGGCTAATAGCCGTCGCTCAACAACAAATGTAAGCGGCTATAAGCCGGCTTATAGCCGGCTATAAAAATTGTAGCCGGCTATAAGCCGGCTTATAGCCGGCTTATAACCGGCTTATAGCCGGTCGGTGATCTACCAACTGGCCATTGAGTCTATTGTTCCGGTCAGAATCCTGCCCCCAGTCGACCACTGTTTAACATACAGTGCATTCTCCCAACTTCTCAATAAAACTACAAAGCGTCAAGTGTTTTAACACGCATAGTGGTGACTAAACCAAATCCACAATCACCTTTTGTGAAATCATTTCATATCTTCAGGATACAATGTTACCGCATCTCTTCGTCCTTGTTTTCGCGTGTTGTCATGGCTACAAGATAGGACTCATCCTTGATTCTGAAGATCATGAGGGGGCGGATGCCATCAGGAGACTAGCTGAGTACACCATCTCCAGACTAGACAGCAGTGACACTACTGTGGAGCTAGTGGAGCAGTACCACGACTCCACCTACCTCAGTCTCCAGACCTGCTTCTGTGCTTTACTGGAGCAGGAGGTGGTAGCTGTGATATCAGCATGTGATTTTACTTTAACAGATATCCAGGCTAACTTAGCTAATCAGTTCCATCTTACTCTCATAGCTGCAGTTGCCACTAATCCTTTCACTGACTTTCACAGATCAGATGATTTTGAGATCCGGCTGTCCCCATCAGACGCCCACCAGAGTCAGGCTATATTCGACTTGTTGAAGGAGTATAAATGGTACGAGTTCTCAATCCTCGCCTCAGCAGATGATTATGGAATAAACAGTATCGTGTATCTGCAATATTTAGCGTCCCAAGACGATAACTTCGGCATCAAGGATGTTCAGCACTTTGATGTGCGGATGGACCTGTCAAATCATCTGCCTGTCTTCGAGAAGCAGCTTCAACTTATCAAAGATTCGCTCACCAAAGTTATTGTTCTCAACTGCGGGGGCAAGTACGCGAAAAAGATTTTCAAGTGAGTAGAGCTTTTCGTGGATTACTTTAGTTATTTGTTGGCATCTTTTGGAGTTTAGAAGAATTTTACGAAATCCAAAACATTCGATTAAAGTATCCTTTACATTATTAACCCATTAGGGACGATAGGGTCGTTTTTATGGCCCACCTTTTCTAGACGAAAAACCAAATTACTAAACGCTATAACGAATCTATAGCATATATGCTCAAAATTTATTGGGCTACATATAATGAAGCCCAATAAATTTTGAGTATATATGCTATAGATTCGTTATAGCGTTTAGTAATTTGGTTTTTCGTCTAGAAAAGGTGGGTCATAAAAACGACCCTATCGTCCCTAATGGGTTAACAAAATGTACACAATATTTAGGACAATAATATTTAAATAAGGCGTGCACATATGTCAGGCTAAAATAAAAACAAGTGGTTTTGAGCACATCAGTTATACAAACATACAAACATACCTTACTCGGGAATATTATAGCGGGTTAATTTATGACTGGGAAAATTAATAACCGGGAAAAATATGGCGGAATTTCCCAAAACCCGCCAAATTATCCCGGTCATGTATTTACCGGTGGCCGACCTTTCAAGATTTTTTCAGAGGTCAACAAATTTTCAACCGAAATTTCTGTTTTTGTTACTAATCTTGTTAAAGAAGTTATTTCAATTTACAGTTACTGATATTACTCAGAAATAGAAAAAAAGACACGTCTAGTATTTAAAGGAAAATAAATCTATAGCAATAATAAGTCAAATCTTCATTAAAGCGTATTCTCATTCTCATTATCGCTAATGTCCCCTCCATTATCATTATTGATATCCCCCTGCTGCTGACCGTCAAATTCGAAGTTGTATTGTTGGGGGGGGGGGGGGGGGGGGGGAGCCAAGTAGATTTTTGTAGATATTTGGATAATGTCATCCACTTTTTTCGTGAATTATCCATTACAATAATCTACAAATATCTACATTTATCTACAAAAATGTATATCTCAATTATGTGCCCAGAAATTCTACTGAATTTTTGGAGATAAATGTATAAATTTGTAGAATTTTCGTGAATTATCCATTGACAATAATCTACAAATATCTACATTTATCTACAAAAATGTAATCTCAAATATGTGCCCAGAAATTCTACTGAATTTTTGGAGATAAATGTATAAATTTGTAAAATGTCATCCACTTTTTTCGTGGATTATCCATTCTACATTAATCTACAAATATTTACAAATATCTACTTGGCTCCCCCCCCCCCCCTATTGTTGTCTTAACAAGACTTTCATTTTGTCCGCTAATGGGGCTACTGCTCTGAAGGTCAGCCGGAGCTTAATTTCCTGCCCACCGCTTGATATTGGGGAACGTCTTGGCTTTGCATCTTCAACTGCTCCAGTAATCAATCCACCGTGGACCATGAAATAGTGGCACAGTTTACTCACTTCATGGGCAAGAAAAGTGAGAATCACGGTCCACCCTGAAATCTGATTTCTATAACCAAATTGTGATTTTTATAACGAAATTATGGTAGCAACCGCCAATAAAGTTACAGCCCTCCATCCACTGCTTCAAAAGTCTTCTCTAGCACATATGAGACTTCAGGTAAAATATGATGATCACCACCCCCTTGGAACCCCATAATCTGAGTCGGCGGGTTTTTTTATGACTGGTAAAATTTTTGACCGGGAAAAATATGGCGGAATCTTCCAAATCCCATCACTTTATCCCGGTTATAATAATCCCGAGTAAGGTAAGTTTTACAAATTAAACTAAGTATCATGACCTGATATGTCACTTACAGTAAGTCTTTCTGACCAGTAGAGCTTCCAATCCACTCAATACAAAAGGTAGACGTTACGTTGAAGATGAAATACATTTTGAGCATAGCTTAATATCACAGTATTCTTACCTAAATATGCTTTACCCCTAGTCAATGTCATCAATCCAGGCAGGGTACTGGCATGGTGATCTGTCCCTATTACCATAGTAACCTGGTTACCTGGTTACATAGTAACCTGGTTACCTGGTAACCTGGTAACCTGGTTACCTGGTAACCTGGTAACCTGGTTACCTGGTTACCTGGTTACCTGGTGACCTGGTTACCTGGTTACCTGGTAACCTGGTTACCTGGTTACCTAGACAATGTCATCAATCCAGGCAGGGTACTGGTTATCTGTCCCTATTACTTGTTCAATGTTCCAGTGGTTACAAAACTTCATTTCCATGGTTTCAAACCGTAGAGTCCTGAGCAACTTGTACTTCTCTCGATTGAACACTTCTGTTAATCCTCCAACAAGCTCCACTCCCTGAGTCCGGCTGTGATCGTCTACTACGATGAATGCCGGACAGAACACTACTTTCTTTCCCGCCCCCTTCAACCGCAGGAAGAAATCTTTGTGCTCAACTATTTTAAGTTCTTTGCTCCAACCTCCCACCGCCATAGCATCTTGTGTTCTTGCCACGAACCTTTTAAATTAACTGAAATATCGAACTCGGCTTCGCCTGTGTGATTATGGGCACTATCCGTGCGGAGTTAGTGCCCCATTAATCAATCGGTGGAGGTTTGGGTTGAAGTGCTCTCTAACACAGTGCGATTAGTTTACTATCTCACCTGTTTTTAGTGCAATAACTACACAGTCGTGCGATTTTAAAAACTAATTGCACCGATTTATATAAAAACCAGACGCGTGGAGATATACGCGAATCTAACTGGCATGTATTAATCGATTACACCAGTTTATTGCACTCGGTTGCCACCTCGTGAAATAACTGAAATAATCGAACTCGGCTTCGCCTCGTGTGATTATTGGGCACTATCCGTCGCGGAGTAGAGTCCGCGGCGGGAGCCGCCCGGACTCCGGCGGTCTCGGCGGTGCCTCCGCCAAAATGTATTTACCACTGGGAGCTCGAGTACATTTTGGCGGAGGACTCGGAGGGAGCCGAGCGGACTCCGAGCGGACTTTAAAGTCCGCCTGCGGACTCCGAGCGGCTCCGCGGGGGGGGGGGGGCCGGCGCGGCGGAGTGTCCCGCGGACTAAGCACGTGGCGGACTCGGTCCGCCGCGGACTCCGGCGGAGGCTTGGCGGACTTCGCCGGACCTCTCCGCCAAGAGTGAATCCGGCGGAGTCCGGCGGAGCTTGGCGGACTCGTCCAGCTCGGCGGACTCCGCTCGGAGTCCGCCGGCTCAACAGAGTCCACTGACTTCGACCTCCGACTTCCGACCCTCGGCTAAATTGGCACGTGACATACATACTAGCATTTTGCAATATGTGTCAGATGAAAAGGTCGCTAGTGATAAACCTTAACCATTACCTCAACAATGACAATAGTGTCACACCTCTAGTCCTATAACTTTGACCTATAATGTATAAACGTTGCCCTAACCCTCCACCAAACCTCCGCAGCGAAATATCAATGTCATTGATGGTCACGTGACCAAAACAATTTTTGTCATATTATCTCATTATTTAGGGAAGCGTTTAGTTTTACCCTACACGCGTTGGCTGTGGCGTCATTCGGCGGCTCCCAGAAGCAAAAATACGTCGACGATCACGGACGACGCCGCCTGCAATCTCTACGCTTTTCGAGCTCCGATCGTTCCTGTGACGAGTAAGGACGATGCATTGAGGTCTCAGGTAACATCGACCACCGATTGAAAATTCTTGTCATACGTTGTATGACCCCGCGCGCTACGTAAGTGCGCGGCTCCCCTGTATGTAAGGAACGATAAAGGGGTAAAACATAGTGAAACGACCGTGGGGGTCGCAACGTGTACAAAAAAATTCAAAAGTTTTTTTGACATAAAGGTCTAATGTAAAACTAAAATTTTGAGGTTGGATTGATTGACGACGTCAATTCTTTGAGCTCAGCGCGTGCGGCATGCGAAAAGGACGCGTGCATTAGTCAAGATGTTGATATGGCACTATCCGTTTAATCAAAGTAATGTGGATCACTCGCTTCACTCCGCATACGAAATTTAAGTATATAATCCTACAACGCAAGCTAGTTAATAGAGTTTTAGGAAAGCACTCTGGCCAAGTCGGTGGATTCTGTTTACCTTATTTTCACCTCATCCCATTAGAGAACGCGCGCTGGGTAAAAAGAACCTAGCCCAAAGGTTAAAGAGTGGAAAGTCGGCGCCCTCATTAAATTTTTGGAGAAAATCGCTCGCCACAATTTGTGGGACCAGGACGATGTCCTAGCCTGCAGCTCATTGCGCGTGGCAACGAGCTTCGTTGTTCGTCGACGTGCGACGAGCAACGACGAAAAATTTGTGTGCACGTCGGGATGCACATTCTTTAACGGGTGATACGCGTTATAAATTTCCGATCGTTGACGTACAGCGAGCAGCACAGATGCGAGTGGCGTCAGCTAGTAGGATTTCATCCTACAGGCACAATTGCGTTACTAGCTAACCAGGTCATTTCCGCCTCCGGCGGTCGCGCGCTACTGCAAGGCATTTACCTGAGGCCCAGGCTTTAAATGTGTTATAGAGATTAGGAGGAATGACAGGTGGAGCGCGGCCCAGTAACTGCAAAGCGAGAGTGCTATTGTTAGACTTAGAGCACAAATCGCGCCACAAGCCAAATATATATCAACATCTTGATAGCTACGCGGTCCTTTTCCGCATGCGTCGCCGCTGAGCTCAAATAATTGAACGTCGCGTCGTCAATCAATTAACATCAAAATTTAGTTTTACATTTGACTTTATGTCAAAAAATTTCTGAATTTTCAATCAGGTGGGTCGATGTTACTGAGGACTCAGGCTTCGTCCTTACTTTCGTCACAGGACGTTCGGGCTCGACGAGCGTAGAGGAGATGCTGGCGTCGTCTTGATGGTCGACGTATTTTTCTTGCTGGGATCGCCGATTGACGCACTTGCCAACGTGGAGGTGTTGGGTAAATCTAAAAACGCATCCCTATATGAGATATATGACAAAAATTGTTTTGGGTCACGTGAACAGTCAATGACATTGATATTTGTTATTTCGCTGCTGGCGGTTTGGTGGAGGGTTAGGGTCAAACGTTTATACATTATAGGGTCAAAGTTTAGGGACTAGAGTTGTACACTATTGACATTGTGAGGGTAATGGTTAAGGTTTATCACTAGCGACCTTTTCATCTGTCCACAATATCGCAAAATGCTATTGGCTATGTGTATGTCACGTGACAAAATTTAGCCGAGGGTCGGAAGTCGGAGGTCGGGAAGTCAGTGGGACTCTGTTGGAGTCCGGCGGACTCCGAGCGGAGTCCAAGCTCCGCCGGACTCAGGCCGGAGTTAAGTTCGGCGGAGAGGTCCAGGCGGTGAGTCCGCCCAAGCACTCCGCCGGAGTTCCGCCCACGCGGACTCGGCGGAGGCTTGGGGACTGCCGCCGGACCTCTCCGCCAGACTTGAATCCGCGGAGTCACGGCGGAGCTTGGCACTCCGCTCGGGTCCGCCGGACTCCATACAGTGTCCACTGACTTCCGGACTTCTCGACTTCCAGAACCTCGGCTAAATTTGTCCCAACCGTTTTGGGGGACAAAATTTTTTGTTAAACCCAACATTAATGCCCACAAAATTGCATTTTGCGGTATTGTGGTCCAGATGAAAAGGTCGCTAGTGATAAACCTAACCATTACCCTCACAATGTCATAGTGTACAAACTCTAGTCCTATAACTTGGACCCTATAATGTATAAACGTTGACCACGAACCCTACCAAACCGCCAGCAGCGAAAGATAAAATATCTATGTCATTGACTGGTCACGTGACCAAAACAATTTTGTCATATTATTCTATAGGGAAGCGTTTTTAGTTTACCCTACACCGACACGTCATGCTGGCGTCATTCGGCGTGATCCCAGCAAGCAAAAATTACGTCGACCATCACAGGTCGAAGCCAGCACTCTCTACGCTCGTCGAGCTCGATCGTCCTGGACGAAGTAAGGGACGAAGCCTGAGGGGTTCCTCAGGTTAACATCGACCCACGATTGAAATTCAGAAATTTTTTGCAAATAAAGCCTCAAATGTCAATAAACTAAAATTTTTGATTGTTAATTGATTGACGACGCGACGTCAATTTTTGTGCACAGCGCGAGCGCATGCGGAAAAGGACGCGTAGCTAGTCTAGATGTTGATAATATTTGGCTTGTGGCGCGATGTGTTTGCCCTCTAAGTCTAACTATAGCCCTCTCGCTTGCAGTTATGGGCCGCGTCTCAGCCTGTCATTCCGCCTAATCTTTTTAACAAATCATTTAAATGCCTGGGGTACTCAGTGTAAGCTTGCAGTTAGGCGGCGGACCGACGGAGGCGGAATGCCTGGTTTGCTTGGTAAAAACGCAATGTGCCTTGTAGGATGAAATCCGACTAGCTGACGCCACTCGCAGCGTGCTGCTCGCTGTACGTCAGCGATCGAAATTTATACGCGTATCACCGGTATGATGTGCCACCCGAGTGCCACACATTTTTCTCGTTGCTCGTTCGCACGTCGACGGAAACAACGGAAGCTCGTTGCGGACGGCGCAATGAGCTGCCAGGGCTAGGACAGAGTACTGGTCACAAATTTTGGCGAGCGAATTTTCTCCCAAAAATTTAATGAGGGCGCCGACTTCCACTCTTATCTGGCTAGGTTTCTTTTTACCCAGCGGCGCGTTCTTTAATGAGGATGAGGTGAATAATTAGGTAAAGTCATCCCGTCTCGGAGCGCTCATCCCTCCATGACTTGCCAGAGTGCTTTCTGGATGTACTCTAACATTACTTAGGGGGGGGGGGGGGCCTTATGTTTGGGGCCGTTTGTCGGATTATATACTGTAAGTTCGGATCGCGGAGTGTGAAGCGAGTGATACACATTACTTGATTAAACGGATAGGGCCATATCAAACATTACTTGACTTGCTACGCGGTCCTTTTTCCGCATGCGCTCGCGCTGTGTCAAAAATTGACGTCGTCAATCAATCAAATCAAATTTTAGTTTTACATTTGACCTTATGTCAAAAAATCTTTGAAAATTTTTGTATTCAAGTTGCGACCCCCGCGGTCGTTTCACTATGTTTTACCCCTTTATCGTTCTGACGATACAGGGGGTAGCCGCGCGCTTCGTGCGCGGGGGTCATTACAACTGAATGCAATGGAATTTTCAATCGGTGGTCGATGTTACCTGAGGACCTAGGCTTCGTCATTACTTCGTCACAGGACGATCGGAGCTCGAAAAGCGTAGATAGTGAGTGCTGGGCTGCGTCGTTCCACTGTGATCGCGTCGGACGTATTTTTGCTTGCTGGGATCCGGACGATTGACGCCACCATGCAACGCGTGTAGGTTAAAACTAAAAACGCTTCCCTAATATTGAGATATAATATGACAAAAATTGTGTTGGTCACAGTGTCAGTCAATGACATTATATTTCGTGCGGAAGGTTTGGGTGGAGGGGTAGGGTCAACGTTTTATACATTTATAGGGTCAAAGTTATAGGACTAGAGTTGTACATATTGACATAGTGAGGGTAATGGTTAAGGTTTATCACTAGCGACCTTTTCATCCTGACCACATTATTGCAAAATGCTTTGGGTTGTCACGTGACAAATATTTAGCGTAGGTCGGAGTCGGAGGTCGGAAGTCTGTGGACCTGTTGGAGTCCGGCGGATTCCGAGCGGAGTCTCGCCGAGCTGGCGGGAGTCCGCTAGCTCCGCCGGACTCCGACGGATTCAAGTCTGGCGGAGAGGCTCGGGCGAAGTCCGCAAGCACCTCAGCCGGAGTCCGCGGCGGACGTGAGTCCGCCTAGTGCTTAGTCCGCGGCGGACACTCCGCGAGCCGCCGCGGAGCCGCTCGGAGTCCGCCGGCCGGACTTTAAAGTCCGCTCGGAGTCGCTCGGCCTCCCACTCCGAGTCCGCAAAATGTAATCGAGTCCAGTGTAAAGACATTTTGGCGGAAGCGCGCCGGAGTCGCTCGGAGTCCGGCGGGCCTCCGCCGCGGACCTCTACCGCGAGGATAGTGCCCAATAATCAATAGGGCGAAGCATTGAGTTCGATTATTTCAGTTATTTCACGAGTTGCAACCGGAGTTCATTAATGGTGTAACTCGTATTACTACATGCAGTTTGGTTCGCGTATATCTACCACGCTTCTGGTTTTATATAATCGGTGCAATTAGTTTTTAATCGCACGGGACTGTTGTAGTTAGTTGCTCTAATAACAGTGAGTTTATAAACTTATCGGCACTGTTTTGAGAGCACTTCAACCCGAAAACCTCTCCGAGTGATTATTGGGCACTACCTCCGAGACGGATAGTTGCCCACAATAATCCACGAAGGCGAGCCGAGTTCGATTATTTCAGTTATTTCACGAGGGTGAACCGAGTGCAATATACTGGTGTAATCGATTATTATACATGTGTTTAGATTCGCGTATATCTCCACGCTTCGGGTTTTATATATGCGGTGCAATTAGTTTATAATCGCACGGTCTGTGTTGTTCGTAGTTGCTCTAAAAACAGTGAGGTTATAAAACTAATCGCACTGTTGTTTGAGAGCACTTCAACCCGAAACCTCCTCCGAGAAACGATGTGACGTCATCCGCCAGACTCCTCTTTCAGTTGTAAGATAGTAGCTCCACAAAAATGTCTGGTTAATTCATTTTCAACAGAGGGTCATTACAGATAAGAAAACATAAACTTAGCATAACCGTCCAATGCTCGTTTGCTACCTTGATGTGATTGGTCGGTTTCCCCCCCCGTCAGTGACATAACTTATCGATTGTATTGGCGCTTAGGATGATGACCAAGATTCCGGCCCGTCCCTATTATCTCGCTGTTGTGATGATTGTTTTGAACGTTTGAATGCCTGCTGTGGATTTTCAACCACCCATGTATCATCCCGTTAAATCTATCCTCTGAAAAGCTATTAAAAGTTCAATATATCACAGTATCTTTCAGGAAAATCAGTGCAACTAGTTTTGTAATCGCACTCCCTGGAAAAACCGGCTGCAATTATGATAAATAATAAGTGGCCGTCAAATAGATCAAAAGTGGAGTTATAATACATTTATAATTGAGTATTTTGAAGAGTCCGTAGTTATGAATAATTTAAGTGCTGTTGAAATATTGTTAGTAACCAAGCAGCTTGGTTACAGGACATCTTCTGCCGCTCTCGTCCACTGGTTAAGAAGACTTGTGCACTTGGTAACCCTAAACAATTGTGAGATCTGCCCTAGACTCACAGGAAAAACATGCTCAAACAAAGGAGGCTATTTACTTAGTTACTTGCGTGTTATGTGTAAGAGATGCTGGGGGAAACTGTGGGAAGCCTCCATGCTGTCTTATGGAGCATAGAAGGTGTAGGAATCCTAGGAGCACTTCCCAGAGCATGGGTTGGACAGCACTACGCTTCTCTTCATCCTACCGTAACCACCAGTTTTATTTTTAAAGTTACCTTTACTCGGCATTATTATAACTAGGATAAAAGTGGTGGGTTTGGAAGATTCCGCCATATTTTTCGGTAAAAATTTTTCCAGTCATAAAAAAACCCGCCGACTCAGATTATGGGGGTTCCAAGGGGTGGTGATTCATCATATTTTACCTGAAGTCTCATATGTGTAGAGAAGAATTGTTGAAGCAGGGATGGAGGGCTGTAACTTTATTGGCGGTTGCTACCATTAATTTCGTTATAAAAATACAATTGGGTTATAGAAATCTGATTTCAGGTGTGGACGTGATTCTCACTTTTATTGCCCATGAAGTGAGTTACGGTGCCACTATTTCCATGGTCCCGGTGGATGATTACTGGGCCGTTGAGATGCAAAGCAAGGGACGTTCCCCAATACCATGCGGTGGGCAGGAAATTAAGCTCCGGATACTTCAGTGCTGTAGCCCCAGTTAGCGGACAAAAATGAAATGTCTTGTTAGACAACAATACTACTTCGGATTTGACGGTCGCAGCAGGGTGTTATCTTAATGATATTGGAGGGGACATTAGCGATAATGAGAATGAGAATACGCTTTAATGAGATTTGACTTATTATTGCTATAGATTTATTTTCCTTTAAATACTTGGACGTGTCTTTTTTTCTATTTCTGAGTAATTCAGTAAACTGTAAATTGAAATAACTTCTTTAACAAGTAACAAAAAAAGATATTTCGGTTGAAAAATTAGTTGACCTCTGAAAAAAAACTTGAAAGGTTCGGCAAAGGTAAATACATTACCGATAATTTGGGGGGTTTTGGGAAATTCCGCCATATTTTCCGGTTATTTCTTTTCCCAGTCATACAATTAAACCGCTTTAATATTCCCGAGTTAAGGTACTTGATTTACAGAGTAAAAACTGTTTCGTATGAAGTTTGTAGAAGCGATGTATTTATTGAGATTAAGTCCTGTAATGAATGTTCGTTCTGGTTGAGTTATTTGTACATTATGTAGTCGATATTTAAATAGTAAAGTAATGTATTGATAGGACTATCTTGGTTAGTAACATGGAAACAGAAGTTATCGTTGCTTAGTTGCTGAGTTTATCAATAGTTTTGACACAGAATTGTGATTTTGTTCAACCAGTTTTTAATTTACTAATTGTATAGTATCTGGAGTAGTTCAGTATTTGGGTTTGTTATTAGCTTACATTTTCTTCTTGTCCGTATTTTTTGTTGTTTGAATTTTTTCAATTACATTTTTGGGTCATATTTCGTTAAATTTTATTTCTCGTTTTTGTGTTTTAATGTTATTTTATAATTCTTTCCGTCGTTATTTTTTACACATGTTTTACAATTTTATTTCAGATGAAGAAGGGACCGTTAGTTACGTGGACTGAGTATTTTTCAATAAAGTTTTAGCTTAAAGTCTGCATGTCTTCAATTATTCGCACGTAAAGAAATGTAAAGAGAAATTCTCCAAGAGAAATCAAGTTCAGATGAGACTCATAAATATAGCCCCTTGAATTATTTATCCAAGCATGCTTTGTCGTTGCTTTACTAAGTTTATAAAGTCGAAATCAATTATTTTGTTTACGGGGTTCTTTTAAATAGCCGGTAACATAGTCTTATTGAAAAGCCCTTAATTTCAATACATCCTTTTTATTTTCCCAAGCTATACTTGATCGTACTTAATTATAAAAACATGAAACCCGCACACTAGACGGACCCTCAGGGCCGACGCTATACAACTGCTCAGGATTACACATGATTCGACGGAGTTTCCGGATATAATCATGAGCTCATTTATGTGTTCAGTTAATACTCTACAAGATAAAATAAGAAGATAAGCAGTACGCAAGCTGGCCGCATGTAGCGTGTGATTGGGCGGCATAGCATCACGTGATAGGGACGAACATCACTGCTGTTATGTTTAGTTTTATGCGCTGTCTCTTTTCTTTTTTTATCCCTTAATTATGGGCGGTTGCATTCTGTTCCTTTTATCTCGGAATTTGCTATCTTGTGTTTCTGTGCGATAGTCCGGCCTCGGAGCATACGAGGTACCCATTTTCTCTCTTAGAGTATCAGCCTATATTGCAGAAACTAAGTCATTGAAGCTATTCGCAATTTGCTCCAGAATCTGTTTCTCGCTCCCTTGATATTTTAATAGTTAATTTTGTTTATCTTAATTTTGCCTTTTTTCTTTCTTGTTAACAACAATTTGCCATTGTTTTCTGCCTTATCCACGTGTTTTATTACACAAATTTCTTCATTTTCTTGTACCTTATAAAATCTTTCCTAAAATTATTTTTTCTCGATCACATTTTTTTTTTTTTTTTATTTTTGGCCCGGCCAAAAAAAACCGTAACCATTCTTGGATCCACCGGCTTTGTGTTTTTACGGCGGCCTGTTTTACTCTTTTTTGCTTAAGTTGGGGAATTTCGGTCGTATAGTTTTTTTTTTTCACTAATTTTTTCTCGAAAGCCTCAAATTTTTCATCTGCAGATTCATAGTAATTAACCAAGTTACAGTCTACGGTGAAATGTCGTTCTCGAAACTTTTTGATGCTGTCAGCGTTTATTACTCGAGAAGATGTTTCTGTGTATCTTCTTGAAGTTTCATACTGGAGCCTATTCTGATCAACCCATTTAATTGTGACCAAAGTTGCAACGGTGGTCAGAGATTGATTCAGAAATTTACTCCCGATTTTGTAACAGCATGGCAATTATGACGAAAATATGTCAATGATAGGTCGCACTGTGATCTGTGACTCCAGTTGGTATTGATATCACGGGTAGCGATCAAATTGACTCTGCTAGAGTGTCCTCATACTTAGTACAGAGTCTATTCTCCCGTAATTCTAGTAGGTCTCTGTTAGTATCACGGCCAGTATGATATTTTTGTTTCGATTCTTGTATTCTACGGGAGGAAAATTTTTTAAGTGTTCAAGGAAACCTTTCAAGTCCCCAATTGGATAGCGATTTTATTACAGTTTGCGCGTTTTGTGCCCTTTCAGGAGTTAGTTCTGCAAACCATAGAATTCTCTATACTTAGGATTATCATGGCAACCTAGAGCGCTCTTAAAAGTTTATTCAGATAATTTTCACATAGGTTTTTGTTAGCATATATGTATTAATACCTCACCACGTATTTGACGTTCTGGGCGGGGAGTCTGAACAAACGGTGGGGATGAAACTGTCTAGTTCCCAGCCTCCTCGCCCAGAAAAGGCAAACATTCCGTGTTCAATTTGTTTCATGGACGCCAGGAGAACGTCGTATTTTTGTGTATTGATCTATATTCCTCCGAAATTCTTCAAGTTTTCCATTAAGTGACCTAACGTTTAACGAGAACTTTTATTCATAGCCTTGTAATTTTTGATCGCGTTCGCAGTATACTATTTTGCAGTTATTTAGAAGACTAGACGTTGTGTTCCCTTGCGAGTCAAATCTGATATCAGTTTCATCATGTTCACTATTTGATTTGATGGTAGTGGTCGCGATTAAAGGGGTTAAACCTAATAGTGTTACTGAAATTTATCGTGTGGATTGAAGCTGTCTAATGGAGACATCATTTGCTGGAGAAAATTTTCTCAAGCATTCTCTGCAGCCTGTTGAACCCAGCAGAAATCTTTTGTGGGTTAGGTTGTTCACCCAGTAGCATCATTTGGTCATTTGTCTTATATTCACAATTTTTGTGCAGTGTGACTGATTTTCTCGTTATTGGAGGCTGGGATTTGTATAGGCCGTGATGGTGATAGATAGAAGCATGACGGCGCCCCCGGAGAATTTCTGAATGCAGCGGTGACTTATCTGACTAAGGCGCTTCAGGTCCGATGTTTTGGTGCGCTGTCTATAAAACTCTATTCCGCCATAGTCCGACCATTTCTCCAGTGTCGTTGAGACCGTGTCAGTCGTTGGCTATAACATGAGGTCATGGTGGTCTACCCTTACTCCGCCACCCATGAGTTGGTTCCAAGCTGTAGCAAGCGAGTTTGCGACTTGTCCCTGGGTGCCGGTGGATTATGGCCGCTAGTCGCATTCCTTGCGCTCTTGGTTCTTCATGGTTCGCTCTCGTTGGTTGCCATAGACTTCTTTGGTTGGTTTGCGCTGCTTTCACAATCCCACATTATGTGCCATCCTTAGCATTCTAGTTGTAGCAGCCATCAATTGCGTTTCTTCAATTGCTATGTCAAACAGTCCACGTTTCAGAACCATTTAAAGAGTATTGATTCCACAGTAGCAACAAATGACGGATCTTCAGTCCTCATCTAAGGTCAGACTTCCACATCTTCTTAAGCTTGTGGCAGGTGCCAAGCCTTAGCTTTTCTGACCCGAAGGTTCCCTCTCTGTTGTTGCTATCCAAGGCTCCAAGGTAAACAAAAGTCTGTACCTTTTCCAGTGGTTTACAGAACAACTATTAAGACTACTCGCCTCTCGGTCATGTTCAGAGTCATGAACTTAGTTTTAGTGCGTTCATGGCTTGCCAACAATCAGTGCTGCTTTCTCAAGCCTGCCAGGAGTAGTTTGCCCCCCCTGCAATCGGTATAGTGATAAGGGCCTACATATCGCAAAGTCGACGTTCTTGCGATCTTTTCGGCACCAATCCTTCTACTCCGTGCAGGCCTGAGGAGTGAACCCGAGTCCGAGTCATCATCGTCTATTTAGACACTGTCATGATATGTTCATAACGATAATGAAAGTACGGGGCAAGAGTGTCTCCTTGCAGTTACTCCACCAGGATATCTAACATTTCTGTTATATACCATCGGCTGTAATACTTTTTGCCTTTGTTGCTCAGTATTGATACCCTCAATGAGCCGCACTTATGGCTTCTGGTATGGCCATATGCTTTCAATATTCTTCATGAGCAAACTCTATGCACACTAGATCGATCGCCTTTTTGAAAGCTATCGTAAACCATGGTGGCCTTATGATGTTTTGGCTATAGCACCCTCCATAATTCTTCGTAGAGAAGGATGTGGCGATGTTGTTACGAGCGCCCAGGGTCTAAAGACCAGTTGGTTGTCCTTAAAATCTTCCTCAAGACTTGGCTTCTTCCTGTTCAGCTAACATTTTGTTCAGTGTTTTACTGACTATCGATGTCAGAGATATTCCTCTTGTTGTTGCGGTCTTAGTGGTCCCCTTCTTTGGCACAGGAAACAATATTTCTGAGTTTCCATGAATCGGGCATGAGGACCATCACATTAATGCATAGTTGCAGAACTTCAGGATGGACGTCATAGATGTCACCCTCTTCATACTTGTTTTTCAGGTGAGATACCATCATAACCTTAAGGCTTTTGCCTACTACTATCTGCTTTTCTGGCAAGACGTAGTTCATCAATGGTGAACGGGAGCCATCCTCTATGTTCAGTGGTGGAGTTGTATATGCCTGATCGGATACTATTGTCAGGGGACTGTGGAGGCCTGTCCCAAGTAACCCCAGAGAAGTGGCTTCTCCAGTTCCTCAGACGTTCTGTTGAGCTGCCCCTTTCCACGACGTCCAGAGCTGAGTTTGTCTCCTGAAATATCGTTGACAAGCTTCCAGCTTTCCTTGTTCTTACAACGTCAGCAGTATCCTCGACTTTCCTGATCTTTCTCCCTTTCAGGATTCCTCCTTACCTCTTTGTAGCAGGCCTGTAAAATTCTTTTTAGTGGCGACTTCCTCTCTCTTTCTCAACAAGGCTCTGTTGGTTTTGGTCCTTTGGCCAAGAACAGTCAACTCCTTGCACTGTCACTCTTGGCGTCACTTGAGGGGTCAATCTGCTTTTGTCGAGTCTTCTTTGGCAGAAGGCTCTTGTTTGCCGCCTCAATAGCACCCTCAGCTTCCGTAGCTTTCAGTGGCCCCATCATCCTCCTCGACCAGGCCAGAGAAATCTATTCCGAACTCAATTGCATAATTATTTGGAAGCTTCACATCCGACTTCAGGGCACTATATCATTGTTAACTTTTTTCGGAGGCCTGTGCTTTCTCTAAAGCTAACTTTGATCTTACACACTATCAACTCTGTGATCAGTATCCAACGACTGAAAGTGTTGTAAATCTTCAGTGTTCTGTAATGAGTTTTTCCACTTCCGTCCGTATTGAGGATATGATTGTTCACTATTATCTGACCTTGTTACGTGTCCATCGGATTAAGGAAGGTCCACCCTCTTGTTGACCTTCTTTCTTGAAGGCGGGATATTGGTAAGTTCCATATCGCATCCAGGGCAGTGTCTCTCAGTAGCTCTCCATTCCGATTGGTACGAGTATGAAAGTACACAAACGGGAATCTTCTTCTCCTCTCCGTTCAAGCCGGTGCGTTCATATCTCCCTTGTGATCAGCAGGTGGTGCGATGGAACATCAATCATGCCTGTCTATGGGTGTTATGGAAATCTCGCTTTCTTCAACTAGTGCTGCCTCGGTAGGTCTATAGGCAGTTATATTTGTGAGTCTGGATTTCCGTTGTAAGAGGAGTCAGCACCCTTGAGCCATTGGGTTTAATGAGGCTGATTGCGATGTATCTCTTATAGTTAGCAGAAAGCCCACTCCACCAGTGGCTGCTCCTGCTCCTTAAAACTGGTACAGAAAGCTAATATCCTATCACGGAGTCTAGGAAAAACCTGTGAACCAAATAAGCAGAAATCAAGAAATGATTAACTTATAGCGTCTCAACCACAAAATAATTTTTTCCGAAAATTGCACTCTCAACCAGGAAATGCTCGATTACAAAAATGGGAATTCTCAAAATAATTTTTTTTGGTGTGGAAACGGTGCGCTAGAAGGTCACTGAACTGCCTATGAGGTCATTTGGTCTGGACAGATTTGGTGTATGCCCCCTTAATCCGAGCCCTAAACAGTAAAAAATCAAATCAGTGTTTTATTAATATCAGACTGTCGCACGTGACCAAAACAGTTTTTTTAATCATAACTCAACACATTAGGAAAGCGGTTTAACCCTATTATAATGGTATGGGGGTGTTACATACAATACATCAAATGATGCTACTTTCATATGCTCAGGGCTCTTCCTTAGCAATTCATTTCGTGGAACCGTTAGTCTCATTATTAAGTTTATTAATACGGATTAATCACTTAAATTGGAATTTAATTACAGGGTACATAGATGCTGCGATACTGAGCTGTTTGTACGAAGTTAGTATAATCATCTTAGCTCTAGACCCAAGAAAAGGAGAGTACTTCTCAATAAAGATCGGGGACTATCCTTATGCCATCGCTATACAGTGCGTTATTTACATTATTGGACGCTGACATGTTTGAAGTTGTATAAAATTAGTTAAAAATAAATCCAAGAGTTTACCATTACCAGCTAAACAAAGTTTCTATTTATGATTATCTCATCGATCCTATCTATCAATTTCCAGCACCTTGTGTTAAAGATAAAAATCTATTGTTGCAGGTTTGAAGAGGATCATTACAATTACCTAGTTACAGCGGTGGAGGAGGAAGTTTATCTAACATTAGAGGAGGTCAATGCTTTTGGGGTTTGTAAACAGGAAACTTATGTTTTGAATATTCATTGCAAGTGGTTAATTGTGGTTAATCGATCGTTAATTGCTGATTGTTGATAATATCAAGGAATAACTTGAAAATTAAACTTACCACCATCACGTTTTTTCAGGATAAGTGGAAAGAATGTCTGGTTAGCAGAATTAATCGTAAATCGACAGCAAGGCTTGCAAAACTTAGTAACACCCCGAATGACTCCGATGGAAACCTCGAACAAATTCGTATCAATGCTCCTTATAAAACGTCGCCCCCAAGTTATCGGGAAGCTTGTCAAAATCAGTCTAACATTCCACACACCGATAGAAAGAACGGTGATTTGAATGTTGGTGCACCTGAAGAATCAAAAGCTGAACATGCTTACTCTGATAAAATATCTCAACCCAACAAGGTCTTCACCTTCCGACGCTATAACTCCATCTCAAAGAGCGACAAGTCCCCTAAACTTAAAGTCCTCAGTGGGGACACCATAAACTTAGCCCAAGACAAGTTTCCGAAGGATGATAAGCCTGACCTCCAAAGAAACCTTCACCTTAACTTAGAAAACTCTGACTCGGATAATGAATGCGGGGGGCAAATTGTAAACCCACGTTCACCTTTGAAGAACATCAAGTTATGGGGGTTCGAGATAGGAAATGGAGTTTGAATCTTAACTTAAAAAGTTAACTAGTAAAGTTTAAAGTACTAGAAATTAGAAATCCCTTAACAGTGTCTAATTGTTCTATATTATTGATACCAGGTTTAAACTTTAAAGGGGTAATCATTCAATAAAACAGACATATTCTGTTAAACCAAGAAAAATAACAAAAAGTAACTTAAGTTACTTTTTACGACCGGAGGTTTTAAAAGAGAAAAATAAAAGTATTTAGACTCAGAAGTCGTTTAGAAGGCTCATCTTCAGTCCAAAATATTCTATTTAAAAATTCGAAAATCACCACCCGAGTAAAAGTGAAATAGAAATAATACCTTTAAAGGTATTGGTTTCTAAAAATATGTCCCATCATGAATGACTAAAAAGTGAATAAGTGTTTTTATCATGTCTGTGCACAGTAATCTATTGATTTCACAATGTTCAAATGAGAGGACTGCTGATCAATTTTCATGCTTCTTCTGCTCCTTTAGGCTGATCCAATCTTGTCTCCGCTGAATATCTTTTTGTAATGTTTTTTCTTTTTTACAGAATTGATCTGAAATATTAACTGTTGCCTCTCTCAGAATCAACACGAGATCGATAATTAATATTTATGGTGTGATGAAGATTTAGGTTAAGAGCACGACTGCCTGAAATAGAATTTTGATCTTGATCAGTAAAAGATAGTAGAAATCTATAATATCCTATGAAAAAGCGCGTAATAAATTTATAATTACACATTATCCAGTGAATGGAGAATGACAATGATTTTGCAAATTTTACCTCACTTTACTTTTAGATTTTAAAAGTATCATGAATGGAAGGATTTGAGGAGTCGAGTATTTGAATATTCATGTTTTAGGGCGTTTAATGTTTATACTAAATACTTGGTCCTCTAAACCGTAGTTGCTTTGTTTTAAATTCTACGGGACTGTTATTTTGTAAAGCTATTGCATGATCATTGATCAATAAGGACCAAGTGTCAAATCCTAAGATTCTATAGATATCAACTTCAAGTAAGATCGGATCATGAGTTGTGCGACTTGTATTTGCATAGTCTAGTTTAAAAGCGCCTATAGTCTGCGTACTTATCTCATAAAACGGTTGTTGCTTTGTTCTAATCGCCGACCCAGGACCTGTTATCTAATAGTAATGTGGTGATCAAAAACTAGGACTGGCTCCCTCTGCTTAGCTCATGAAAATTCAAAGATACAGAGTCAAGATAAAGGTCCAATAGGCCGATACTGAATAACCAAATATACCTTATCCCAGACTCACATTCAGAAGACTGGAAGTTCTAGTAAATTAACCCGTTAATATTCCCTGCCCAGGACAGAGAAGGGAAGAGAAGGTCAGAATTTAGTCTCTTCCCTCTGCTCAGCTCATGAAAATTCAAAAACACACAGAGAGATAAAGATTCAGGGTGCCAATGCCTAATAACTTAATAAATACAACAAAAATTGCAGATTAACTATTGGCTATAATTCTAACATGCATTCAGATTTCAGAAGCTCGAATAAGTTTAGAATAAGAAAAAGATTTAAGGGATATTTTTGCTTTGTGTGGTCATCGTTCTGACAGCCAACCTGGATCACACAACTAATATCTTATGACACAGCAGTAGTACTAACAAAATATAGTAGTAGTATAATCCTACTATAGCATGATGATAGGAATAAAGTAAACACCTCTGAATAGATGTTGGCAGTTTTGTTCAATAGCTGATATTGTACCTCTGGTTTTTATAAGAATCAATTGACTTGGGAGCCACTAGGAAGATTAATAAATTATGACTATAAAAACTCAAATCTTACCTTAATCATTTAATCTGTGATCAATATTCTTGGAGAAGGCAGAACAGTCTTCATGGTCTCTTCGAAACTTCCTTCTCGTCGTTAGGTGCTGCTGCAATTATTGCTGCTACCTGATGAAATGTGTTTTACATTTCTAACGGCAGACACATGAGTTTGTGAAATAAAAACAGTTGAGATCGTTTGGAATCTTGTTAAACTGGTCAAGTATCAATATATAATAACACTTCTTTCATTTAAATTATCAAATGTTTAATTAAATGATCATGTCACAATCTAACCGACTGAAGGTTTACACCGACATTTAAAGAACACAGAACAAGACATAACGATGCTTAAGCTGGCATTTAAGCGTATCATTTTGACTCATATCACTTCTTACACCATCCTCCACCAATCACTCTGATTTCACCGGCAACCTTCCCCAGGGTTGCCACACCCCAGAGGTAGGCAGAGCATCTCAATACTATCCTCTCGTGGGCTATCTTGGCCCAGCCTCTCTTAAAAAAAATTTAAAAAATTAAAAAAAAAGACATAACGATCAAACCGGGTTTGGCTTTCCGCTTTTGTATGTCAGTGTTAGCCTAGCTTCTTTAGAAGTCTTCATTTCTTTAGCCGTATCTGTCTTCAAGGAGCTGGAAGATGTATGACGAGTGATGCAAATTAAACCAAGCAATATTTTGTTAACTTGTACGAGCTAGAGGGAGATTTGCGAGAATTGTGTGGGTAAGCCGTAAGAAAGAAAATTGAAAAGAGGTAAAGATATTAATTATTACTATTAGAAAATAGTAAGGGTGTAGTGAATATTTAAGGACTGTCAAATGAACTTACTTCCTTTAGAAGATCAAGAGTCGGACTTCTCAGAAATAAGGTCGATACCGCAGTGTTCCCAGTGCTCATAGAGAGAGGGTGAGAGAGAGAGAGGGAGAGGGGGGGGGGTTGGTGCCACTGCGAAGGTTTTATAGTATACCAGTATCTAATTGTGCAACTGACAATTCTGCAATAAAAATTATCAGCGATTGGTAATGTTATTAAATAAATCCTGGTCCCTCACCGATCCATTTGATAGACAATGTTTTAGGAAAATTTGATATTTTAAAGTAGAAATGGATTGTGGTGGATAAAAAGTATATTTTTCATTTTTGTTATTTTTAAAGGAGTAATTACAAAATCTATCAAATGGCCCAACACTTGGGACATTGGGTGTTTGTTTAACCTGGGATATAATGTGAATAAAATTATATAGGTATGTAAAGTTCATTGTTCATTATTGCCTGAAATTAGAATTGATCAAAAATACTTATCTTGAAAGAAGACAAATAACAAAAGTTGTTGTACGAAGTACGAACCACACAGCGTACTTGTTCAAGTTGTACGAACCATTCACACAGGTCACAGGACATAGGTTAGTGGTCACTAACAACGTCCGAAGTCGAAATGATTTTCAAGTCTGAGTTCGTATTGAATATGAAATATCCAACAAGATTCAAGCACAGTGCATCATGATAATGATTTGTATCGTTAAAAGAGTGATATAGTACCAGACAAAAATATTGATGTTTCCAACTAAACATATACATATATTGTCCATAAAAATGTTCATTGCAAAATGAATGGAAATTATGGTGGTTTTAGATCTTAAAATGCAATTGAACTCAGATATCATTGATTTAAAATAAAAAACGCTCACCATGTTTGATGCTAGATAGGTTGTTCGTCTTTAATTCCGACGAAGTTGCGGTAGTCCGTAGTTTGTTGATAGTCGCAGTCATTTTCTTCTCCTTAGCTCACATTTTCTTTCACTGAATGGGGGATTCATATATAGTCAGTGTAATAAGCGCCAAGCGCGAGCACAGAACTTTTTGTCTCCGATTTCGATAAATTTGATACAAAAAGTTGTCTAAAAATGTGAATAAAATAAATCCACCGTGTAGCAATTTTCGCTAAAAATGCTTCACGGCGCTTGTTTGCTGCGCGTGCTTTTTTCGCGCAAATTTTTAGTTTTTGGCCTATAACTTTCACATTTTCAGTTATTATCACATAATTATTATGGCATCGTAATCAGCTCATCGAGACAAAACTTTTAGTACTAATATTTTAAGATTTAAAGGAAAATTATTTTCAAAAATTTTAAATCTGAACACAAGGGTCCCCCCTTGTGTGAAATTTTGAACAAATTTTTGAAAAGTTTTGTGCTTCAAATATTATAATTTTGGTACTAAAAGTTGCGTCTGACTAAGCTCATTACGATCCTGTATGAATTATTTCAAAATATTCAATATGTTAGGAGTTATATGCATTTTAGGTAATAAATTACCCATTTTTCGTCCTTTGTACACTCTTGCTATGCAAAAAAGGCCCACATACAGCTCGACGTTATCGTGCTACACGGTGAATTTTCATTATTCACATTTAGAGGCAACTTTTGGTACCAAATTTATCAAAATCAGAAACAAAAAATTCTGTGCCAGCTCATAGCGCTTATTACATAGAGTTAGACTAATAAGCGACGAGATCGTGAAATCGCGGTACAGAGATATACTAGTTTTTTGCATTGAAACTAACTTAATATCCAAACAGATTAAAATATTTAAATCAGGTGAGTCGCTTCGAGGTTTCAAAATTTTCAACTCAATACAAATAACCTTACCAGCTTATTTTTGAAATCTGCACTTACCTGCTATCAGTTTGGTCAGTTCAATGAACGATAATTAATTGGTATTGAAAGATTTCGACTACTATAACCCACAATCAATCCATGTCATTCAAACATGATACTAAAATCTTATTTTCCCTCGATAAAATATCGAGCATGGATTGTACCTGCTTCATTACAAGATATCTGTCTTTAAGGAATTATGGTTTAACTCTGACGTTATAGTATCCTGAGGTGACTTAAATAACACTACATAACAACATACACGCACATCAATTGGACGGGTCGTCAACTAGAACCATCTGATAGCATTATCACTGCACAATGCACATTCCAACAATGAAACAGGAATGTGGAAATAGTGAGTGAGTGATAATGAGCCAGGTCACTGAAAGGTATCCAAACACTTGATCAGAAACTTCTTGTTACTTACAACTTTCATCACATTTGTGATAATCTTATATAAAAAAAAACATATTTTATTATTTAATATGCTATTTCCACATGCAATAATATTAATATCAGCTAGTAAATTGGCTTATTCACCTGGGTTAACACATTGAGGCCGTGAAGACTTGTGAGAGTAGACAATCCCTTTCTCACAAGTTATCACTTTACTGCCCGCCAGCAAGTACTCAGGATCACAAGCTACTGTGATCGCAGTTCCGTACGTGATAGGAAATGTAGCGTTAGTTGAAAGGTAGTTCTCAATCATCATACCCGTACAGCGATCTGCAGATTGACGTTACAGTTTTAGTATCTTCCACTTGTCAACTATCATAAATTTCTTCATTATTCTGATATTAATGATGGATCTAAATTTGTGATTTAATGGTTATCAAACCTATGGTGCAGGTAGGGCGTTGACTGATTGTGAAGGAAGTGTCCCTGATACACGTAATGCCGTTGTCCCCGGCGAGAGTGTGGCCAGGCTTGCAGTTCACTTCCACCACTGTTCCTACTATCACGGGGAAGGTGCTGGTTGTTATCATGTCTGATACAGCTGCTGGTAGTTCTGTACAAGTATCTGAGATGATGGGGTGACCGTTTGTGGACAGGATATGATAAATTGGACAAAGACTGCGAAGTAAAGAATTTCAGGTGAATACGGAAATATTTATTCAATTCAACCAATTTTTCGTTTTCCTGATGTTACCGGTTACCTATCTCAATGTTGACAATAGCAGGCTGCCGGTTGGATATAATACCAAGTGCTCTCAAATTGCCCTTTCTCACAAATTAACACTGCTAACGTGCCTCAATTCCTTAATCATAATCCCTTATTTAGAGCACTACAAAATCCTACCTAAAATACACTGTGGGGAATCCAAGTAACTCCAGTTTTCGTCCTTGATACAGGTGATGAGTCTGCTCCCTGACAGACTGTACCCCGGGATACAGTCCATTTCCACAATTGTACCGTGATCCACAGGAAGTGAGGTGCTGGTCTTCAAGTCAAATATATTCGGCAATTTTGTGCACTTTTCTGTAAACAAATTTTAGTATTTACATAGAGTCTGATTTCTGATTGTCTTTCTTGGTATAATAATTTTTGAATTTAGATCGATAGTGCAGGCATCACAATGTATTTCACCTTTTGAATAATAATTTCTTACCAGGGATGCAAGTAGGCAGTTGACTCGATGAGATATAGTCAGCGTCTTGTACACAGGTTATCGTTCTGTCTCCTGAAGTGAGGGTGAACCCCTCAAAGCAGTTCACGAATATCTCAGCTCCTTTCTTCACCGGGAATACATCATCCGTTTTCAAGTGTCGTCCTATCGGCAACTCCGTGCAAGTTCCTGTGGAATCTAATATTATCTCCGGTATTATACGAATTGTTTTGTTGCTTATATTATATAAATGCTAAACTTGTGCAAGTATATTGAATTTACGTGTTATCACTTCTGCGTGAACATTGTTTGTGAAGAGATTTTCATTTTCTAACCGGCTGAAACAGAAATTGTATAAAATTCAAAAAGATGTATATGTCAGCTCAAAATCGCACGTACCGAAATCATTGCACTTGGGTTTTTCCAGGAACTCGAAGTGCACACCCTGGTTACACGTTATCACTTTGTCGCCCCTCAATTCTCTGTCCTCCGTACAGCTCACTGACACAACTATTCCGTAACTTACAGGGAAGATCGTGCTCGACTTTAAATGTGAGATATCAGGAGGTACGCCGGAACAGAACTCTGATTATTATGAAAAGTTTTTATTAATTCAGAAGGTGAACAGTCAACAGTATCGTGCAATTGTGTGGTTAACCTGGCAAAGTAGAAATCTTTTCCATATTCAGCTCTAAATACATAAAACCGTTAATGGTAGAAGTAACAACGATAAACTCACTTTCTTCGCAAGAAGGAAGTTGACCATCAATAGTTTTATAGTTATCATCCTGGATACATGTGATGACGTCACCACCTACAAGAGAGTACCCAGCATCACAATGCACTGTTACCCGGGTATCGTAGGAAACAGGAAATTGGGTGGTTGTTCCTAGGTTCTGGATGTTCGGCAGTTTGCTGCAGTCGTCTGTATGTATATTTTAATTACTAAGCTATAAGTCAAGGTGCGACGATTAAAATGACTTAGGAAATAAAAAGGAGAAAAAACACATGATTTAACAGTTAACACCACACTCATATGCGAAAAATATGATGCTTTAAATTAACTTTTTAAAGAAAAGCAAAATGAAGCCTTGATGGAGAAAAGTTAACAGAAACACTTTATTAATGATAATATGCTATATTACTACATCAAATTACAAATTTGAGGAAAAAAATAGCGTATCTAATACTTTAATACAGCGGATCTTCAAACCTAGAACACAAAAAGGCTCTTCGTTGAAGGAGAAGTCATCTTCCTCAATACACGTGACAGTGCTGGCTCCAGTCAGAGTGTGTCCGGTGCTACACATCAAGGACACTTCACTCCCAGGTGCGAGGGGGAACTGTGACTGTGTCATTATCTGTTCCCAGCTTGAGGGCAAGCTCTCACATGAAACTGAGGATGGAGTACATGATTGATATTGTTGTTAATCATACTTTTTTTATTTGTTCAAATAAGGATTATTAAATGATTTTTGTGCAAGGTTACAGACACTTTGTTTACGTCGTAAGTCCTACATTTATTTGCCAAAACCATAATATAAGGCAGGTATAGCAAAAAATGAATTGCAAAGCTTCGAGTCAAATAAAAACTTAAAAGATTTACCGCATTTTGTCCGATTTTCATTTGCTTGAGATCCTTGAGGACAAGCAGTACAGAATCCCGCACTCTCTGCACTGTAGGTGTTACTAGAACACTGCAGACACGCTTCCATGGAACTGTCTTTGTAGGTACCCGCTAGACAGGACACTGAAAAGGTTATCAACCATTAGGAAGTTGGTTCCATGTCTATTTAAAAATAAAGGGAAATTGGTAGATCACCGACCGGCTATAAGCCGGTTATAAGCCGGCTATAAACCGGCTTATAGCCGGCTACAATTTTTATAGCCGGCTTATAGCCGGTTAGTAGCCGCTTACATTTGTTGTTGAGCGACGGCTATTAGCCGGTTATAAGCCGGCTATTAGCCGTTTAGGTATCGGCTATAAGAAATTCAGTGAAAACGGCTATTAGCCGGTTATAAGCCGGCTATTAGCCGTTTAGGTATCGAAAGTGGTTATAAGCGGGCTATAAGCCGGTTATAAGATATTAACTCAACTACATCGTACTGAACGATAGTCATGAGCCGGCTATAAGAAATTCAGCGAAAACGGCTATAAGCCGGTTATAAGCCGGCTATTAGCCGTTTAGGTATCGAAAGTGGTTATAAGCCGGCTATAAGCCGGCTATAAGATATTAACTTAACTTCATCGTACTGAACTGAGTTAATATCTTATAACCGGCTTATAGCCGGCTTATAGCCGGCTTATAACCACTTTCGATACCTAAACGGCTAATAGCCGGCTTATAACCGGCTAATAGCCGTTTTCACTGAATTTCTTATAGCCGGCTCCTGACTATCGTTCAGTACGATGTAGTTGAGTTAGTATCTTATAACCGGCTTATAGCCGGCTTATAACCACTTTTAATACCAAAACGGCTAATAGCAGGCTTATAACCGGCTAATAGCCGTCGCTCAACAACAAATGTAAGCGGCTACTAACCGGCTATAAGCCGGCTTATAGCCGGCTATAAAAATTGTAGCCGGCTTAAAGCCGGTTAGTAGCCGGCTTATAGCCGGTCGGTGATCTACCAACTGGCCAAAATAAACTATACTACTCTGATTACGAACAACTCTTCTTGTTCCTGGACAATATTACACTTGATGTCATTATGGTTGAACCGTCGCGTGCACTGTTTTGGTTTAATCGAAATAGATTATAAATCAAGAGGCTTGCATATAATGAACATATTGACACGGGTGCAGAGTTGAGTCTGTACGGAACCTAGTAGTTTCAGATCCTTGTTTAACTTGCCGTACAGCAAGGTCATCCACTACTTTAGCCCGGCGAGGCACATAACTCCCTCTACAACTCCATATCAAATGTTTCATTTATACTAGCCACGTTCACAAGATATATCCTTGTGTTTGAGAAGAGCTCGTTAGAACTGCTTCCTTTCCCTTCAGTATCCCACAGTCTCTCGAGTTTCGTAACTGCCAGAGCACTCTCTTAAACAATTACTAGACTCGGTGATTATAAATCAAGAGGCTTGCATATAATGAACATATTGACACGGGTGCAGAGTTGAGTCTGTACGGAACCTAGTAGTTTCAGATCCTTGTTTAACTTGCCGTACAGCCAGTGGCGTAACGAAGGGCCCTGCTGACCCCGCTGTGCAGGGGGGCGCCGTCTTAGGGGGGCGCCAAATCGTCGTTTGAATGTGGGACAATTTCGAAAACTTAACTAAAGTACTAGCAAAACTGCGCGTTTTGCTCTAGATACACACTTTTTTAGAGATTTTACCGGCGTATCCTCTAAAATCACCTAATTTGTTCAATTTTAGGGAGGGGCACCAAAAGGGGAGTGGGCGCCAACAGGGGGGCGCCTTTTCGGCAGGGGGGCGCCAACAGGCAACGTTACGCCACTGCGTACAGCAAGGTCATCCACTACTTAAGCCCGGCGAGGCACATAACTCCCTCTACAACTCCATATCAAATGTTTCATTTATACTAGCCACGTTCACAAGATATATCCTTGTGTTTGAGAAGAGCTCGTTAGAACTGCTTCCTTTCCCTTCAGTATATCCCACAGTCAAATGTTTCCTCACTTCAGCTGCAGTCTGGTAGTGTTGATTTTCATTATCATGTTCCTTGTACCTTCATAAATCTTGTTGTTGCCTCATTATATAGATATTTTGGTCTTGTGTAAATTTAATTGCAACATTTTGATGTGAAATTTATTTGAATTTTGAAATACAAAATTAACAATTGAAATCCCGATACTCACTACAATTAGTTTTCTCAGAGTTAGCCTCTTTTCCTATTTCGCAAGAACTGCAAGAATCAGATCCTGCAGCACTGAATTCCCCAGCTTCGCATTCAGAACAGGTTGCAGATCCGGCAGCACTGAATTTTCCAGCTTCGCATTCAGAACAGGTTGCAGATCCGGCAGCACTGAATTTTCCAGCTTCGCATTCAGAACAGGTTGCAGATCCAGCAGCACTGAATTCCCAAGCTTCGCATTCAGAACAGGTTGCAGATCCATCAGCACTGAATTCCCCAGCTTCGCATTCAGAACAGGTTGCAGATCCGGCAGCACTGAATTTTCCAGCTTCGCATTCAGAACAGGTTGCAGATCCGGCTGCACTGCATTTTCCAGCTTCGCATTCAGAACAGGTTGCAGATCCAGCAGCACTGAATTTCCCAGCTTCGCATTCAGAACAGGTTGCAGATCCGGCAGCACTGAATTTTCCAGCTTCGCATTCAGAACAGGTTGCAGATCCGGCAGCACTGAATTTTCCAGCTTCGCATTCATAACAGGTTGCAGATCCGGCAGCACTGAATTTTCCAGCTTCGCATTCAGAACAGGTTGCAGATCCAGCAGCACTGAATTCCCCAGCTTCGCATTCAGAACAGGTTGCAGATCCAGCAACACTGAATTCCCCAGCTTCGCATTCAGAACAGGTTGCAGATCCGGCAGCACTGAATTCCCCAGCTTCGCATTCAGAACAGGTTGCAGATCCAGCAGCACTGAATTCCCAAGCTTCGCATTCAGAACAGGTTGCAGATCCATCAGCACTGAATTCCCCAGCTTCGCATTCAGAACAGGTTGCAGATCCGGCAGCACTGAATTTTCCAGCTTCGCATTCAGAACAGGTTGCAGATCCGGCTGCACTGCATTTTCCAGCTTCGCATTCAGAACAGGTTGCAGATCCAGCAGCACTGAATTTCCCAGCTTCGCATTCAGAACAGGTTGCAGATCCGGCAGCACTGAATTTTCCAGCTTCGCATTCAGAACAGGTTGCAGATCCGGCAGCACTGAATTTTCCAGCTTCGCATTCATAACAGGTTGCAGATCCGGCAGCACTGAATTTTCCAGCTTCGCATTCAGAACAGGTTGCAGATCCAGCAGCACTGAATTCCCCAGCTTCGCATTCAGAACAGGTTGCAGATCCAGCAACACTGAATTCCCCAGCTTCGCATTCAGAACAGGTTGCAGATCCGGCAGCACTGAATTCCCCAGCTTCGCATTTAGAACAGGTTGCAGATCCAGCAGCACTGAATTCCCCAGCTTCGCATTCAGAACAGGTTGCAGATCCGGCAGCACTGAATTTTCCAGCTTGACATTCTGTAACAATGAACAAAATATGAAGTGAGAAGATTATATTATCAGAATGAAAATTTAATTCTATTAAGTATTACTATTCTATTTAGTACTATTATTGATTTACCTCGCTAGCATGCAGCTGAGTATCGGGCAGCTAGCCAGTAAATTATTTGATCCTACGAGCTCACTAGATCTATTTGGTTTAAACTTTTGAAGTTTCGAGAACTTATATATCTCTGATCGGCGGAATAGCCTGGGGTCCCCAGGTAATAATGATAACACAATATTAACCCACCTGAGACCCACTGACCAAATCTGAATCCCACTGATCTATCCCAATCAGGATTAAGCTTGATGAATTCTACTGTAGTAGTCACCCACACTGAGGACGAACATTGATCTGATTCAGCAAAATTCATTTCTGCAACCAATACTCCGTTACACTTGATTGAAATTCCTTTCAATCCCTGCTTAATGAATGTCCAAATCCTCACGTCATTTTGAGCGTCGGGTAGATTTTGCAGCGTAGTATCACCTTGGCAGTTGTCAATTTCGAAGTTAGGAGTATCAACTAATCGCACTACAACTCTTGCAAAAACATTGCCGTTTAAGTGCCCAACTTCAAACCAGATTCGATCACCACTTCCTATCGAGGAGGTTGTCTTCAATTCAAAAGGTATATCCTCCCAGGAGTGTGGAAACCAGACATTTTTTTGTTGAATTTCCCATTCCGGCTCTCCTGAAAACAAAAAATACGAATTATTAAAACATGGACGTGAAAGTTGAAGAGTAAAAAAAGGATATTCGCATTGTATTTTGTATTATGAAATGGCGGAAGCTATTGTAATAGTTATAAGTATATAGCGCTTCCTAAAAAATATCTAAGAAACCTGCAAAGAACCAACAGTCAATCGGTAATGCATAAATTACTAATGCCTAGGCTGTATTTCAGGCACGTTGCCGCGTTAAAGTTAAATGACTACCATAGTATACAAATATTGGTGGATCAGCTATCCCAACATCTTTTTACGAGTATTAATACAATTTTTTTTAAAAATTCTGTGAAATCTCTAATTTGCAGGTATAGTACTAAATTTTATACAGCTCACATTTATGCAATTCGTTTATAAACGAAACGGGACTTTTATATAGCAATTTTTTGTATTTATAGGTATCAAAAAATGCTTAAGTTTTCAAAACTACTGTTTCAATTAATTGATTCGACATTAAAGTATATGTATATTGTATAATAAATTAAAGTATAATATATATATAAAGTATATTAAAATATAATATATATATAATATGTATATAATAAATTCTTACCATCGTCTTCCGTATAAGCGCTAGAGCAACTCCGAAAAAGGAGGAGAACCAGATACAATATTTTCATGAGATCTTCAGAAGGTATGAAATTTATTGAAAAACATTGAGATTTATCTGATATCAAATTAAACAATAAACATTAAACAGGCATGTCAGGAAATGTACTACCTTATCGGACGTTATTTGACCGGACATTACGTGAACGGACATAATTTTGAACGGACATTAAAATGAACAATCGGAGGTATTTAATTTGACTACCTTGTCAGACGGACATTAAAATGAACGTTAGGGACTCCAGCGTCCAATTAATGTCCGTTCAAATAAAGTCCGATAAGGTATACCCACCGGCACTAAATTCGGCGAATACTTTATTAACATGTAATAACTTTAATTAATCATAATCTTATGATTGCTTCAAATACTATTGTCAAAATCGTGGAAATTGATGTAGGGAGCTCAATTTTCTTGAACAAAATCTAGCGTATCAAAAAAGACTTCTTGAACACATGTAAAGTCATGTAAGTTTAAATACACTTTATCGGGAGACAATTTATTCAAACCTAACGATATACCTATCCTTTTGAATAAATGTGTTTATGGAGACATTTTCACAATCAACAATGCATTGAAATTGTTAAATTTGTTCCATTATTCAAAAGTAGCATAAGTTACAAACAAACTGTAAACGGCAATCTTCAGGCAAGTTGTTTGTTCAAAAAATAACACAAGTCTTACATGTGAAAGTGAAACAAAAGGACATTATGAAATCTTTCAAAGTGTCATTAAAACACGATCACTTGGACAAAATGATTTCAATCATTCAATTTAAATACCCGTGAATATGATTGAAAGCAAAACTCAGAAAATGCTTCCATCTCAGTTTCTCTTTCAGTATATTTCATACCAACCAATGCCAATGGTATAAGACACAAGTCACGCTTAATATTATTTTATTTTCGAACGGGGACGAGAAGACAATAGCCAAGACGTAATAAAATTACGTATCTTTAAAATTCGTTGGTACAACTTTGTATTTTTTCCTAACTTAGACAGATAACGGGTCAGTTTTTAATGTTCTTAGTAAAATTTGACTCAGTAACAATTCCTACCAAAACACGTAGGGCTAACATAATGGCCCATTCCCCATTTTCAAACCAACTCAGGCATAGCTATAAAATTATTTGGGCTTAACTACTTTGTCTGAAACTGATCCTTCTGCAATTCTAGTTATATTATGTCCTATTAAAGTATTACTATTAATTGTAAAGGATCAAAAACTGTCACGCCAACGATCCCGATCTCTAGATGTTTACTCGAGTAGTAAGATAATAAGATGAGGTAACCGATAACCCATCCCCTTTAAACTTACAGTTCAGGTTGACAAAATGGAGCTAAGAAAATGTAATGTGCTGCCCCTAAATCGAGAATGCGGTCTTTAGTCTTTACAACATCCTAGCCTCACGTGTGCCGCGCGATTCACATCTCACGCGTGCTGCGTGATCAGCTGTGGTTGGGTCTATCGAGAGATAATTTTGTTCTGCAGAAGAGCAATGTACGAGTAACCTGGTGAGTAGAGAGGGAGTGCAGCAAATCACTGAATAAGTCAATAGCTTGCCAGACTGCAGAGAGGTCCCGGACCTTTAATGTGGGTTTAACCTTGCTATAGATGTAAAACTTTGAAGCTGTATTTGACTAAACGATTAGAAATAGAACCTATGAATCAGTAAAGGGAGCGCACGGTATTTTATAACCGTATTGTCATGTTTTATAATAAGAGCCATCCCATGATAAAGGGGATTTTAGTTTTCAAGCATAAACTATTATATACATTTATGATATATATTTATTTGTAACTGTAAGAACTTGAAGATTAAACACAAATTTCTAGTTAGCAGAATTGAGAATTGACAGAATGGAAACTTCAACTGCCGTTAACGTCTCATAAAGGCCATCCGTCCGGTTTTTTTTTCGATATACCTAGTTAAAGTTAGGCCAATAAGATCTAGTTAGGCCAACAAACCGACTACCGATTTGAGTCTCGGATCACTCGGAACACTGGAATAGTATTAAGGGGGGGGGCCAATGGATATTTTTTTGTGAAACTTGATTTCGAGATAGCAGTTGACCAACAAACTAGGACCAGTGACCGAACTTTTGAGGGGGTCCCGGACCCTAACCGCCAAACGGTGCCTGCGGGGCAGCCACGCCCATATTTGGTCCAAATTAGGCCCAATTTAGCCAAATACCCTGAACATGCCCAAAACCCAAATTTTAGGTGCTCTACTTGTAGCTAGTGGTCTCTTGAACTCGTATATGAAATTTCATCAAGATTGGACAAAAAATGACTGAGTTATGAGCCAAAAACCATATGCCCATATTTGGGCATACGCACCAAATTTGGTAGATTTCGTCCCATAAATTGGTCAAATATCAATATTTTTCACTGAAACTTACTTTATATGAAAGGTAAGCCTAAACTACATATTCTCTGTAAGTTATAGCTTTATATCTGTTTAAATGTGGATACTAAGGCGAAAAGACCACAAAAAATGAACTAAATTGCCCATATCTTGGTTCGCGATATTCGCGGAATTGATCTCATTAAAATTGTAACAACTCAATCAGTTTTCAAAATTTTTCCATGAAATTTTCGGAATCGACTCGAAATCGCATTTCCACCTTAGTTTGAGAACAGATTTTTGATTTAGGCCTCCAAAAAAATTTGGCGGCCAAATTCCAAAATTTTCCCGGAGAAATTCAGAATTTGGCCGCCAAATTTTTTTTGAGGCCTTAATCAAAAATCTGTCCTCAAACTAAGGTGGAAATGCGATTTCGAGTCGATTCCGAAAATTTCATGGAAAAATTTTGAAAACTGATTGAGTTGTTACAATTTTAATGAGATCAATTCCGCGAATATCGCGAACCAAGATATGGGCAATTTAGTTCATTTTTTGTGGTCTTTTCGCCTTAGTATCCACATTTAAACAGATATAAAGCTATAACTTACAGAGAATATGTAGTTTAGGCTTACCTTTCATATAAAGTAAGTTTCAGTGAAAAATATTGATATTTGACCAATTTATGGGACGAAATCTACCAAATTTGGTGCGTATGCCCAAATATGGGCATATGGTTTTTGGCTCATAACTCAGTCATTTTTTGTCCAATCTTGATGAAATTTCATATACGACTTCAAGAGGCCACTAGCTACAAGTAGAGCACCTAAAATTTGGGTTTTGGGCATGTTCAGAGTATTTGGCTAAATTGGGCCTAATTTGGACCAAATAAGGGCGTGGCTGCCCCGCGGGCACCGTTTGGCGGTTGGGGTCCGGGACCCCCTCAAAAGTTCGGTCACTGGTCTTAGTTTGTTGGTCAACTGCTATCTCGAAATCAAGTTTCACAAAAAAATATCCATTGGCCCCCCCCCTTAAGGGTTAATAGTCAGCTTAGACTCACGGATTACCTGTTTTATAAATGCCAAAAGTAGATTTTGTCTTTAAAAATGAATATATACTCACTAGATTGCATTGGCTTATTTTTATGAAGTAACATTTTTACAAGTAACATTGTCAAATTTAGAAACAAAATTTCAGCTTCAGTAACACATCATGAATTTGATCCACACTCCATGCTTTTGTATTATTGACTCAACACCAATAATACCGAAACAAGCTTGAATGCTTAAAACTATGTTTCATTTAAAGCTAACTTATCGAGGAGATCACTAGAAGTCTGTTCGAACAATGGCACTTGTTTATATCTTTGACTCACGACCTCACCCTCCCCAGCTCCTTGATCATCCTCTTGATCCATCATAAACCTCACCATGTACTTAACCAACTCCTCACTAACAATTGGTTCCACATTGTTCCCAATCACTCTGAGGATAATGCGGCCGGAGGAGCCGATACTCCGGTAGATAAGCCTGAGTTGTTTGGTATCCTCAACGTAGGTAGAGTTTAGGAACCTAGCGTAGCTGATGTTAGGGCGAATCTCGGAGCAGAGAATGGTGAGAATAGCCACACAGTTAATGAAGATGGATATCACAATAGCACCCCAGTAGAATAGAAACAACCACTGATAGAGGACGTTTCCAGATAAAATACACATGCCCTGCCACTCCTCCAGTCCACTAACACCCCATCTTTTCACCTCGCATGCCACCATCTTTGGGAACAACTTGTTTTGTATTGGGGTGAACCTGGAGGCGGTGTTGTTGGTCACATCTGAGAACCAAAGCGGACCATAGTTCATGAAGGACGCACCGTGGTTGTGGTTTGTGATCAGCATCTTGTTGGTGTAGTGCATCAACCCTAAACTGATACCAAGATACACGAATTTAAACCCGACTAACAGGATGAGGTACCAATGTCGGAGTATTTTACCGCGGAGACTGTCTCGCTGTTCAACGTAGACTGTTAGTGTGTTGTGAAGCCACTTTGCTGCCCGGTTCACGTAATATGGGAGATCGTCAGCGAACTGAGGTCTGTTTTGGAGCATCATAACCACGTCTTTCAGATCTCGTAATCCCAACAACTTGTAAATCCTCCAAGGAAAGAAATAGAGCATGGCCCCGATCCAGAAGTAAAAGAAAACAATCGGGTACCACCTGAGATATATCCGTTGAAAAGGTTTCATCTCGTGAGCTTTAGGACAAATAATTTTACCTCCCCCCACCAGTTCCCTCTCCATACACACGGACATCTCCTCGGGGATAATCCCTGGAAAGGGTGTAGCGGTGTTCTCCAGATCGTAAGCTTCTTTTATTGTGTACATTCCGTACGCCCAGCAGTACTCCTCCGCAAACCTTTGGAAGTTTGATGTCGCCTCAGTGGGTTGGTACCCGTTGGGAGGCGACTGAAAGTCCAAGCAGTTGATGACGTCGTACATCCAGTGATGCATAACCACTGCAGTTCCGAACAGAACGCTAATAAAAACCATGAAACCTCTGTTCCATCGGTCGAATCCGTCGTCTACCCCTATCAATTTGTAGACGTTTGTTTTGAAGTTCTTGCCGACGATAGCGAAGGAAGTGATAACCTCAAACAGTCCCATTCTGTATACGAGAGCTGTGACCTGGGAAATCGGGGTATTAAATTAAAGCAACGTAATTAGTTATGTAACTGTAAGGTTCCGCCAGTAAGATTTGGTATTTGATTTGGATGCTGGTGAAGAGGTGAACCATATCTTCAATAGTCACTTTTCAAATTAAATATGATTCACCACCAGTATCAAGAGCTATTACTATCAGGCTCAAAAATCAGGATTTTATCAGAGTCTCTGCTTAGGCTTTGAATTTCGGACGTTTATCCATGTATTGTATGTGTCAGTGTTTCAGTGTGTCAGTGTGTCAGTGTGTCAGTGTGTCAGTGTGTCAGTGTGTCAGTGTGTCAGTGTGTCAGTGTGTCAGTGTGTCAGTGTGTCAGTGTGTCAGTGTGTCAGTGTGTCAGTGTGTCAGTGTGTCAGTGTGTCAGTGTGTCAGTGTGTCAGTGTGTCAGTGTGTCAGTGTGTCAGTGTGTCAGTGTGTCAGTGTGTCAGTGTGTCAGTGTGTCAGTGAGTCAGTGAGTCAGTGAGTCAGTGTGTCAGTGTGTCAGTGTGTCAGTGTGTCAGTGTGTCAGTGTGTCAGTGTGTCAGTGTGTCAGTGTGTCAGTGTGTCAGTGTGTCAGTGTGTCAGTGTGTCAGTGTGTCAGTATGTCAGTGTGTCAGTATGTCAGTGTGTCAGTATGTCAGTATGTCAGTGTGTCAGTGTGTCAGTGTGTCAGTGTGTCAGTGTGTCAGTGTGTCAGTGTGTCAGTGTGTCAGTATGTCAGTGTGTCAGTGTGTCAGTGTGTCAGTGAGTCAGTGAGTCAGTGAGTCAGTGAGTCAGTGAGTCAGTGAGTCAGTGAGTCAGTGTGTCAGTGTGTCAGTGTGTCAGTGTGTCAGTATGTCAGTGTGTCAGTGTGTCAGTGTGTCAGAATGTCAGTGTGTCAGTGTGTCAGTGTGTCAGTGTGTGTGTCAGGGTAAGCTCTTACCGATAACTGGGGAGGGCCTTCATTGTATTCAGTATCATAGTAATCCATCAATGAATGATAACTTTGAAATTAACGAAACCCAGTAAAAAAGAAATGATGTTAGTGCATGAGCAGACATCGAACTGTTATCAAGATCATGAGTATCTGTCGAGAAATGAGACGATTTGTCTTTTAAAACTTATTAAGTTATTTAAACTTACCCCGGTTGTATAAAACGACACCCACGTGCACTACATCACTTGAGAGTGAAGGAAAGTTAACTTTCTTTCCTGAATGATACTAGTAGAAATATCTCTCATTATTGGTTAATATTGGATGAATGATAGTGATTTTGTTGTTACTATATCAGTTGCAGGGGGCGTCATTTGCACAAAAAACTTTCAACAATAAGCTAATAAGCCACGGGGGAGGGTGATTGAGTAATGAAAATATCGGAAGTAACCGCAAAATAACAAAGATCAGCTTTTGAGATCGAGCAGAGATCCTGCGGTTTAATATTTTAGGAGTGAGCCCAAATTTGTTAACATGAAAACCGCAAGGTGTTACAAAAACAAAGTCAATCCCACGCAATGTCTTACTAGCGACCTACCGAAACTCAAGCTAACAGACAATAACGTCGAGAACGAATCTTGCTTTCTCGTGGTGTGCTTGTTGAAGTGTGTGAGCTCTCTGTGAGCGAATATGCTTGTTTCACGCTGGTCACGTGGATATTGTTAAAAGAAGCTGGTCAGTAGCTTTATTTGATCTTTTTAACCGAAGTGATAAGTCTTTGTTCGTTGATAAATCAATATAGTAATAATTAACTGATTACAAATTGAAACGGTTAAATTTGTCGGACGGGAAAATACCACTGATCGAGAAAAAAACTTGCAGCTTACATTAAATATTGAATTCGCTCAAATCCTCGCCAAAAAGGCGTCTACATTTTTTTAAACAAAAAAGGTTAACATCATTAATACCTATAATTTACCTAAAATTCAGGGCCATTAAACGCCATCATCCCAAACATTGGGCAAAAATGCTGTTATCTCTTTTAGTTTTAGTCTAATATATAATCATTGTTTCATATTTACTTGCTGGACATATAAAATACTTTTGTTTTTCACCACAGCGTCTCCTGAATCAATGTTCCTAAGTTTCCAAAGTCCTATCACATTTGACAACACAGCTGCTCAGCTAGAAGCGAGAAATGAAGAAGATAATAATGAAGATAATAATCCCGATTATAGTCTCTAGTCTCTATAATCTTAGTAGGGGGACATCTGTTTCCTATCACTACACTTCTCCTCATCTGTTGCTGAAGATGCTGAGGACTGCTTCTTCTCTTGATCTGTTATTGTCTTCAGCTCAGTGTCCTCTTGTGTCTTGTTGTCAACTAGCAACTTTCCTTTCGTCTCTTCCCTGTGCAGTTTATTTGATGAAGATCAAGAATGGTAATTGTTGTATAAATTTTAGAAGTGCCCTGATACGAGTCATTCAAAAAGTTATGAGATGAAATGTAAGAGGGCCACACAAAATTTAACCAAGAGCTGGTGAATCAGAATTTCTGATTTGGAACAAACAACGTTAGTACTTACTTAAAATAGAAAGTGAGGATGGCCCCTGACAGAGCGAAGGGAGAAAGAAAGAGAAACATGGCTCTGAAACTGTAGTCCAGACCCACATCGTATACAATGAGGGAGGCAAACGCTCCTCCAAGGTTACAGAACACCATTATCATCCCAAACGCAGCACTGAAAAATAGTGAAATAGTGAAATAGTAAAATAGTGAAATAGTGAAATAGTGAAATAGTGAAATAGTGAACTGAGGGAGCAGTTTTTATTGTTAAATATTAGAGTGGGACTTTGGTGTCGAGATGTTGGTCGAGCACTGAGTAGAGATTGGCTGGTCCTAATGGGTAGTGGGTATCTGACAATTTAGGAGTTTATACTTCCTCACTAAGCTCTCTGCCCTCTACAATCAATGGCAATCTAAATGATTAAAATTTGCAAACAGCACTTCCTCAAAACATTCAAGAAACCTGCGGATATAAGTTGGGTAGAGCTCAGGAGAGTAGATGAAGATAAGGAGGAGCCAGGCGTTCACCACCATACGTTGTAAAAACAGCTCTGATTTGAAAAGTATGAGACCCAGACACGGGACACAAGCAGCAGTGGAGATCGCAGTAGCTACTCCTGAAGATACGGTGGTGTGACTTGGTGATCAAATCGGAATAACAGCACCTTGGAAGAGATCCGCCAAACTTTGGACAAGATAAGGATGGGCCGTGAATTAAACCGTTCCGATTAGATTTTGGTTTTTGGTGCCAAATTAAAATTATACCAATACATAGGAGGATTAATTTTCGGATTATACGTAACTTTACTCCCTCCAAAATTTCGATTTGCTCGATTTTAGTTATGCTGGTCCAGTTTTTTGTTGTTTCAAAAAGTGGAGACACTGGAAAGTTTTACAAATTGATTTGATTTGAAACTTTTACAAATAGTACATTATACAATACAGCAAATTATACCCGGCCTCACCTAGTATCATGCCGGTCTTGATTCTGCCCAGCTTCTCAACCAGCAGAGCGAATATAGGGATAGAGAGGAATTCAGCTGCTGACACCTAAGGTTTTATTTGGGTTATGATGAGTATTGAGTAAATATAAGATTTCAAAAACCTTACTTTGGCTATTGATTCGCTTCACCAACAAAAATTAGAGTTATTTATCAATTATATCAAAGGAGCTGAAATGGAAATTATGGTGGAACAATCAGATTAAACACACAAAATTTCGGTATCATTATCAATCCTAATACATATAAATACCTCAAGGGTTGCCATGAGTTCGGATTTACTGAAAGTGCAGTCGATGTCAACAAAGGTCACATTCAGGTTTGTGGAGTTCATAACTGCGCAGTACTCGTCCTGAAATAAACAAATTATACATTATACATTATGCATTATACATTATACATATACATTATACACAAACATCCATATGCTTACAAAGATGCCAAGTCTAAATATAACAACTACAGTAATTTTAATTCAATTTTCGACTTCCGTTCAGTGAATTTGATGGAATTTAAAAAGTTAATCCAATATTTGATTTATTCAGACGTCAAATTTTAAAATGACTGGATTAATCTAAAAACACGCTTATATATATTTAATTCAAAATTCGACCGCGATTTAAAGTTAACATCTACACATTTCTTTCGAAGGTCGAACCTTAAAGAGGTAAGGAAGACTGAAGATGTTCCCGTAATATACGAGATTGGCGGCGAAGACGGTGAAGAGCAGTAGTAAAGAATTTCTTTTAAACTGTCCAGTGAACATATCCCTAATGTTTCCTCTATCAGGCTCTGATCAAATAATTATATTATCAAATTCATTAAACACTTTATTTCCAATTCTGACGATGAGAATAGATTCAAGCAGCCAACATATTAAAAACTGCGTGTGAAAAACTGGTAAAATTCCGATATCATGCTATTCAGGTCAGTAGGATATTGAAGTTAGCACAATTACAAAACACTTTTATACTTTTACACTTTAACATTTTAAAATGGTAATTAAATCCCACCCGGAATTGCTGTTAGCTTCCCAGGTGGTAAGGTACTATAGTTTATCATTGCCATTTTATTTAGTATTCTCTCTGCTTCGTGTATCTGGTATGGTTACAGTGTTTAAGGCTTTTTTTTAAATAATTTAATTTGCGCAACGTACTGAATAAATGATCAATTTCAACAACTAACTTTTTGCTAAAACATGAAAACAAAAGAGGTCAAGTAATACTAACTAGACTCTAAAAATTCACTCACGTTATCAGATATAGAGAGGTATCTGGGTGACTCGTCCAGGAATAGGATAACAACACACATGATGAGAGCAGGTATACAGGCTGCTAACACCACCACACTCCACCCGTAACCAAGGGAGTAGTAACCCATCAGCACTATGAAACAGTCTCCTATCTAGGGGGGAGCTGGTGAGCTGATAAGTTACTAAGTAACCAGGTTACCAAGATCACTAAGTTTCTGATTTTGTAAGTTATCGCTAAATACTTAAATAACCAACGTAAACAACGTTACATTTGATAAGTCACCATGGCTACCAAGCCACCAAGCTACTAACCGACCACATGAAGACGTTGAGAGCGATACTGTAAGCTCTGAACTGAGGAGGAGAGATCTCGCTCACGTGAACTATCACCAGTGACGTTACGATCCCGAACCCAAACCCTACCACCATTCTGATTAGAACGAAGGAGTGGTAACTGGTCATGAACGCGCTCAGAACTCCGAATACTGGGATAGTTTGAGAGTTTAGAGGGCGTAGAAAAGTAGAGAGGTTTGAAGAATATTAGGTGGACAGAGTGGTTTTGTTTTTTGTCAATGTGACGACAGTCACTAAAAATTACGTGCTTTATAAATTACTTCCAAAAAATCTTATGGATATGATGAGAGACACATCCTTAAACATAAAAATCCGGCGAAGCACGAACATGTTTCCACTCAATTCTCAAACTGAAAACACACAATTCAATAACACACAATCTAATATCACACACCATTATTAAGTCACAGAATGCTTATTATTAATTATTATTATAAAGGGTCTCAATAAGAGGTCTCGACTGCCTAGGCGTCAGACCTTGGCAGTCGGTAGTTTTCCTCTGGCCCGGGATCAGCTGACCCTAGGGACCAGAGGATAAAGGTGTAGAAACTATATGTATCTACAAAACTTATTATTATTATTATTAATCAACTATATACAGCAAACACAAGATAATATAAATTAAATCATAAAATCGAGTGGCCGAGTAGTCTCGACTCACCCATAACTTCTCCAAAGGCGTCTATCATGAGCTTTGTACACTAAATCATTAAAATTACTTAAACTAAATCTTTTATTTACAATCACAATAATTTGTTTTGTCATAATGTCTTTTAATAATAAATCAAATAAATTTGAACGAGGTCTGCCCCTCCTTCCTTTGTAGTCAAAAGATCCTAAACATGCAAATCTGAAAGATAAGAAGGCGGGAGTGTCATCACCGCTTCTAAGAACGTGCCCAAGCATCTTCCATCTTGCTTTCTTGATCCTTTCAGTAAGGGGTCTGACATTACATCTCTTATATAAGTTCTCGTTGCTGATAACCGTAGGCCAATAGGTGTTGATTATCTGTCTCAGATGCTTCCTTTGAAGAACGTCGACAGATGCCATTACGGTTTCAGGAGCAGCCCAGCTGCTACAGTTATACAACAACACTGAAGTGACAAGAGCTTCGTACAGCTTCAGCTTTCTACTCTCACTGATCTGAACAGAGCTATTCAACCAGACTTTCTTGTAGGTGTAGAAGGCAACATTGGCTTTGTTGCGTCTGTTGACAATATCTCTTTCTGAACAGAGCTTTGATCCTAATAGCACTGACTCTCGCCACTCTTCATCTCCTCTAATTTTATTGCCATGGGCATCTAAAGCATCTGTATCTGCCAAATACACTCTTGTAAACACCGTCTTTGATTCGTTAACAAAGAGACTCCAATCCTTTAGTATATCACTGGCAATCTCTAGTATCTTCACCAGGCTCTGACCATCTTCACTCAGAAGCTCAGCATCGTCAGCATAGGCGGACTCTAACGGGAGGCCTCTATCAGAGACTGGGGGGTTCGGTCTAGGAATCGTGACACTGATCACGGCTCTGATGTGATTCAGGGCACCGGCAAGGGTCAATGTAAACACTTTACCTGCCAGACTGTCTCCCTGGTAAGCGCCAATATTAATCACAAATTCACCAGACTCAGATCTGTTGACCGTCACCTTGAGCTTTGTATTTGAGAGGAGGTACTGAACTAGGCGAATGTCGTCTCTAGAGCATCCTGCATCAATGAGGAGGTTGATGATGGTCTGTCTGCGGATAGTATTAAACGCAGCGGTCATGTCAATGTTGATTTTACTATACTCAAACTCGCGCCTGGTAACCACTGATGTCAACATTCTCTGAGACCATACCAGGTCAGCACAACTGCGACCCTGCTTGTATGCCGCCTGCCAAGGTCCAGTGTACATATCAACGTGGTAATTGATTCTGTTCAAGGCTACGAGGGATAGGACTTTTCTAGTTCCATTTAGCAATGTGAGGGGCCGGATAGACTTTATCGGACCTCGGGGTTTTCCTGGCTTCTGAAGGGGTGTCAGGATACCTTCTCCAATAGCTGGGATGTATGTGTTGGTCTCAAAGGAGAGATTATAGATCCTAGCCAACTCACAGTGGAGGGGATATCCAGCAGCTTTCATTAGCTCATTAGGTATACCGTCAGGGCCACACGCTCTACCGGATTTCAGCTTCATAACAGCACGGCCAACTTCTTCAGGTGTTATGGGACAGAGGAGGCTTCCAGGAGGGTCTATGAATGCTGGGAGGTGGGGTTCATCTTTGTCATTGAACTCATTATTAAAGTATTCTTTAATGGCTTCTGCTTTTAATGAGTCAGAACCTAAGGTATTCCCGTCTGCATCGTGGACAGTCACTCCGTCTTTCTTCATCCTACACTGGGCCAAAGTTCTATTCGCTTCAAACATGCTTCTGCAGCTGTCGGTGTTGTTGATGACATCTACTAGGGCATTAGCAGTGGCCTCGTTGATGGATTTCAACCTCTTTTTGATGGTACGTTTGAGATGGTTGATTCTTTTTCTGATGTCACTCCTGTCGCTTATCCCTGTGAGACTACATTCTTGCTGAAGGGACTTTCTCTCTGCTGAAAGTTTAACGACAGTTGGATCGTCGCTGTACTGATGAGGCTTCCCCGGGGGCACTTTACCAACCACCTGGACGGCACATTTACTCAATATACCAAATATATCAGAATTTTCAGAAATGGCATTATTAGTTAAAACAGAATGCTTACACCATCAAAATACACAATGCTCACACTCTGTATCACACTCTGTCGCTCACTTAAGATGAGCCACTGGCCAGTAATCATGACAGTTTTCCGGCCCCGTCTGTCCGCGATGACCCCGCCGATATAGCCCCCTGGGACGGCAGCCAGCAACACCAGAGCGGGGATAAGTGATGCCTAAAGTGGTTATGCTTTATTAGCATAGTTCATCCATGTACTCGCACAAAAATACAAAATATTTTGATACAAAACAGGGTGTAACTTGAACAAACTGCATGACCCAAAAGTCTTAAATTAGACTTACCTTCGCAACAGAGATTTTCCATTCGCATATCAGATCACTTAGAATGACGCTGGCTAGTGCTATCTCTGAAGCCTGTGCCATTGAACTCATGCCCAGTAGGATAAACCAAGTTATCTGATACCTGGGATAACATGTCGTCAGGGCAACCACGTGTCTCGTCAGGGCTACCACGTGTTCGTCAGGGCAACCACATGACTTGCATCATGTGATACAGTCATTACAGCCAGATGCCAGAAGTATAACTATAATAAGTTTAGTTGTGAGGAGTAATATCTGTTCTATCTCTAATCTTAGCAGTAAAACAGCGGAAGTTGAAAACCCACCTGCCCATTCCCATATGTGCCACAGCCTCGTCTATAGTGTAGGTCAACCCGTTATCTTCAGGTGCGCCACCCTGAGATTGAAACACTGTGATATAAATGCACCGTGGTGAAAGCTACCGAGTACCGGGAATTGATAAACGAATCTTGGCAGCAGTTGAAAAGTTTTGACCGACCAGAAAAAGTAACTAAACAGTTACCACATTCAGTGAACACAATCAAAGATCATAAACATGAAAGAAACACTACCTGCTTCTTACCACCCGGTGCACTAGGTGGTTGTTTGATTTTGAGTTTGTGACCTAACTTCCCAGCTTCTGATTTAATGGTCTGTTTGATGTCTTTTAGGGACTGGATCTTCCCAGATATATTCATGTCTGGTAGTTTTAGAGCTGGTTTCTGCTCTTCTTCGTCTTTTCCTGATTAATTAGATAACAACCAATTATAAAGTAATTCTAAATTAAAATCCTGGGCTGAAAATTCATGTTTAGGGTAATATTATTCATGCATCATGATACAATGATTTGTGATGACTTAACAATTCCGTATAAAAAGAAAAAATATTGTCCAAGTTTAGTTCGTAACAAAGTAACAAGATGCCTACCAATAGTCATCTGGTCAGGGCTATCCCCCAGATAGGAGTGCATAGGGTTAACAATAGTCACACTCTCCATATCACCCTCCTCGCTACTCAGGTCTGCGTGCGGAACTATCTTCTTCTTCTTCTTCTTCTTCTTTGCTTTTTCTTTATCTACAGAGGTTTGTTGTTAGCAAATCTCAAGTCAAGATAAGTAAGAATTCTTTATTTTAATTTTAAAATAAAGCCTTGAAGTAAGGGGACAAAGTTCCCAATAAAGCAATAAGTACTATATCAGTATTTGACCAAAACCCATAATCATGGGTAGAGTAAACCGCTGCCAGTGTCTCTCTTTTACAAACAAAAGGAAATGATATTATTTGAGGAAGTGTCTGCAAATGCAAATTGATACCGAGAATGAAATCGGTCGCTCGCTTTTCACATTCAATAAGCTTTATTACAATTCGTAAGCCGTGAATGAATAGGAAAAGCGAGCGATCGATTTCATTCTCGGTATCAATTTGCATTTGCGGACGGTACCTCAAATTAATATCATTTCCTTTTCTTTGGAAAAGAGAGACACTGGCAGCGGTTCACTCTACCCATGATTATGGGTTTTGGTCAAATATCATATCTTTTTGATTATAATGTCAGGATAATTTACACAGTCGCAACTTCATTAATAAGGAGGTAATTTCAACGATTTCGAAATTTTACCTTTGAAAATGTTTCCTTGTGTTTAGGTAGGCATATATGTCGATAACAGACTGAATATGGCACTTTTTACTTATTCACGACAATGAATGTTTTGAGCTTAAATATACCTGCTGAACTACTTTCGATGAGTCTTAATGCCTGAAAAACAATATAGGGGATATAATAGTATAGTGGGTAAATAGTAAGATAGTATTGTGAATATAATGGCAACGGTAATGCTTGCCAGCATTGTGATACCTAGTCCGAGCATGCCTCTGTTACAATACCTGCTGAGTGTTTACCAGTAGCTTTCAGTCCTGATGTATTATAGAGCTGCTCATCTTCTATGACCATTTCATCAACGTCAGGGTAGTCAGTCTCGGGGATCTCCTCTCTGTCTACCAGTCCCTCCTCGTCTTCCTGACTCACACCTGTAGTATTGAGTTAAGGGTTTATACTAGAATAAGACAGGAAATATAACAGAAACTAAAGATTAAATTCTCATAGGGAGCACTAACACTCCCGTTTTATAATTTTTGTGCAGAAACAAAATCCTATGGTATACTGTTAGTATTATAATTTTAGCGATCAACATACAGCATTATTAGAGATACAAAACCAAATCAATGATCATGGTTATTGCATCGGGTAAAACGAAGCTCTTGCAAGATCAACATACAGCATTATTAGAGATACAAAATCAAATCAATGATTATGGTTATTGCATCGGGTAAAACGAAGCTCTTGCAAGATCAACATACAGCATTATTAGAGATACAAAACCGAATCAATGATTATGGTTATTGCATCGGGTAAAACGAAGCTCTTGCAAGATCAACATACAGCATTATTAAAGATACAAAACCAAATCAATGATTATGGTTATTGCATCGGGTAAAACGAAGCTCTTGCAAGATCACTACGCCCGATAGTTAGACTGTTAAAACTAGCGTATAAAATAAAGTTCAGCTCAGCTAAAACTCGATATTCATACCAGTTAGCAAATCTGCGGGATCTGGAAATGATTAGGAGAATAACATAATAATGATCAATATTCGATGATTTATAGAATCAGAGGTAACGAATGAATTTAGATCAATCGTCCAGGCCATATTTCAAAAGACATTAAAAACATTAATAAATTGACGGACAAAATAGTTATTTAGTTAATCGTATAATGATTTAAAAGCTTACTTAAAAAAATAGTTGGCACTATAAACAATGTTTAGTAAATAATGTTTCAAATTGAAATACAATTACAAGTTATAGCTGATAGTTTGACTCGTGAAATGAATCAATCGAAACACATCTATAACGGCATAATTAATCAACTTTTGGAGAAAAAGAATATTCGATTAGTAATAGTCCTTAATAATAATTGGTAAAATTAGGAAATTCATTAACTAATAATTTAAATTACCTGTAACGATAGATAGCAGGGTTGTATTTGTTGGACGCTCTCGTCTCATGGCAAAGTTGAGTTTCTTGTCAAATGGTGCAGGCTCCATGGTAACCGTGTATATGACAACGCCCTAAGGTTGGAGCAACAATATCATGTACATCAAGTCTAGTAAAAGCATTCATCTATACCGTCTAACTGCCTCATAATCACCGAAGCCGACGCTTTCGATTCGAGTTATCAAATTATAAATTATATTAAAATCGCATCCTTTTCATAAATGGGATAAGTATAACTGAAAATTAAAATAAGAGCAGACATATATGATTGACTTATAATCCTGCAATAATAAAATACAAAAACATATGAAAAGGCAGACCGTAGAGAGGCAAGTTAGTGTACAATAATCATGTACTGACAAGTCATTAGGTCCGTGTTTGTATTTGATATTGGGTTGTCGTGGAAACCACGCTAACCTGACACACCTACCAACTTATTCCTACTTACTTGCTTGCACTTTCTCGCGTGGGAATCACCAGTTAATGAGGGAATCGATGCAATGTTCGAGAAAATATTTTCTACTTTCCCCGATTTATGTATATTAGTAATATAGCTGATGGTATTATCATTTCCGAGGGTTGCGCGATTAAATCGTGTATAACGTGCCGATGTTATAACTTAAAATCAACCAACCAAAAATATATAGTACATTTACGACAGAAACAAACATATTATGCGCTCCACATTAAAATGCGATTGGGTGATGTATATAAGTATAATATACTATGGTAACTCGGTAATCTGCCGATGCACACCTCGGGCACACCTCGGGCACACCTGGGGCACAAACTCGGGCACACCTCGGGCACACCTCGGGCACACCTGGGGCACAAACTCGGGCACACCTCGGGCACACCTCGGGCACACCTGGGGCACAAAGCACACCTCGGGCACACCTCGGGCAGAACCACCTGGGGCACACCTCGGGCACACCTCGGGCACACCTCGGGCACACCTCGGGCACATCTCGGGCATGGTAATTGGGAAACCTTGGGAAAAGAACCTGGGCACACCCGTGGCACATCTCGGGCACATCTCGGGCACACCTCGGGCAGAACCACCTGGGGCACACCTGGGGCACATCTCAGGCACACCTGGGGCACATCTCGGGCAAAACCACCTGGGGCACGGTCATTCGGGCAATATGGATTATTATTTATTACTGTGATGATAGATATCATTATTTATATTACTTATATTGGTGACAGTATTAAACTATATGTATGAGCAATATAATTTTCATGGACACAATTTTATTATTAAAAAAATGTATTTATTATTATTAACGAGCAATTGAAAAATACGATTGATCTGTTCATAATGTATCTAATAAATTTAATAGGTAAGCAATATTATATTATTAAAGTATCAATCGGAACATCTCATAACCATTAAAAACTATAAGTATTACTGTAACTACAAAATAAATCAGTATATCCTCTTGGGAGGGAGTGCTTCTCCTGAAGCGTGGAGTGTGCGAAGCACAGTTTGGTTCCGGTTGCAGATATCCCTGGCCACTGGTAGAAGGTTTTTTAGCGTGGGATTTATCAGCTGGAGGAGTCCATGTCGGAGAGAAGGTAGGTCAATCCTCGCTGCCTCTGCTATGCAGCGCTTCCTGCCGAAAAAGGACTCAGATATCCCCTCTGCAGCGAGTGCCTCCTTCTTCGTAGCACCATTCCGGACACGTGCCAGGATCCTGTCGTATTTTGAAACTTCTCCGTCGATGGTGAAGGTGCGGCTCGAACCAGGATAAGGGGCCGGAACAGGACCGGTGGGAGCTGTAGCGGCAGCCGGACCAGGAGCGGCAGCCGGAACAGTAGCCGGAGCCGGAGCGGGAGCGGGAGCGGGAGCGGGAGCGGGAGCGGGAGCGGGAGCGGGAGCGGGAGCGGGAGCGGGAACTGGAACATGTGCTGAGGTTACCGGAACGACAGCTCGAGGGGGAGGAGGAGGAAGAACCACAGGTGCTGTAGGAGCAGCAGGGGTGTGAGGGGGAGGGGGAGACGGTCTGACGACAGGAGAGGAGTGTGTATCGCAGGGGTCTATCGTAACCACTATCTGCGTACCGTCTGGCTCGTTACTCTGTCCACTTCGGACTGTTCGGATGCAGTGGGGGCAGGTGAGGGCTGGGATAACAGGAGAGTAGGAGGATCGTGGACACACTGTGTTGATGTGACCTCGTGCGCCACAATGACTGCAAGTTGGGGGAGGAATAGGTCGGGATAGTCGAAGTCCGGATCGTGTAGGCATGATGAATAGTAGTAGATATGTTGTGGTAGTAGAACGAAAACTGGTATGAGGAACCTATGCGATAACAACCTTTATACCCGAGGGTTTCGGGATCAGAGCTTGTTAATTCACGGTTCGGATCGCATTGATCGCATGGATCGCATGGCCCAACAAGATGGTAGCCATAACACGGTAACATGGATCACGTGGTGAGTATTCACAGCCCCTCTCACGTGACGCTATGGCAAGAAATCAAAATGCCTTCGCCTCATCGTAATCGGAATGTTTGATCTAGTCATGTGACGTGATAAGAAGAACAACAAAGTCTTGCGATCGTGACAAATATAAGGTACTCTTCTGTGACGTCCCAGCAAGCGGTCAAAATTCCAGTCGAGATATATAAACATGAGCAAACAGCTAATACTATCATTCAATATGGCTCTCACTTTCCTCTCCTACGAAGATCTCAGAAGAACTGGAGTCCTCTCTTCAGAAGCCACAGCTCTACAGTACTGCCTCGATGTGGAACTCCTACGTCCTAACCATTTCTGTCCAGAGTGCCACACCTACATGGAGCTACGATCCTGCGCCTCCACAAAGTACAGCGATGGCTACTGTTGGTCCTGTCCTGGCGGTCAGCACCACCTCTCTGTCAGAGCAGGAAGTGTCCTCTACAACCGCAACATTACCTTTATCAACTTCCTCCACCTACTTTGGATCTTCGTCAACGGTACCAGCGTTGCTGATGCAGCCAGAATCCTGTCGATGAACGAGAAAACAGTGCGATCCCTTTACAAAGCTATTCGACAGTGTATGGTGGAGGACCTTCTGGAGAACGGAGCAACGAGGAAGATTGGAGGACGCGGGCACATCGTGGAGATCGACGAGTCGAAGTTCGGCAAACGGAAGTACCACCGTGGACGACGAGTGATCGGGAAGTGGATCGTTGGAGGCTACTGCAGAACTACCGGCGAATGCTTCTTGGTGGAGTGCACAGACAACAAACGGAACCACCACACTCTTCTTCGTCTAATCAAGCAACACGTCGCTCCTGGGACCATCATCCTTACCGACAAGTGGAAGGGGTACAACGCCCTCCGACACCACGGCTACACCCACTTGGTCGTAAACCACAGCAGAGGCTTCGTCGACCCCGTCACCGGTGTTCATACGAATACATGTGAGGGCATGTGGTTTCACGCCAAGAGGCACATGCTACGAGGACACGGCAGGACGCGAAGAGACACCTCAGCCCTCTACATCGCCCTCGCTGAATTCATCTGGCTGAGAAGGAACCACCTGACCCGCTCCGGCCCTTCCGTCAGAAGATATTTTAACCAGGAGCTCCCGCAGTTGATGCGTAGAATTTTTGATTAGAATGTGTTTAATAGTTTTGTAAATATACCGATTGATTATGTAATATATTGCTTACAGTTTAATGAAATTATTATGTTCAGTTCAATCGTGTTTTTCACTTGTTCGTAAATAAATAGATATTAGATATGTGTCTCTGAAAATTATATTGCTCATATATATTATATTGCGATAGTATAATACTAGTATAATACTATCGCAAATATAATTAGGTAATAAATGATATCATTGAGGTTAGTAGCCCAGCCATAATTCATTGCCCGAATGACCGTGCCCCAGGTGGTTTTGCCCGAGGTGTGCCCGAGATGTGCCCCAGGTGTGCCTGAGATGTGCCCCAGGTGGTTTTGCCCGAGGTGTGCCCGAGATGTGCCCGAGATGTGCCCGAGATGTGCCCCGGGTGTGCCCAGGTTCTTTTCCCAAGGTTCCCCAATTACCATGCCCGAATTTTGCCCGAGATGTGCCCGAGATGTGCCCGAGGTGTGCCCGAGGTGTGCCCCAGGTGGTTCTGCCCGAGGTGTGCCCGAGGTGCGCTTTGTGCCCCAGGTGTGCCCGAGGTGTGCCCCAGGTGTGCCCGAGTTTGTGCCCCAGGTGTGCCCGAGGTGTGCCCCAGATGTGCATCGGCAGATTACCGAGTTACCTATACTATATTATAGTGGGTATATGTATCAGTTTAACTAAAGCAACAGAACCGACCCCGGCAACGTGTCTACACGGTAACTAGGAACGGTTGTCATGGTAACTATAACAGTCGTCATGGTAACTACGATCACAGCGCCTGCTTTAATTAACGGGCTGATCAGACCAGCGTCACGTGGTCTATCCAGCACATCACGTGACTATTAATAGCACGTGACTTTTACAGCTGTGTTTCAGAGAAAGACAGTTTCAGGGTTTGGAGTACTGCTTGTGGATTTAGTGTGGAGCTCCTGATAAGAAATCAGAAATCAGAATCATTTATTTTCGTATAAAATTATTTGCCCTAAGATGCTTATGATCTCGGATTGTTGTAAAATTCTCAGCGTAGCTGGGTTGTAATTGGATTAGGAAAAGAGTCTGACCTAATCAACCGATTCACGGAAATAATGCAAATGACCAATTAAAAAATGATATATTTGGGTTTATCCCGTGGTAAGACTGAAAAAATAAGAAGTTAAACAAATATCATGCTGCATATTTACAGCAAGGCAAAAAAATTATGATCTTTTCCTGCACCAGATCTGGTTATAATGTGAATATATTTGATGCCCACATAATTAATTACATAATGACACAAGCCGATCATATCGGATGTTGGAATTTAGTTATCAGTGCCGAAATTTGTCTCGTCATGTAAACTTTAGCAGACATTCTTTCATCAATACATCCGCAGATTAAAATCAGACTATTAAAATCAGACTATTTATCTACAATCGACTATAGCATGTATAGCATGTATAGTTTGAAACATTCATGCCAGTCAATATCTTTTTAATCTCTAGGTTTTGTATAGCAAACTGCAAACAAGATTAATATATTATAGTTACGATACGGAATACCAGTCATGAAATTGACCGTGAATCCTTATCTCTCTAGGAATAATGAAAGGAACTATTATATTATAATAAAGTAATAACAATATTATTAACGATTATAGAATAATAAAAGGAACGATTCACCATTTCACATTAGTCAAAGTTCAAATTAAATCGATAAGAAATTCCAAACTTTTATCAGTACTTTTGTCAGTACTTTTAACTGTAGAGGGGTCTCATCGAAACATGATAATTGATAATTATTATACTTGGAAAACTACTGCGCGCAACACGTGGGCCCTTGGGGGATCTCACAGCGGAAGAGGCGTACTGTGGAAGAGGCGACCGCGTGGTTTGTAACGCACTTATGCCACAGGACTTCTTTCTTAATTACTTTCCACATTATCTAGTTTGACCTCCGGTTCCGTCTACAAATGATTGCAATATGTGTCCTCTTGCTCCTATCGATACTGATCTGTGTTGTTATCTCCGGTACTGGAAGTGGTCCTGGTAAGTCTACATATAGTTTGGTTTAGATGTGAGTTGTAAAAATGATGTAACTCCTTGTTCACTGGCCTTCAGTATTGGTCAGTCTGTACTATTGGCTATTGCTGTGAACATTTCAGTGCTTTTGGAAGAGGCCAGTCATTTAAAGTGTGTAATCTGTGTAAACGCTTTATGTTTTTCTTCTAACTTTATAAGACTGCTGTCTTTATCAGAATCGGGGCTGTAATTTTGTCAGAGCACTTCGCACCATATTTCTATCGTTCTTCTTCCCCGGCTCGGCGTGCTTAAATGGAACGATGAGAAGCGAAGCCTCATTGTTTGGATCTAACTGATGTCCCAGATTTTATAGACCGCTAGGCGATAATTTAAATATAACTGGCACATCTTCTGGACTGTTAGATCCTTATAACGGAGGGGACCCAAAGGTTCTTAGATAAAAATTATGTTGAATGCACAACAAAAACATTTAACAATGTCCGATCCTCATATCCAATTTAATTTTTCTAAAATACTAAGAGCAGTAGGGAATGCTGGTAAGGGATCCCAGGGATGCTTCAAACTTATTATTAGTTTAACTTGTCGCACTGTATGTTCCCAGAACCACGCTTCATCTCTTCTTCTTGTCGTATTTAGTCACCCTATTCATTATGCATTAATCATAGATTTTACTTCTTTTTTCAAGAGCATTTACAATTTTTCTCGATCCAAAACTATCAACATTATTTAATTTAAATACGAATCAATATACAAATAAGCTGTATGCAGTATGCTACAGCTACAAGCTAGAACCCTGTTCCACGAATAAGTAGCAACGATTGTGCCAATTTTGGCCCACAGTCTCACTTTTACAGTAACACTAACAAATGTTATGCTCACACAGTCTAACTTTAACAGTTTTACTAACAATTGATATACTCAACTCATTGATCTCTTTATAAGTGTTTACAATATACCTCAACGCTGTGTTTAAAGTGCAACAATATATTGTCGAAGTACTGCATAACGTTCCATTTCAGATCCAAGAGTTTGGGGATTCACAGTTACATGGGAGTTCAAGGCGAACTGCTCCAGGAGAGATGCTAGAGTCTTCAACTTTGAGCGGAAACCTGTGTGTAGAGAGAGTAAGTGATTTTATCTTTATCTCCAGTTGGAAACTTCAAACACAATAAGACAACAAACGATAAGACACATTAAGACCAACATTAAGGCAACAATTAAGGGGCCCTAACCAACCCCATTAAAGGCAAACATTAAGTACAACATTAAGGGCAACATTAAGACAACAATTACAGGCAACCAATAAGACACAATAAGGGACAAAATAAAGACAACAATAAGACAAACAAACACGATAGAACAAAATAGATAAAATATTAAGAACAACATTAAGACAACATTAAGATAATCATTAAAAATGTTTTTTTTTTTTTTTTTTAAATTTTTTTTTTTTTTTGTCTATTTTTAATGACACAAACTCAATTAGACAACATTAAGACAAACATTAAACAAACAAACGATTTAAGACAAACATAAGACAACAATAGCTCGTTTAAGACTACATTAATGCAACAAATGTTGAGAATATGTAATATACGGGCCGTGATTTCATTGCCGCAGTACAAGATTTTTGAAAATTATCTGTTAAGATACTTTGGACTGTAGTTAAAAGTCGGAAATTTAAATTTGATGCTTAATTGATTTAATGAATAATGGTTTTACAATATAATGATGATAAATAAATTTTGGATACTGAAATAAAACTGGTTTACAAGTATAGATAAACAAATATCTTAATAACGAGTTTTAGGCTTTGGGCGTTTTCTTGAGCATTATAGGCGTGTTAGGTCTCTATGTTTTCTGAGCAGATTCTTTTGCGCTGGGTATACGGTTTGGAGCGTCTTTACGTAGCTGCAGGAACGAGCTCTCAAGGATTGTCTGTCACGAGAGAGCTGCTTCTGCAATGCACCTTTTTTTCTGTAGACGTGCGATCGGACAAATGCCTCTGAGGGACCGGGGGTTCAATGTGATGCATGCCGTTAGATTAGCTTTGGAGAGCACACTGATTGGATTTCAAAATCAAAAGTATTTTGGTCGAATAAGATTTGTTATCATATGGCGAACCATGATGTTTTGCCGTTTGATAACACAATTCAATCATGAAAACATTGTAGAATAATGTCATTAATTCTCCCAATACTAGTACTACACACGAATACACGATAGCAAAGCAAGAAGGCAAACAAGGGAGAGTAGGAAGAGAAAAGAGAAGTAAATCACGCTAGAACATTCCAAACAAATATTATTAAGTGTTACACACAGACCCTCTCACACCGGTCCTCTGATGCGGTCACACTACATATTGGACTAATTTAATGTCGTTATGATCAGAGATGATGTAGTCACTAAAACAGGATGAGAATCAGGTGATCAGTGTTCTTAGTTGTGACCTAATCACTGATGCTGATAATTGATAAAAGTTGAGTTGAACCGTGATACCATAACATTGAAGCAGTGGAAAGTAAACCTGTTTATTTGATTTGTCGCTACATATCATTCGGTTATCTCTAAACACTGTCAAGTCTAAAAACAGAAGTGTCTCGCTGCTGTTGTGTGAATAATACAGAAATACGTAATAATTAAATCGTGAATTCATGTTACAGAGCTTCGATTTTTGAAATTATAACCTGATAACTGAACACAGTTTGGAATTTTTTCAAGATCAAATTTCCGATGATTCGCATTCCAGAAAGGGATTTAGATCAGGGATGACGCCCTACATTTACAATGATCGATAACATGATTCATTTTAGTAGGGAGTAATCAAGAGTAGGTACAGAACTGCGTAACTTCAGGGGTGTAACTGCATGCAGGGTGTTCCGTGTCACTTCAAGGTCCTTCTGCGTCACTTCAAGTTCCTTCTGCGTCACTTCAGGGGCGTTCACTGCAAGGGCGTTTCGCATTTCTAAAACACCCATTACACCAATAAAAGTTCAATTTACCCGCTAACCAGTCACGCTCAAATAATGCAATCCAATTTACCTTTCGACTCTGGCCTTATACTTCTTTGAAATTTGATGGGGCCAAATTGTGACACAGTATTATAGGCCCCCGAAATTGGGGAATGTGCGCTCCTGATCTAATGGGATTGTCCACTTGTCTGATGATATTGTAGTAGGTACAACTGATTGCTTCGCAACAGCAGCGCCATGTTATTGAACTACTCTTGTCTTTATTAACCTTAAGTTTTCTGAGCTAGCTTAGTTATTGACTACAAAAACTAGAGTAGGTGTAGCTGCAGAATACATGCGTTACTGTTAGAGTTACATCCGCTATTGGCCTAATTAAGCTGTTTTATGACCTTTGCAACACTTTTGAATCATTGTACATTAATTTATGTTCCAAACCATCCGCTGAACAGGGCAATATTTCCAAGCCTCTACGTTTTCTGGACACCGGCCCCGACCCCTTTCCCACCCTCTCACCCTCTGTAAAAGTTGACGGGAAAAGGAATAGTCAGTATAATCCTAAATCTCCTATCTACCACGAAGTTCAGTTAACCAGGGCCGTTAGAATCGAATTAAAGAATTCATTGGTTACACGATATCGCCAGAGTTCCTGCCACAGTATATGAACATTGAACACGTCGCGTATCTTGTATATTATATCATATATGATGTTTGATTTTTGTAGTGCAACTATGAACTAACTTACCTCCCACGTAGGCGATGTCGGGGGATATTGATAAAGTTTAACAATTTCTTCGATGTTTCCAATACCGATTGCAATAACCAATCTACAGTTTTTATGATCGTCAAGTATTTTTCGGATACGTAGCAAAACAAATAACTTTCAGAGCCAACATAAGCAAGTCATAAGTATACCCTTGTGTAGGTACAACTAAAGGGTATAGTTCATTATAAAGTATAGACCTTCTATTTACTTTTGCATGTATGAAACAGAGCTGAGGGTCTGTTTTGTTTATTTGGGTGAAGTTTCCTGGAGAAATAAAACTGGCGACATCCTGTGCGAACTCCCAGGGTGAGGCCGGACTCCCAGGGTGAGGCCGGACTCCCAGGGTGAGGCCGGACTCCCAGGGTGAGGCCGGACTCACTATATACCGGATCTTTTAGGTCAGTAGTGTTGGTGACTCACTAAGGGTCTGCCCACGCCCCACACTACGCCTCTATTCCCCGAATGTCTGCCCACACTACGCCATGTTGGCGTGGAAACTCTCGGGGAATAGAGGCATGGATTTTTAAAATCCTTGCCAGAATTCCCCGAGAGTTTCCACGCCAACTGGCAGGAGCTCTGCCCACACTACGCGCCTCGTTGTGTGAATCCGGTTTTTTGACCCACGCCATGTGGCCCGTCAAAACATGGCGTAGTGTGGGCAGACATTCGGGGAATAGAGGCGTAGTGTGGGCAGGCCTTAACAGTGAAGCTGTAGGTCCTCAGGTAATATCGAACTATCAAGTCTAACTATGTAACTAGGATTGTTTTCTCTCTCTGTGACACAGGATTTTTACAAGTTGTAGGTACGCAAAATACTGAAAAAATCACGTTGGTTCATTCCAAACATATTTGCACAAATAGATTTGATGCTAAGCTGGGATGAAGAAATGGAATGAAGAGAATCCGCGGTGAAATACGCGTTTCAAATTGGATTGACCGTGATCGTAGAAAATCTCCCTTTCCTATCATGTAGACAGTGAACTGCAACCTGTAATATACCACACCTTCGTAAACCCAGCGACTGGCATCTAATTTTCCAGCTTTTAATAGAGTTCTAAAACAGCTTCGAGCTTTTAGTGACCACCTTTTCACAGACGTAACCTATGAATTTAATTTGTGCATTTTAACGTCGATTATGTGCCTACTTCTTAACCATGGGAGCCCGGAAAATATCCTCGCTGACGGCTACATGGACTATAAAAGAATTGAAGATGGGAGGTCAGTTCAAGCTACAGTTTATCCAGACTTTAAACCCAGACTTATATTAATTAAATTTTACCACTTCTCTTTTTAGCTTTTCTGTGGAGCAATATAATTTAGCGGGGTTTATAAATCAATGAGCAGAAACAAAGCAATCCATTTAATCATGTGGGTTTTGTCCATGCTGAACATTCTAGACGTCTCACGTTTTTGTCAATTCTTTAATATTATATCATACTCAGAAAAACGACCACGATTGTTGACCACAGTCCACTTTTGTTCATCTGTTCAAGGCGTTAAGTTTAGCCCTCGGCCTCGTGGCGTAGACCGTAGATGTTGGCAGTTGGTTTCATTTAATTTGATCGTTTTGACTGATTTCAGCCGAAAAAAAACCAAAACACCTAAGTGTGGTATGGCATAAACATTGTTGATTCGTCAGAGACTGAAAAGAACCGGAGAAAAGTACATTCAGCGTTTTGATTTATGCCCATTACATTATGTGCATTATGTGTTACTGAGACCAGCAACCGGACGACAATATGGGAAATTGCCCGGTCTGAAATCGTAAAACAATTAATATTGTCCTGTTTCACTTGATCTCACAGTGAGATTCTCACTCACACCAAAAAATATATTGCATTAGTTTCGCCCAAAAAGGCAGCCAAACTTCACGATGTGTTTCATCCAATGTCAAAACCACTTTAGTCCAATATGCTAAATATGGTTACACTGTGTTGCGAAGTAAGATATATATATATATGGGGGTATGAACACCCTCGATAGTAACCACATCCTTTTTAAATCCGCTGGAGCTTAGTGTTTAGTTTATTTATTTTATTTGACATGATCTCAGCCTATTAACCCGTGTTTAGTTTACAATATTGCTATCAGAGACGTGTTATATTCATTACTATTTATATATTTTTACTGCTTGATTCAGAGAAATCTAGCTTTTTCCGAGAAACTAATCTTTAATAGATTAGATAAAATGTACGCAGCCATTCTTTTCGTTTGATTATTACTCAGTATATTTTAGTTTTGTACCGTTTTAAGTCACATAGTTTTGTTTCTCTTCCTAAGACTTGTTTTCCTTTCCTAGTTTGTAAGTTATTTTAAAGATTTGTGAATATTCCAGTTGCTTTTAGAACAATTTTATCTCAGATAACGATGTTTAATAAAATGATGCAAAGACTTATTTCAAAGATCTAATCAACACCGACTTTTAATGTGTAGGAGTACAGCTACAAAATATATTATTATTATTATTATAAAACAGGATCTTACCGACAAAAATGATTCTTAAAAATACCTTAATGCGGTAAACTGTACCCTTGAAAAAGATTTTCCCAACATCTGTTGCATGCAGCTATATCTTTAATTTCGTTCAATTCATACAAGTTGTCCATTTGCAAACTTCTACTATTTAAATCACTTCTTAAAACCGATAACAAGTTCATTCTAGGTCTCCCCAATCTTCCAATGAATAAATTATCTGATTCAATAGCAAATGAGAGAGCCGTTTGGGCTGGGGTGTTCTCCATACTCCTGAGAATGTGTCCAAACATTTTCCACCGCTGGTGTTCAATACGCTTGGATAACTTTTCAACTTTGCACCTTTCATACAATGCTCTGTTGCTTATCATACCTTTAGGCCATTTGATGTTTAAAATGGACCTGAGGTGTCTACGATGGAGTGTGTCCATTTTCTCCATGGTTGCTTTCTTAGGACTCCAACTATTTGAGTTGTAAATCAATACAGATACAACTTGAGCATCGTATAACCTCAGCTTTCTTTCAAGGGATATTTTCTTACCAGACAGCCAAACTTTTTCAAAGTTCTTAAAAGCAATCTCAGCTAGGATTCTTCTTCTTTGAATGTCCTTCTCAGTACACAGTAAGGAACCTAGTGACTTGTTACTACTCCATGGTTCGTTATTAGCTAATGGCTGACCGTTTGTATCTTTATCAGATTTTGTCGCTAGGTAGAAGGTACTGAATTCAGTTTTACTTTCATTTACTTGGAGGTTCCAGTCTTTGAGAATCTCCTTCACTGTAGGAAGGAAAATTCTCAGTTTCTCGATGTCCTCGTCAGCAAAGTCACAATCGTCTGAATATTCCCACTCAGTTGGAAAACCTAGTTCTGATACTGGCGGGTTTGGTCTCCCAGATACAGCTCTGAGGTGGTGTAAGGCTGCTGCAAGAATAAGTGTGAATAGCTTTCCAGATAAACTGTCACCTTGAAAGGCTCCGAGTAAACTTTCAAACTCTTCCGACAGTGAGGAGTTAACACGAACTCTAAGGAGAGTATTCGATAGAAGGTATTGAACTAAACGAATGTCGTCCTCCGAACAACCAGCATCTTTCAAAACATTGATGATAGTGTCCCTTTTCACGGTATCAAAAGCTCTACTCATATCAATACTCATTTTGCTAAATGTCCATTTCTTCCTCATTACAACAGATATGAGCATTCTCTGAGCCCACACAATGTCAGAGCAGCTCCTACCTCTCTTGTAAGCACTCTGCCATGGCATGGTGTAGTTGTCAATTCTACTCTCAACCCGTTTTAAGGCAATTTGAGTGAGCATCTTCCTCGATCCGTTTAACAGTGTAAGTGGTCTAAGGCTTGTGAGGGGACCCTTAGGTTTACCGGGCTTCTGTAGAGGAGTCACAATACCTTGTCCTATCGAACTTATGTATTTGTTCCCACTAAATGACTCGTTAATTGCCTCAGCATACTTCTCAAAAGTGATTGGATGGGCGTACTTTATCAGCTCATTCTGGAGATTATCTGGACCACTGGCACGGTTTGATTTGAGTTTACTTGCAGTTTAACTTCAACTGGTGTGATGGGGTTATCAAGTGGTTTTGGATCGCAGGTAAAAGGTTGCAGGCCAGCTTCAACTCCTTCTGTTAGTTGTTTTTCGAAGAAAGATTTCGCTGTGTTTGCTTTCCCTAAATCAGTACCAATAGGGTTGTTGTTGATATCATTGACCACTATGTTACCCGACTTTCTTATTCCAGCTAAAGATCTTGAAGCTTCAAACATCTTTCTAGCATCGTCAGTGTTATTTATTTCTTCCGCTAGAGCGTCAGCCTTCATGTTATTTATTTGCACAAGTCTCTTAGAAATGCTATTCTGAATCTTTCTAACTTCTCTCCTATCTCCACTAACATCACTACCATTTGGGGCTGATTTGATCTTCAGAGTCTGATCACGCTTTTTAGCAACTAATGAAGCTACTGTTAGATCACTGGAGAAATTTTGTTTAGAGGATTTCCCTTTCAGTGGTATAGTTTCTTCAGCACACGCACGTATGTCACTAAAAAGTTCATTCATTTTCTCATTTGGGTCATCTGGATAAGTTTTACCCGATAATCTTTCAGCAATCGCACTTTGATATTTCTGTCTGAGTTCTTTATCACTGTAGAGAATTGAACAAAATATATATATATATATAATATATATATATATTTATAAGGATCCTGGTACTGGTAGAGCTAGACCTATCTAAATCTTTAGTACTTCAACTTATTTCAATATAATGGTAGATCATTCATTTCTCTGGGCTTTAGTGACCGTCGATTGTGCAGTTAACCGCAAATAATGATTCGCTCGCAAAGATGAGAGTTGTATTAAAGTTAGCTTACAGTTCGGTTACTACTGGTGGCCCGATTTGGGTAATTCCGTGTGATGTGACTTGCTTTCTTTACTCATCCGGGGCATAAATTAATTGAAATATGATCGATATTAATTTGTTCTCTTGCCCGTTCATTTTGACCTTTTTCAAGCATTCGAAAGGCCTGGATCGCACTTGGTTGCTATGCTATTTATATATTATGTCCGGTAGAACATATTAGTGATTTCTCATTTATCAATACTCTTTCTGTAACTGTCTAATTCCACCGATAGTTAACTTAATAATTTGTCACTCGCGACAAATTCTGTCAAAACTGTGAAATTTTGACACAGGAAATCATATGAATCAATGTTCAATATGCACTGTGTTAAGCGGTTCAAATTGCTACTGCACAACTTTCGCTAATGAAAATTGTAGCGTAAGTATCTACTTTACCCATCAGAACGGTGTTTACAGGTAATTGAGGGAGCTGAAATTACATTTAAACATTGAATAACCAGATGTTCTGCCCGCAGGGGACTCACAATCTTGTTTCAAGTGTACTTATGTTACTATTAACTCATGTTTTAATACTTTCAACACTACTATATAACAAATAATTTGAGATCATGAATACGATGTAGTTACATTGAAACGTCGAGTAATCTCCTTTCCCTAATAAGAGCATTTTTACTTGTCGCAACAACCGGGATAAAGATAATTTTACCCAGAATACATTACAACAATGCGACTCATAAATAATACTCCAATCCGGATTTTACACTATTAACTCTATCACAGTAATTAAACAGATCAGTAATACAACACTTCAAGTCTATTGCATTTATTGGGTATTTAAACGGGTAAAAGCCTATCCAATTCCTGGCTCCATAACACGAAGGCCTCGTTTTTTATTTATATTGAAAAGCACTAATAACTAATAACTAAAACTAACCTGAACCTCTGAAGAACTGGCAGTCACCCCCACTCTATCTCCAGTGAATCCTCTGAAAATTTAACATATCGTTTTGAGAGAATTTGTCAGTTTAACCTGGTAGTGGTAACTACTTCCCTGACGTCTGGTTTTAAAGTGACCTGCGTGAAATTTCTGACTCAGTTCGGGTTACCAACTGCAGTTTTCACTTATCAGGTCCCATTATGGTGGTAGATTAAGATAAGCAGTAGGTTTTAGTTCCATTTAATTTAAAATATGATGATAAATTCTGTGTGATTACAAAATGCACACTATTCATTGGTCAGGCTTGAGATATTACCTGTAAATGAAATCCAGTCTTATCCAATCACAGTCCGAATAGTAAATACGTCTGGAGACATGTATATATTTATCTGGAGACATGTATTTTCTTCAACAGCATCGCACAATATTGAACACTTAACAGGCTCTTTATACGGGTTTTTTCGATAAACGGGATCAGAATTCTTCAAAAACTCATACTCCGAACAGGTCCTTACTTCGAGTTCGTATCTTGTCTAGTCTCCTAAACAGCTGCTTTTTCGTATTAATAAGCTTCGACCTAAAGGAAATGTGTGTCATTAAATTATTATTCTCATTAAAATTATAGCGCAGAGAAAATGTGTGCATACTGCATATATTTTTCATTAGAACCAGATAATTGCTTTCACAAATCTCTCTTTAGTAATCCGTTAAATTGTTAAACCTAAAATTCCTCTTTCAACCGTACATTATGCACATATTTAGTTAAATTTAACTCACATAACTAAAACAGGAAATAAAATTAACAGATCTCATTGGTTTCTTGGGATCTTGAACCTCTTACCTGTTAAGCAAGTAAACCGGGTGCCTCTACTAAAGATATAAAAGTGGTCCAGTTTTAAGGTAACCCTCGTCTGATCTCAACTTGTCTGAACCTCCTCTCACTGTGCGCTTCTGCTTGGTTCCTGCAGTGTTCAGTATATTATGGCAAATCATGGAGTTCAGGTGTATTTATTATTAATCTTGTGCTGATAAAGTTCTGACTCTCACCCAATCAGGAGGGTCAGATGTGTTTATCAACATACCACGTGATCAGCCCAAACATATCACGTGACCGCTCGACATTAAATTAGTTTATATAGTGTCATTCGAATCTGTATAGAATTCTTCTAAATACAACACCACGTGGACATGGTGCAAGTCACTAAAAATGCTTCTGTTTGACTCTTTATAAACACTGGTTTACCCTGCAATAACGTGACAAAAAACATCTTATTTTCATACGCGACATCATGCTCATTGTAAATTATATGTTGTGTTAGTTGAGACTTGGGAGAATCCTTCTAAATCTTTTAAACCTATTATGACTAATAGAACTTTTAGAACCTTCTACGACATTCTGAAGTTGACTTATTAGCGGGGAATCAACGTGGTAAAAAAGTGGTAATTGTGGAGTTATCTGACGTAGGAAATTTTGGGATCCCTCTGGGCTCTGGGTTGATTTCTGAAATTTGTCCCGACCATTTCCCGTTGAAATCATTTTGTTGCGAATTATTTCCGACAAAGACTTAAATTTTGACATATTTTACTGTACTTATAACTTTATAATTGATTACTTGTGAAACTAGCCTTATCTTGAAGTTAAAGTGGAATTTTACTTTTTACTCATTTTAATTATTTCCTATTGTTTCCTCGACCCTCGTTCGATACTCTCATTGCTTTAGCGAAGTCTATGACAAAGGCATTAAATTTAATTATGCTAATACCTCTTTATAGATCAAACATAAAGTCATAAGAAATACGGATGCCTAGTACTTGGCGTAGTACTAGTACTAGCGGAACAAATAACAATATAAATATTATGTTAAAACATTTACTAGTTCTTTGAGAGGGCGCTATTCAAACGTGACTTTTACTCACTTGTTTAACTCATAAAACTATTGAATAAAGCTGGTTTTAACACGAACCGGACAGTCATTCCTAAATCTGACCCATCACAAACATGCCATTAATCCTTTCAATGCTATATTTGCCATGCCGATTGCCGACGTGACAGTGTGTTACAGTTTGTACATTGTTCTAGCACATATTTTGGAGACACTTATTCACTGTTTCATTTAGGGGGCATCGTCATTATTTGCCATCGACTGGTAAATGCGATTCATTAGCAGTAAAATTTCAATTAGTTACTGTGCAGCATGTTTCAAATCGAATGAAATTTTGCATAGTGTAAAATTGGAGTTCTATCTTTCATGTTCCGCAGTACAGGTATACTCAATTTAATATTGAACAGTATGCCATTTATAAAAGTATAAAGTTATAAGTCTCAAACGTGAAAAATGGCTATGTTGTGAGCCTAAACGTTACCATAGTAATATATACGTCTCCTCCTCCTAACCCCAAATAAGCTAAGTTATTCATAAATGAGACCCACTCTGAACATGCCAACGATCCGATAAGGGTTATATCTCAAAATGTAATAGTAATATCTTATGCCGACTTAATAAATATCAATATCATGAGAGTTTGTTGCAGTTTGTTCGGGTGTATAATATTTTAAGATTCTCGGGTAAAAGACAAATTTATGGTATATAGTGGTAGTGCATATCACAATTTTTCCATCGACTGGTAAATTCGAATCTGTTGTGGTAAGATTTTGAGTTAGCTGAAAACGATTTATTTGAAAGCTTCTGGAACAAACCTGTCACTCTTATGTTTCCAGAACCCCCTCCAGTACTAAAAGTAGGCGGTTAATATAAATCAAAATTACACCCCCTTATCTTTTGAATTATTTTACATCTTTCCGACAAGTTTTGTTTCCTTTTGTTAAATTTTGCTGGAATATTAGCAGAAACTGACAATTTCTCGTTATAGTGGTGAATTTTGAAGATATTTTCCGATCTGCTAGTACAATTAACCTCAACTTGATCAAATAATATTATTTCTACTAACTTCATGCATAACATTTGCCGGTCAAAATTCGATGGTCACTGTAGCACCATTTCTACAAGGTAACAAGATGAACCTTATAACTTTCACCACTACGGTGACATGCGCATTGCGCCCCCGGGTTTATTGTCCTTATTAAATTAGCTAGTAGTATGAGGGGGTAAGTGTAAACATTTTACGTACGAGGAGGAGCCAATAATCTGATGATATTTTCTGATAAGATATTCGGAGATTTATAGCTATCCCGGCATCACACGCTTGTGCCAGAGTAGATTGAAATAACGGGTGTGTTTAAGAATTCAGTATTTGATTGCACGAGAGAGTCGGCCAAGATAAGTTGAAGTGTATTGGTCTGCTGGGGTAAGTCATGTGACCTTAAAACTCTCCTTTTCATGCCGTCACTTGCATGACCCGGGGCAAATTTAATCAGGTGTATCCTTATTATCGATATTTTCACCGATTTTGGCACAATATTTCAGTCTGAACAGTGAGTATTGCAAACGTTTACACCAGCACATAGAATCATGGGTAGATTTAATCTGATAAATCGATATTTTCACGCGATGCTATCTCGAGTTTGGCAATCAAACTAACATGGTGGACATGATCAGCCGGGTGACATGAAGTTGTTACTCGCTTGTACATTGCTGTCCCAACAAATCGCTAGTCCATCAGCTGACACCGTACAATCAGCCTCCGATCAATATTAGACGAAATTGATTAATCATCATCAGATCCTATGATCATGTTCGCTCCATTTCATTTGCAGTTCCGTGGAGTATATCGTTAATTCGTATCTCTAATAAGTAAGGGACCGAGGTCTCAGGTATTTATCTTTATGTTCCCAGCTACCCTTTTAAGACAGTGACGACTGGTAGGATTAATAATTAATTTTGAGCATTTTAACATAGGTTTGAGTTGACATACGCCCAAGAAATTCCAACGTTTCTAGTATTGTTGATTTTGAGCATTAACTCATGGGTGCTTTTAAGATTAAAAAAACCCAAAATCCTTCATAAATCCCCTTCCCAGCCCACCCCCCTCCCCCCCTACAACTTCCAAGTTGTACGTGGTGTGGTAGTTTACCAATCAGCCTGAGCACATAATCACATATATAATATTATTACGAGTATAGGAGTTCCGTGGTATTTAATCAATATCTGTTAGCTTATGGCACTGCTCGGTCGACTAGTCGTAACCGCTTTCAGCAAATTATCAACTGAACCTTGGAAAAGGTGGAGATTTTGTCATTTTCTGGAGCCTGTCTCAAGGTATTCCGGCAAATTGTCAAATGATTCATAGAATTAGAATACCCCGAACATGATGTCAATATTCGGAATGAGAGTGAATGACATCTCATTCTATAAGATATTGGAGGACTGTCGGGGAGAATCCTATAATTACCACACAGATTATGTTGATGGTAAAACATGGGGTATCCCGAGACTATCTTTCTATTCGTAATATCTACCATAGGTTCAGTATGGAAAGCTAGGTCAATGTATTATTTTACTGTTATTATTCATCAGACACTGTGGTCATTGAACTAGGAGAGGTTGTAGATTGCATATAAAATCCGTTGGTGATGATCGCTCCAACGACTAGAAGGATTTTTTAAAAGAACAATTACAGTCATATACTGCATATCTTGCAAGAGTTAGTGCGAACGATTTAATCGGAGGATTTAATCACTTTTTTCTGTCACATATGCTGGGTAACTGGAGGATTAGTGAGCGACAGTTTTTGCTCGTTTCGAAATTAAGCAGCCAGTCTTGCGTAATATTTAAAAGCTTGAAATTGCAATTATAGTATGGCACCAAAATCCGGAAATTTTGAGGCCAACTTTTCGTTGCTGTGACAATTACATGTCTACCTCCACCTTGTTTCTGCCATGTGCCAAACGAAGGTGACACCTCCAAATCAAGATGTAGGGAGTATATAACGCACGTTTACAGCATCAGCTGTAATAGCAATTGTGACTTGCCAAAATCCACTGCCGGATTCAAATGTCATTAAATCAGCTGCCAACATTGACAGTCATGGGTTTTTCTCGAGCCAACAGATCTCTAAATCTCACATATTTGCGGCTGCGACCAGCTTGTGCAATGTAGCCAATAGAAGCCCATTTCGTCAATAATTTATAGTTATATTAATTTATGTCTACATCTAAGATCAAAATGTCAGATTTTGTTTCCGGTCGACGTCCTTCAGGCTTCAGAGTTCAGCATTTTAATTTCAATAAAGCGTATCAAATCATTTAATGGCATTTAGCGATGTGACCGTTATCATACGCATTGATATAAAAGTCGAAGTAAAGTGGCCGTTTAAGTACTTTATTAAATTCCTGGGATCACTTCGTGTCCGTCTGGTTTACTTCGTGTCCGTCTGTTTTCTCAATTTGAATTTAAGCTGTTTAAATAGTACTTAAATAATGCTTGTGCCAACTTTTTTAGTCCTGTTCTGGTTATATTATTTATTACTTTTGTAAACTCTTTCAAAGTCTGACTACGATTTATATAATTGCATCACAACAACAATTACACCACTTGTTTTCGTTTAAGAAACACTTCTAAAGTTACTTTGTCTTACAATATCACCCCATCAGGATATGAACGGGACAGAAGGACTGGTATCAGGGCTTACCTCACTGGATGTGGTTATAGGCCCCACTACAACCCCCCTGATAGACGTGGTGTCAGGTCCCACAACTACCCTGGAGGTGATGACAGTCATACTGATCCTCTCCCTCATGATCCTAGGAATCCACTTTAACTCCCTGGTCCTGTATATGTTCTGCAAACACCGTCATTACCGTCTCCCCTCCCGACTCCAATTATTCTCCCTGGCTGTCGACGATATCGGAACTGCTATCTTTGTGGAGCCCATGGTCATTTCCATGTTCTACAAGATTGAACTCTTCGCCCAGAACAATGTTCTCTGTAGAATCTTCTCGAACCTTCTGCACATTTTCCCCTGGGGCTCCATCATCAGTTTAATGGTTCTCAGCTTCACCAGGGTCGTCATCGTGCTCTATCCTCTAGCCTACAAGATATGGGTGACTCGGAGGGAGAGTGGTGCATGTCATAGTTGCTAAGTACTTGTTTATAGGCATCTTCCTGACCGTCTCCAACCCGCTGTGGACGTTCATCTTCATCCCGAGCGTACAGTCCTGTTTCGTGAGCTACACGGGAACAACGGTTAACGACCACGTGCCCCACGTTAACGTGATCCCCTATATCATCCTGATGGGGAGTGTGATAATAGTGCTGCTGTCTGGTGTGGTGCTGGCACAGTTCTGTGGGATACCCTGTAGTAGGGGGGTCGGGGGAGGCCTGGCTAAACACAGAGCCCAGATGCCAGGGATAGCTAGAGAGCTGCTCCTTTTAGTAGCAGTATACCTCATGACCACCTTCTCTGTTCCCATGGTAGCCCTGAAGCGCTATCTCAACTTCAACCTCTCCCCTCAGGGGGAAGTGGTGTTCGCTCAGGTTTGCCAAGTGCTGTTTCAATGTGGGCCCAGTCGCTAACCCAGTGATCTACGCACTGAGACGAGGGGAGTATCGGGACACACTAGCCTCTTCTTTTAAGCTCACTATCAGCGCCAGACGAATAGTCCGAGAGAGAACCACGGCAAAGAACGAGCTGGTTATCGACACCGAGCTGAATCATCACCAACAGAAGGGGATCTGTAAGGTCAAGTTGAGGAGAGGGTCCTCGGAGAATCAGCTACGAGCAGAGCGGAGTATTGAACTTGAGGATATCACTGTTCGGAGGAAGTCGACTCTCTATCTCCGCTAGAAGGTCTTATAATGTGCGCTTGCCGAGGAGAGGTGGCTTCATTTTTCAAGAACAATGCTGCACCTCACGGTTATGATTGAGATGTGAACATTAGCCCGAGCCAGGCTGACAATTTAAAGACACTAAACAAAATTTATAGTTTTCAAGGCTTTAAACGCTGGCATATGATTACAGCAAATCCTAACATTATCATTAGAACTAAGGCCAAGGAACAATATACACTGGCCTTACGCATCCTTAAGTGAAGCAGTAAATTATGAGACGGTATAATTTGAAGTTATAGTTATACTGTTATAGACCGAAAGGAAAAGTAAACATGAAATAGAAAACTGGCGGCTACCTGATAAGAAGAGACCATCCTGCCCCGGAGAGGCTCGATTATCGCTTCATTCACTGTTCTTCATTTTACTTTTTCTTGATCTGTGATCATAAACTGCTGAACATTTTTTTGGTTGTTAAGTTGAGTATTGTTGTGCTTTTGTTTATTCATTCATAGATTTGTGATGGTAAGAAAATGTAAAGTCTGTATTATTTTTCGAAGCGGAGGTTCTCAACATCCCTCTTCAAACAATTATCTGTGTCATTCTTTTAAAATTATATTGAGTCAAATCAAAGTCGAAATTCGAATAATCTCCATTAGAATTGAATTCCATTAAATTGATACAATTCAAAAATAACATAGTGGGAGAAAAATCTTAAAACAATAATAAATCTATAATCTGGAAACACGGCAAATGTTTACTGCATCATGACGTAAACCATTTTAGTTAAAAAAAGTTTATTTTGAACAAAGTCAAAGAATGGGGTCAGAATGGTTAGATTCAGAAATTAACCTTTCTTTATTTGGAAATTGGTCGATGCTTGTAAATTCTATTACTTTTCTAAGTGATTGAGTGTCATGTAGGGTTGGACCGGGTAAAAACAATAATTTTATCATTAAAAATGTCATCATGGTAAAACACATAGGGCTAAAAATTACCTAAGAATGCAATTTTCAATTGAGGTTCAGATTCTACAAAAACAACGCATACATCGAGTCAAGTACTAAACAAATGCCCCAAAGTATCTCAACAAAAATTACCCATCTTACAACTACCCCAGTCCTCAAACTCTCCCCCGAACCCTTCAAACCCCCGCCCTTCTCCTCTTCAATAATCCCTGCCAGTCCTTGGCATCTTGCAAATACAACCTCTCAGAGAAGCTGGGTGGCACTACAGTCCCCCTGATGGTACACTGAGGCCAGGGGCACCCCGGGGTTGAAAACAGCAATACTTTTCTGGTAGGAGACCAATGTTTTGGCCCCTTTTTTACGATAATTTACTAAGTCGTTAGCCACATTTCTACTTTAAAAACTCAATACTGAGGAGACTCCTGTTCAAACAGTTTTGTATTTTCATCAGCTACATCTCACAGAATTTTTGATTGAAGCGTTTATTCAGATGACCTCGGGGCGAGTGGTTAAGATGTACAACTTTGGTTGGTAGAAAAAATCCCATTTTTCTTTTTCTTCTTTTTTCACCTTGTTCGTTCCTGTAACTTGGTCATTTATTGTTCAATTAAATAATCCTTTAAAGGGTTGTCTTGCACGGAGTGTAGTAATTTCAGTAAAAATATCAGCCAAAAAAACTTTTAAAATGGAACCGATACTATCGGTATTAAGTGAAGACTTCTCCAATTTAAAACTTTCGGAAAAAAGGAAAAATATTTGTTTTCTCGTGAGGGAATATTTTTAGAAAATTTGAGGTGTGGGCATTCTTATTCTTTTTTGTTATTTAACCCATAAGATACAATAAAACTCGATGTTCGGGAGCAAAAACGTTTTGGTGATCTCCCTTTAAAGTACATAAAGGCTGCACATGTGGCGCACACAAAATATATAAATCAAGTAAAGGCCGGAATCGCCCTATATGAAACCATTTTTACCGCACATTCATAATAAGTTGCCTCTGCACGCAATGCATTGAAATTGACTAAAATATATTTCATTTTCAGGGGCTTTCTTGCACAGTTGATTTCTCTGTGAACGTGAGATCCCCCTTTCTTACCAAGCTTGCGGTTATCAATGGACGGAATCAATTTAAACTTAGGGAAATTCTATGGCGTCTGGTACAGATACCATGAACAACCATCTAAATCCTCGTTCGAACTAAATTATAGTGTTTGAGTATATGCGAAACAAATCCGGTTGAGGAAAAAAAATTGCACGTTTTTTTGTTTTTTACAATCTAATATTACGGGATGAATTTGTCGAATTTCTTGGACTATTCGATCAATCGTGTTTTTAGATATTTTATTTTTCAGTTGATCACCGTGCGGATCTTTTTGTTTAAATAAGACACTATTTCTACATTCCAGATTTCACCTCTCAATGGATTCTTTGGTTTCATTTCAATGTTTGTGATGGTATAAAAATGATGTCTCAACACGATTTACGATGGAGGTTTTGTACAGGGAGTTACAACTCTGACACGTTGTGATGATTTGGGTGTCGAAAAGTGATTCTGTGAATTGTGAAGATGATGAGGCGTTTGTAAGGGTACATTATGGTGTTTGGTGTTAATCTGGAGAATACTTGCCCCCTATTGTCTTTGTGGAAAATTACACGACTGTTTGGTTGAAGCCAGGATTATTTTCATTATAGATTGCTCATTAATGAACTTCATACAACTGCTTCAAATTTACTCACAGATATGATTGACCCCTTTACAATGTGTCCAGGTGTGCTGCCAGATTTAACTTTCACAAATCAGTACAGCCGTGGGCCTATACATTTTTGTGATGATTACATAGATCAAACAACTGCTCGGACCTTCAAGAATTGGTGTTATATGCCAAATAAGAGGGCTTCTTGTCGTCCATTGCCAAAAGATTATCCTGTAATAGCGGGTCTGGATTTCTCTTAGTGACCACCAAAGATCCCTCAAAATTTGTGATGATGGACGTGATAAAGGCCTGCCCAGCCTGCGTTCACGATCAGTTTGTCTTGCTTTATTCACAAAATTATATGTGCAAGGTGAGGCGAACTGCGAGGACTCAGTGACGGAATTAGATGAACTATGTCATCCCTGACCACCAAAAAAATTCCATCGGAGGTATTTACTCGACAGCATTTCAAGATAAGTTCATTTCCGGCTGAAATGGGTTGGTGATGGGGTCAACAATGGACAGCCTGGATGGTGAAAGACGAAAGTAGACAATTGGCCTACATGTGGACAGGCGTTACAGCTCGATATGTATGATATAACAGTCATTGTTAAGGGAGTATTTCTTGTGCTATAACATCGACCAAACAGTTTCTTGAGTTCGCTAACTATGCGATAAAAAGAATCTTGTCATAATGAAAACAAATATGCTTCTAGTCGAGGGAAACAATCACACCGGTCACTACAGCTTGTAAGAGATGAAATCGCAGGTGATGCTTTCCTATTGTCTCAAGGATTGAACGATGTGAGTATTTAAAAATAGTCCATGTTTCGAAATCATTTTCAAACTCGAAGGAACATTTTCGGCAGAAACCAACAAAATCCGAAATCATGTGCCAGATGCCATGATCGATTGTAGATACGTTTATGGAGAGACTATGTTTTTCAAAAGTTGTCTTGGTCTATGTAGCAATAATCACTATTGTCCCCTCACAGACAATTATTATGGAACTCATGCCCAGGGACAATTTGGAAAACGAAAAAAAAGAGTGTTTATCAAGGCAGTAATGGTTAGAACTTACTTTCTTGCTCGAGATCACAGGACGGTGTTGAAAGCGGTGATGGACCTTTTTCGATGTGAAAATAACAATGTCTCACATATGATAAATATGAACTGGTGAGGATTGTGTGGATTCTTCGGATGAAATCTTCTTGCTCAACCATTATCAATGTGAATATCTAAAGAATATCTGCCATAACGCAAAAAGTGTGATGGAAATTATTCACTGCTCTGAATGTCAGATGAATGTAATGTATTTGTGGACAGGGGGGTGGGAGGGGAACTAAAATTATAGTAGCTATTTTTTCGGATTGGTTCGCGTGGGTTGTTGGATTTTAGCGATCCTTTTAACCGGAATATCATTATTTAATAACATTTCAACCATTTCGAAATGCAAAATCAGACCAGCACTGTTGAAATACTGGTTTGATCCACTGTGATAAGTTCAGGGGACTTATTAATGGGATTGTATATTACTGTCATCTCCGTCTATGGACAGTTATATGACACAAAATACTGCTTTAAAAGTTTGACTGATTTCGAGTGACACTTGTGATGTCTTGGTGCCCTAAGAACAACTGCTTCACAATTTTCGTTGTTTTCATGACCCTCTTGAGTTTACTTAGGTGTCAGGGATTAAAAATGATTTTGTGATTCCAAAAAGTGTAACAAAGCAAGCTTGGAGAAGTTAGCGGTATGGTTGTCATGATAATAACTGCCTCTCTGGCAAATCTCGGTTGACGCCTCTTGTGAAAAGGCCTGGAAAATTTCTTTGTCAACGGAATAAGGTTTGAAGCATCTATACTTTATTTCATGGATGTCCTAAACAAAAAAGTTTCTTCAGTCTATAATGAATGAATTACTATGGCAGATAAGATGGCTTGACCTGAATGGGCAACAGATTGAACTTTGGTTAAAGCCCATGTTTTCACCATGAATATGCGGATTTCTACAAGCGCAGTCATTTTACGGCATCGATGCTGTCTTGCTTGTTTAAGTACTTTGTGAGAAAGGATGATCCCCAAGGAATATCTTGTTTTTGTTTTACTGCTGTTTCAACTTTATATGTTTAGCTGTGATAGGAAATTCGTATAGTAGTAAGGGGAAAAAGTGGTTCGATTTAAGGGTTCCGTTGGATTTGAATGTTCACAGGGATTTCTCAACGGAATATGGTCGGTAGGACCCCTACGAAACCTAAATAGGACGTGATGCCAATTTTGTATTCCTCAAACGAAACACACTTTTACCACTTTTTACACTTTGTACCACCTTTCTGGTATGCCAAATATTACAACCTTTAGTTGTGAACGTCGTAGAAGGCTGCCAATATGCCTGATGTTATTTTATCAAGGAGTCTAAGACTTTGTATGACAATTGTTACATTGGACAATCAGCTAATTGGATAATTACCAATTAGTAAATCACCAAACAAAGTGAAAATTTTTTAATGGCTCAAAATGATTGGAAATCGTTTGAAACACGGAGAAATGTGTTTTTTAGAAAACTTCAAAAAATGTTTCATTAACATTTTTTTTCGAGACTTGGAAAAAGTTTGAAAAATTTGAAACATATATTATTCGCCAAAATTGCTCGAATTGCATGAACGTGATAAAAATGCTTTGCAGAAAACTTCGATGTGTTTAGATTGGGGTATCTAAAATCATCTATATTTGAAGTGGAGTTCAGTTAATCTCGACATATTTTATTAATTATAGAATAGCTTAGCGGAAAGGGTGAACCTGAGAACAAGATAACCACACAATATTAGGTTTCATAACTAATTTTTTTACAATACAGCTTTTATCAAAATCCACATAAAGAAACAAGCACAAAAGGACCATTTAAGATCGAACGATTTACTGCTGTACTCTCATTTGATTGATTCAATGATCAAAAACCTCTGTACGTCAATCTTCCATCTATTACGGTATCTGAATGTCCGGGCCTTCCTTATTTGTACCTCTATAATTAGACACAGTGTGCAAGAAATTGCGATTTCTCACAGGGGTTTCTTTTAACTGTGCACTTTTGTCACTCTCGCAAGAGGCGGGTTTTTATGGGGGGTTTAGGAAGCGAGTGTAAATCTACCTTTCATCATCCCACTGTGGCTTTTTTGTATTGTGAATGCGCATGCCGCTTGTTTGCTATGCCAGATCCAGATACCTCAAATAGCCCTCATATCATATTTGCCAGGGTCGGGATAGAGCTGGAGATAGCATCGAGAGTTGCTAGAAATAGTAGATTTAGAGTAAACTGGTGGTAAGCTAGGTGGTGCTTAGCATGGAAGTAGCAGAATTAGCTACACGGTGGTTTATTGGAGTTGGTTTTTTAATGGCCAAAGAGTGCCGGAACTAAAGTTACTTAAGATGCAGTTGAGGGCAAGTGTAAACCACGTGTCGTCAGGGATACAGATGCTACAGTGCAGGGTTACTGCAAAAGAACAGAGCCAGTGATACAGTTTGCAACAGTAAAACGCCGAAGAAGGAGATAAGATTGTGTCTGCAGAGGAGGAGAGGAGCTGGAACCTGATTGTGTTTGGGTGAAAGAAGAGGAGGGAAGAAGAGCTTCCTGCTCTAGTAACTGCATTTTTGGAAGAGTGGAGTGCGAAACTTATTTTTCAAGCGACAAGGGTGGGCTGGAAAGGCAACCAGGTACAGCTATCCGACCTATTAAAGATTCACCGTCCTGAGCTTAACAGCCTTTCATCAGAATCTGATGAAACAGAGTGACTGACCCACACTTTTTAGTACAAACGAAACCCTATAATATAATCGACTTTTCCGCATGAATTACTTACATGGTATCTTCCTTATCACGGCTACAGACGTGCCTTACGGATTATTGATCAACGTGAGTCTCTTTAGCCCTCTTCATCTTTAGAGCTTTAGGTAGTGATATACTCTTCGCTACTCGCTCTACAATGGATTATCAGGACAGATTCACATCTTTTAGTCTCAAACCAGCCTTAGTTTATGGTTTTCACCTGGAGTACGTTTTCAGTTCTGCGACCTCCATTTTTAGCACCACCCGCTCCATCAGTTCACTCTAAGTCTAGCTTCTACGGCGTTTTACTGTGCAGACTGTACACTTGCACGGTCTTTGCAGTACTCCTGCACTGTAGCTCTGTATCCCTGACTACACCGTGGTTTGTTTACACTGCCCCTCAACTGCAATCTTAAGTAACTTTGTTCGGCACTCTTTGGCCATTAAAATTACCAACTCCATGAAAAACCCGTGTAGCTAGTTCTGCTACATCCATGCTAGCACCACCTAGCTACCACCGTTTACTTAAATCTAGCTATTTCTAGGCAACCTCTCGATGCTATCTCCGCTCTATCCCGACCTGGCAATATGATATGAGGGTTATTTGACGGTATCTGGATTCTGGCATAGCAAACGAAGCGGCTGCGCATTACAATACAAAAAAGCCACAGAGGATGATGAAAGGTAGATTTAACACTCGCATTCCTATACCCCTATTATTACCGGCCTCATGCGAGAGTGACAAAAAGTGGCACAGTTAAAAGAACCCTGTGTGAACTGCATTCTCGCCACAACTGGTCTAAAACTTATGAAGGTAAAAGAAAGAGGTCCGGTACATCAGATCACCGGTATAGATTGGCAAGATTGACGGTTCCAGAGGTTTTGATCATTGAAATCAATTAAATGATAAGTACAGCAGGTAAAATCGGTTCGATCTTAAATGGTCCTTTTTGTGTTTTTTATGTGGATTTGATAAAGGCTGTATTGTAAATTAGTTATGAACTCTAATAGTGTGTGGTTAACTTTTTCAGGTTAGCCTTTCCGCTAAGCATTCTTAATTAATAAAATATGCGAGATTTACTGAACTCCAACTTCAAATCTGATGCTTTTAGTATTCCCAATCTAAAAATCTTTTCGAAGTTTTTCTGCAAAGCATTTTTATCCACGTTTCATGCCAATTCGAGCCATTTTGGCGGATAATATATTTTTCCAATTTTCAAACTTTTTTCCAAAGTCTCGAAAAAAAATTTTAATTGAAACATTTTTTGAAGTTTTTCTAAAAACACATTTCTCCGTGTTTCAACGATTTTCATCATGATTTGAGCCAAAAAAAAAAAAAAATTTTCACTTTTTGGTGATTTACTAATTGGTAAATATCCAATTAGCTGATGTCAATGTAAACAAGTTTATCATACAAAAGTTTTACTCTATAAATAAACATTCTAGGTTAATTGCAGCCTTCAACGAACGTTCACAACTAAAGATAATTGGCAAACCAGAAAGGTGGTACCAAAGGTGGTAAAAGTCGGTAAATTGGTGTTTTCTGTAGAGAATACAAAAATTTGGCAACACGTCTAATTATGTTCGTAGGGGTCCTAACTATCCAGATTCGTTGAGAAATCCTTGTGAACATTCAAATCAACGGAACCCTTAAATCGCCACTTTTCCCCTTACTTAGTAAGGGGAAGTGGCATTCGTTGGTTTGAATGTTTCACAAGGATTTCTCAACGGCATATGTAGTTAGGACCCCTACGAACATAATTAGACTTGTTGCCAATTTTGTATTCAACAGAAACACCACTTTTACCACTTTATACCCCCTATTGTACCACCTTTCTGGTTTGCCAAATATCTTTAGTTGTGACGTCGTAGGAGGCTGGCAAAATTAACCTTAGAATGTTTATTTTATCAAGGAGTAAAAAACTTTTGTATGAAAATTTGTTTACATTTGGACAATCAGCTAATTGGTAATTACCAATTGTAAATCACCAAAAAAAATCTAAAGTGAACATTTTTTATTGGCTCAAAATGATTGGAAATCGTTTGGAAACACGGAGGAAATGTAGTTTTTAGAAAAACTCAAAATGTTTCAATTAATTTTTTTTCGAGAACTTGGAAAAAAGTTTGAAACTTTGAAAAATATATTATTCCGCCAAAATAGCTCGAAATGCATGAAAAGTGGATAAAAAAATGCTTTGCAGAAAAACTTCGAAGATTTATAGAATGGGAGAATACTAAAATCATCCAATATTTGAAGTTGGAGTTCAGTAAATCTCGACTAGTTTATTAATTAAGAATAGCTTAGCGGAAAGGGTGAAACCTGAAAAAAGGTTAACCACAAATATTAGGTTTCTAACTAATTACCAATACAGCTTTATCAAATTCCACATAAGAAAAAACAGCACAAAGGACCATTTAAGATCGAACCGATTTTACTGCTGTACTATCATTTAATGATTTCAATGAACAAAACCTCGTACGTCATTCTTGTCAATCAATCTACCGGTATCTGAATGTACCGGACCTGCTTATTTTACCCTCTATAATTAGACACCGTTGTGCAAGGAAATGCGATTTCTCACAGTCGAATTTACTCAATATTGAGGATATATTGAATAAATTAAAAAGATATTTTTAACAGTGACCAGCATGATATTTTGTTACAAGATTCACATGAAACAGTTATTTCCAAGTACTATACCAGATAAATCTAAGTAACGAAAACGTAGCGATCACTGTCATAGTTTCAAAAAAATGTAGAAAATAGCAAACCTTGTATACAATAGATTGGAGGGTTCTGTCGTATCTAATGTGCTCTTTGGGATGCGACTGATGTATTACTTCATTGCATTTGGGGCACGTGTTGTGTTCATCGAGATGCTTGACAATACACGTTTTGCAAACTGAAACAGTTACTCAATTATGATATTAAACCGATCTCCAATTATTATTGTTATTTATTGTATGAAGTTTAGCTGATACCTGTTTCACAAACAAACATAATCAAATTTGCATTGTGAAGATTAACATTTCCTTGCTTCATTAGCAATCATTTAAACTATAATATAAAATTGATCAATAAGTAGTATAAAAGAGATCACCAACTCCACTATAAATATGATCATTATGATTAGAAATATGAAAATACCATTTTGTTTACAAACTTACATGTGCACAAACATTCAATGACAGTAGTAGCATCGATGAGATAACCAAAACATAGGCTGCATGTTATATTTTCGTTCAAGTCTTTCAGCTTCGGCTTCATGGCTATAAAAGCATTATATTTAGCACAATAGCACTGTATACAGACGATTTATATTTGTATAATCACAATTTTAGCCTTTGATGGAGCATGCTAGAAATGAAGATATTAATTCAAGTTTCTCTATATTCTTCTCTGGCAACATATCGGATCTTTAAGATATTTATCAATGTAATGTAGTTGTGTGGAAAGTAATGTAAAAATGTATGATTTGATGAGTAAATTAATATATCAAAATTTTCTAGCATGTTTCAAACGTCAAGAAGTAAATTATAAACTGCTACATTGGACAGCCTTTACAGTGTACATGCTCCAGGCACAAACTTAAGCTCATCTTGTGAAAGACGTTTTGTGTAGCTGAGTTTCCTAAACTGCTTTGGTTTAACTCTCTGGTCTCGTTATGCTGGAGGCCAAACAAGCAGCCTTATTTTAACTAGCTTTTCTGTTGCACTTTTCTTTGTTTCTCTCTCATGGTATTTACTCATGTTCTTAACATACCCTCACATAGTAAAAATTGGAGAGCCATTTGCAGCTAACGCCTGTTACGCTATATTCATCACTGGGATTTGGAAACAAGTGACTGGTTTCTTTGCCACTTCTTTTTGAGAGCTATATGAGTGGTTAACCAATTCTGTACAACCTAGGATGTGCGTACATCAGCCTGAAGAGAGAGATAGTACTGTGCTATATTGATGACACTCAATGAATAAATCCCGGTGGTGAGCTAAGACCCCCATCCTGATCATTCAGTTGACTCTGCCTGGAAATAATGATTAAGGATTAAATGAAAAGGGGCCATACTGAATCAAATGATCTTGAATATTTTAAAAGTTTCCTTTAAAACACGATTATACGGACTGGCAGCTTGCATGTTCGGCCAATGGACTGTATTTCAGCGGCTGAGGAGCAGCATTTTGCACAGTGGTTAAGACTTTAAAAAGTGGTGGCGAGAATCTTCTACAATTAACATCCACACAGCCATTTTATAGGTCATAGTTGTTATTGATAGTAAAGTATAATAGTACAGTGCTATGTACACTACAATGTACAATGTATATATGCACTAAAGGGGTATCTCAAAATTCTTAATCTTTTGGCAGGGCCCCTCCTAGTTTAACCCTTTACCACGTCCCCGATCATTTGGCTGAGTCAAACGAGAAGATATTACACAGATGTGTTATTTCACATAGATCCAATAGATCCTCAGATACTCTGTAGACTAGGTGATACTGGGATTCAAACATTAGTAACAAATTTGAAATCGGTAATAACAGTTGAAATGTTCGAGACGAGTGAAGGGAATATTGAAAATCCTTTCCTTCCCCAATTGGGGTCCTTTATGATTGGAATATTAACGTAAACAAAAATAAGAGTAAGTTCAATAAAAAGAAATTTAACGTCGAAACAATCTCTGAACGGATCAAATACCAATATGAGGGACGATGAATTCATTTCAGTTTGACATAAGAAATCGGAGAACAGAAATTTTAGTGATTTGGATGAAATTTAAGACACAACAAAAATTGCTGAGACAAATTTGCATAGTAGCAAAATTCGATAAAGTATCTCATGAACACTCTATATTCAATATTAAGTTATTCTATTCAATCATTTTCCCCGATATTGTCTGACAATGGTAACTTCAATTCATCAAGAACAGATAACAATAAGTTATACAAAGTCGTTCAATCAATGACAGTATCAGTTTATTGACTACTTCAATGAAGAAATCAAACATACAGTTTATAGTAAGGGGAAAATTGGTCGATTTAAGGGTTCCGTTGGATTTGAATGTTCACAAGGATTTCTCAACGGAATATGGTAGTTAGGACCCCTACGAACATAATTAGACTTGTTGCCAATTTTGTATCTCAACAGAAACACCACTTTTACCACTTTTTACCACCTTTGTACCACCTTTCTGGTTTGCCAAATATCTTTAGTTGTGAACGTCGTAGAAGGCTGCAAATTAACCTAGAATGTTTATCTTATCAAGGAGTAAATCTTTTGTATGAAAAATTTTGACATTTGACAATCAGCTAATTGGATAATTGCCAATTAGATAATCACCAAAAAAAGTGAAAATTTTTTATTGACTCAAAATGATTGAAATCGTTTAAAACACGGAGAAATGTAGTTTTTAGAAAAACTTCAAAAATTGTTCACTTAAAAATTTTTTTCGAGACTTGGAAAAAAGTTTGAAAATTTTAAAATATTTTTTTCCGCCAAAAGTGATCGAATTGCATGAAACGTGGATAAAAATGCTTTGCAGAAAAACTTCGAAGATTTTTAGATTGGGGAATACTAAAATCATCAATATTTGAAGTTGGAGTTCAGTAAATCTCGACATATTTTATTAATTAAGAATAGCTTAGCGGAAAGGGCTGAACCTGAAAAAGGTTAACCACACAATATTAGAGTTTCATAACTAATTTCAATACAGCTTTATCAAATTCCACATAAAGAAACAGCACAAAAGAACCATTTAAGATCGAACCGATTTTACCTGCTGTACTATCATTTTATTGATTTCAATGATCAAAACCTCTGTACCGTCAATCTTGCCAATCTATACCGGGTATCTGAATGTACCGGACCTCTTATTTACCTCTATAATTAGACACAGTTGTGCAAGAAATGCGATTTCTCACAGGGGTTTCTTTTAACTGTGCACTTTTTGTCACTCTCGCAAGAGGCCCGGTATTATAGGGGGGTATAGGAAGCGAGTGTAAATCTACCTTTCATCATCCACTGTGGCTTTTTTGTATTGTGAATGCGCATGCCGCTTCGTTTGCTATGCCAGAATCCAGATACCTCAAATAACCCTCATATCATATTGCCAGGGTCGGGATAGAGCTGGAGATAGCATCGAGAGGTTGCTAGAAATAGCTAGATTTAGAGTAAACTGGTGGTAGCTAGGTGGTGCTAGCATGGATGTAGCAGAACGTAGCTACACGGGGTTTCATTGGAGTTGGTTATTTTAATGGCCAAAGAGTGCCGGAACTAAAGTTACTTAAGATTGCAGTTGAGGGGCAGTGTAAACCACGGTGTAGTCAGGGATACAGAGCTACAGTGCAGGAGTACTGCAAAAGAACAGTGCAAGTGATACAGTCTGCAACAGTAAAACGCCGAAGAAGCTAGACTTAGAGTGAACTGATGGAAGCTGGGTGGTGCTAAAATGGAGGTAGCAGAACTGAGAACGTACTCCATGATGAAAACATGAAAACTAAGGCTGGTTGAGACCTAAAAAGATGTGAATCTGTCCTGATAGATCCATTGAAGAGCGAGTAGCGAAGAGTAAGATCACTAACCTAAAGCTCTAAAGAAGAAGAGGGCTAAAGAGACTCACTTTGATCAATAAATCCGGTACGGCAAGGTCTGTAGCCTTGATAAGAAGATACCATGAAGTAATTCATGCGGAAAAGTCGATTTATATAAAGGGTTTCGTTGTATCTAAAAAGTGTGGGTCAGTCTCTCTGTTTTCATCAGATTCTGATGAAAGGCTGTTAAGCTCAGGACGGTGATCTTAATAGGTCGGATAGCTGTACCTGGTTGCTTCCAGCCCACCCTTGTCGCTTGAAAATAAGTTCTCACTCCACCTCTTCCAAAAATGCAGTTACTAGAGCAGGAAACTCTTCTTCCTCCTCTTCTTTCAACCCAAACACAATCAGGTTCCAGCTCCTCTCCTCCTCTGCAGCCACAATCTTATCTCCTTCTTCGGCGTTTTACTGTTGCAGACTGTATCACTTGCACTGTTCTTTTGCAGTACTCCTGCACTGTAGCTCTGTATCCCTGACTACACCGTGGTTTACACTGCCCCTCAACTGCAATCTTAAGTAACTTTAGTTCCGGCACTCTTTGGCCATTAAAATAACCAACTCCAATGAAACCCCGTGTAGCTACGTTCTGCTACATCCATGCTAGCACCACCTAGCTACCACCAGTTTACTCTAAATCTAGCTATTTCTAGCAACCTCTCGATGCTATCTCCAGCTCTATCCCGACCCTGGCAATATGATATGAGGGTTATTTGAGGTATCTGGATTCTGGCATAGCAAACGAAGCGGCATGCGCATTCACAATACAAAAAAGCCACAGTGGATGATGAAAGGTAGATTTACACTCGCTTCCTATACCCCCCTATAATACCGGGCCTCTTGCGAGAGTGACAAAAAGTGCACAGTTAAAAGAAACCCCTGTGAGAAATCGCATTTCTTGCACAACTGTGTCTAATTATAGAGGTAAATAAGAGGTCCGGTACATTCAGATACCCGGTATAGATTGGCAAGATTGACGGTACAGAGGTTTTGATCATTGAAATCAATAAAATGATAGTACAGCAGGTAAAATCGGTTCGATCTTAAATGGTTCTTTTGTGCTGTTTCTTTATGTGGAATTTGATAAAGCTGTATTGAAATTAGTTATGAAACTCTAATATTGTGTGGTTAACCTTTTTCAGGTTCAGCCCTTTCCGCTAAGCTATTCTTAATTAATAAAATATGTCGAGATTTACTGAACTCCAACTTCAAATATTGATGATTTTAGTATTCCCCAATCTAAAAATCTTCGAAGTTTTTCTGCAAAGCATTTTTATCCACGTTTCATGCAATTCGATCACTTTTGGCGGAAAAAAATATTTTAAAATTTTCAAACTTTTTTCCAAGTCTCGAAAAAAATTTTTAAGTGAACAATTTTTGAAGTTTTTCTAAAAACTACATTTCTCCGTGTTTTAAACGATTTCAATCATTTTGAGTCAATAAAAAATTTTCACTTTTTTTGGTGATTATCTAATTGGCAATTATCCAATTAGCTGATTGTCAAATGTCAAAATTTTTCATACAAAAGATTTACTCCTTGATAAGATAAACATTCTAGGTTAATTTGCAGCCTTCTACGACGTTCACAACTAAAGATATTTGGCAAACCAGAAAGGTGGTACAAAGGTGGTAAAAAGTGGTAAAAGTGGTGTTTCTGTTGAGATACAAAATTGGCAACAAGTCTAATTATGTTCGTAGGGGTCCTAACTACCATATTCCGTTGAGAAATCCTTGTGAACATTCAAATCCAACGGAACCCTTAAATCGACCACTTTTCCCCTTACTAGTAAGGGGAAAAGTGGCATTCCGTTGGATTTGAATGTTCACAAGGATTTCTCAACGGAATATGGTAGTTAGGACCCCTACGAACATAATTAGACTTGTTGCCAATTTTGTATCTCAACAGAAACACCACTTTTACCACTTTTTACCACCTTTGTACCACCTTTCTGGTTTGCCAAATATCTTTAGTTGTGAACGTCGTAGAAGGCTGCAAATTAACCTAGAATGTTTATCTTATCAAGGAGTAAATCTTTTGTATGAAAAATTTTGACATTTGACAATCAGCTAATTGGATAATTGCCAATTAGATAATCACCAAAAAAAGTGAAAATTTTTTATTGGCTCAAAATGATTGAAATCGTTTGAAACACGGAGAAATGTAGTTTTTAGAAAAACTTCAAAAATGTTTCAATTAAAATTTTTTTTCGAGACTTGGAAAAAAGTTTGAAAATTTGAAAATATATTATTCCGCCAAAATTGCTCGAATTGCATGAAACGTGGATAAAAATGCTTTGCAGAAAAACTTCGAAGATTTTTAGATTGGGGAATACTAAAATCATCAATATTTGAAGTTGGAGTTCAGTAAATCTCGACATATTTTATTAATTAAGAATAGCTTAGCGGAAAGGGCTGAACCTGAAAAAGGTTAACCACACAATATTAGAGTTTCATAACTAATTTCAATACAGCTTTATCAAATTCCACATAAAGAAACAGCACAAAAGAACCATTTAAGATCGAACCGATTTTACCTGCTGTACTATCATTTTATTGATTTCAATGATCAAAACCTCTGTACCGTCAATCTTGCCAATCTATACCGGGTATCTGAATGTACCGGACCTCTTATTTACCTCTATAATTAGACACAGTTGTGCAAGAAATGCGATTTCTCACAGGGGTTTCTTTTAACTGTGCACTTTTTGTCACTCTCGCAAGAGGCCCGGTATTATAGGGGGGTATAGGAAGCGAGTGTAAATCTACCTTTCATCATCCACTGTGGCTTTTTTGTATTGTGAATGCGCATGCCGCTTCGTTTGCTATGCCAGAATCCAGATACCTCAAATAACCCTCATATCATATTGCCAGGGTCGGGATAGAGCTGGAGATAGCATCGAGAGGTTGCTAGAAATAGCTAGATTTAGAGTAAACTGGTGGTAGCTAGGTGGTGCTAGCATGGATGTAGCAGAACGTAGCTACACGGGGTTTCATTGGAGTTGGTTATTTTAATGGCCAAAGAGTGCCGGAACTAAAGTTACTTAAGATTGCAGTTGAGGGGCAGTGTAAACCACGGTGTAGTCAGGGATACAGAGCTACAGTGCAGGAGTACTGCAAAAGAACAGTGCAAGTGATACAGTCTGCAACAGTAAAACGCCGAAGAAGGAGATAAGATTGTGGCTGCAGAGGAGGAGAGGAGCTGGAACCTGATTGTGTTTGGGTTGAAAGAAGAGGAGGAAGAAGAGTTTCCTGCTCTAGTAACTGCATTTTTGGAAGAGGTGGAGTGAGAACTTATTTTCAAGCGACAAGGGTGGGCTGGAAGCAACCAGGTACAGCTATCCGACCTATTAAGATCACCGTCCTGAGCTTAACAGCCTTTCATCAGAATCTGATGAAAACAGAGAGACTGACCCACACTTTTTAGATACAACGAAACCCTTTATATAAATCGACTTTTCCGCATGAATTACTTCATGGTATCTTCTTATCAAGGCTACAGACCTTGCCGTACCGGATTTATTGATCAAAGTGAGTCTCTTTAGCCCTCTTCTTCTTTAGAGCTTTAGGTTAGTGATCTTACTCTTCGCTACTCGCTCTTCAATGGATCTATCAGGACAGATTCACATCTTTTTAGGTCTCAACCAGCCTTAGTTTTCATGTTTTCATCATGGAGTACGTTCTCAGTTCTGCTACCTCCATTTTAGCACCACCCAGCTTCCATCAGTTCACTCTAAGTCTAGCTTCTTCGGCGTTTTACTGTTGCAGACTGTATCACTTGCACTGTTCTTTTGCAGTACTCCTGCACTGTAGCTCTGTATCCCTGACTACACCGTGGTTTACACTGCCCCTCAACTGCAATCTTAAGTAACTTTAGTTCCGGCACTCTTTGGCCATTAAAATAACCAACTCCAATGAAACCCCGTGTAGCTACGTTCTGCTACATCCATGCTAGCACCACCTAGCTACCACCAGTTTACTCTAAATCTAGCTATTTCTAGCAACCTCTCGATGCTATCTCCAGCTCTATCCCGACCCTGGCAATATGATATGAGGGTTATTTGAGGTATCTGGATTCTGGCATAGCAAACGAAGCGGCATGCGCATTCACAATACAAAAAAGCCACAGTGGATGATGAAAGGTAGATTTACACTCGCTTCCTATACCCCCCTATAATACCGGGCCTCTTGCGAGAGTGACAAAAAGTGCACAGTTAAAAGAAACCCCTGTGAGAAATCGCATTTCTTGCACAACTGTGTCTAATTATAGAGGTAAATAAGAGGTCCGGTACATTCAGATACCCGGTATAGATTGGCAAGATTGACGGTACAGAGGTTTTGATCATTGAAATCAATTAAATGATAGTACAGCAGGTAAAATCGGTTCGATCTTAAATGGTCCTTTTGTGCTGTTTCTTTATGTGGAATTTGATAAAGCTGTATTGTAATTAGTTATGAAACTCTAATATTGTGTGGTTAACCTTTTTCAGGTTCAGCCCTTTCCGCTAAGCTATTCTTAATTAATAAAATATGTCGAGATTTACTGAACTCCAACTTCAAATATTGATGATTTTAGTATTCCCCAATCTAAAAATCTTCGAAGTTTTTCTGCAAAGCATTTTTATCCACGTTTCATGCAATTCGAGCAATTTTGGCGGAATAATATATTTTCAAATTTTCAAACTTTTTTCCAAGTCTCGAAAAAAAATTTTAATTGAAACATTTTTGAAGTTTTTCTAAAAACTACATTTCTCCGTGTTTCAAACGATTTCAATCATTTTGAGCCAATAAAAAATTTTCACTTTTTTTGGTGATTAACTAATTGGTAATTATCCAATTAGCTGATTGTCAAATGTCAAAATTTTTCATACAAAAGATTTACTCCTTGATAAGATAAACATTCTAGGTTAATTTGCAGCCTTCTACGACGTTCACAACTAAAGATATTTGGCAAACCAGAAAGGTGGTACAAAGGTGGTAAAAAGTGGTAAAAGTGGTGTTTCTGTTGAGATACAAAATTGGCAACAAGTCTAATTATGTTCGTAGGGGTCCTAACTACCATATTCCGTTGAGAAATCCTTGTGAACATTCAAATCCAACGGAATGCCACTTTTCCCCTTACTAGTAAGGGGAAAAGTGGTCGATTTAAGGGTTCCGTTGGATTTGAATGTTCACAAGGATTTCTCAACGGAATATGGTAGTTAGGACCCCTACGAACATAATTAGACTTGTTGCCAATTTTGTATCTCAACAGAAACACCACTTTTACCACTTTTTACCACCTTTGTACCACCTTTCTGGTTTGCCAAATATCTTTAGTTGTGAACGTCGTAGAAGGCTGCAAATTAACCTAGAATGTTTATCTTATCAAGGAGTAAATCTTTTGTATGAAAAATTTTGACATTTGACAATCAGCTAATTGGATAATTACCAATTAGTTAATCACCAAAAAAAGTGAAAATTTTTTATTGGCTCAAAATGATTGAAATCGTTTGAAACACGGAGAAATGTAGTTTTTAGAAAAACTTCAAAAATTGTTCACTTAAAAATTTTTTTCGAGACTTGGAAAAAAGTTTGAAAATTTTAAAATATTTTTTTCCGCCAAAAGTGATCGAATTGCATGAAACGTGGATAAAAATGCTTTGCAGAAAAACTTCGAAGATTTTTAGATTGGGGAATACTAAAATCATCAATATTTGAAGTTGGAGTTCAGTAAATCTCGACATATTTGATATTTAGTAATTAGGAATAGCTTAGCGGAAAGGGCTGAACCTGAAAAAGGTTAACCACACAATATTAGAGTTTCATAACTAATTACAATACAGCTTTATCAAATTCCACATAAAGAAACAGCACAAAAGGACCATTTAAGATCGAACCGATTTTACCTGCTGTACTATCATTTTATTGATTTCAATGATCAAAACCTCTGTACCGTCAATCTTGCCAATCTATACCGGGTATCTGAATGTACCGGACCTCTTATTTACCTCTATAATTAGACCCAGTTATGCAAGAAATGCGATTTCTCACAGGGGTTTCTTTTAACTGTGCACTTTTTTTCACTCTCGCAAGAGCCCGGTATTATAGGGGGGTATAGGAAGAGAGTGTAAATATACCTTTCATCATCCACTGTGGCTTTTTTGTATTGTGAATGCGCATGCCGCTTCGTTTGCTATGCCAGATACCTCAAATAACCCCCCTATCTCATTGCCAGGGTCGGGATAGAGCTGGAGATAGCATCGAGAGGTTGCTAGAAATAGCTAGATTTAGAGTAAACTGGTGGTAGCTGGGTGGTGCTAGCATGGATGTAGCAGAACGTAGCTACACGGGGTTTCATTGGAGTTGGTTATTTTAATGGCCAAAGAGTGCCGGAACTAAAGTTACTTAAGATTGCAGTTGAGGGGCAGTGTAAACCACGGTGTAGTCAGGGACACAGAGCTACAGTGCAGGAGTACTGCAAAAGAACAGTGCAAGTGATACAGTCTGCAACAGTAAAACGCCGAAGAAGGAGATAAGATTGTGACTGCAGAGGAGGAGAGGAGCTGGAACCTGATTGTGTTTGGGTTGAAAGAAGAGGAGGAAGAAGAGTGTCCTGCTCTGGTAACTGCATTTTTGGAAGAGGTGGAGTGAGAACTTATTTTCAAGCGACAAGGGTGGGTTGAAAGCAACCAGGTACAGCTATCCGACCTATTAAGATCACCGTCCTGAGCTTAACAGCCTTTCATCAGAATCTGATGAAAACAGAGAGACTGACCCACCCTTTTTAGATCCAACGAAACCCTTTATATAAATCGACTTTACCGCATGAATTACTTCATGGTATCTTCTTATCAAGGCTACAGACCTTGCCGTACCGGATTTATTGATCAAAGTGAGTCTCTTTAGCCCTCTTCTTCTTTAGAGCTTTAGGTTAGTGATCAAACTCTTCGCAACTCGCTCTTCACTGGATCTATCAGGACAGATTCACATCTTTTTAGTTCTCAACCAGCCTTAGTTTTCCTGTTTTCATCATGTAGTACGTTCTGCTACCTCCATTTTAGCACCACCCAGCTTCCATCAGTTCACTCTAAGTCTAGCTTCGTCGGCGTTTTACTGTCCCTGACTACACCGTGGTTTACACTGCCCCTCAACTGCAATCTTAAGTAACTTTAGTTCCGGCACTCTTTGGCCATTAAAATAACCAACTACAATGAAACCCCGTGTAGCTACGTTCTGCTACATCCATGCTAGCACCACCCAGCTACCACCAGTTTACTCTAAATCTAGCTATTTCTAGCAACCTCTCGATGCTATCTCCAGCTCTATCCCGACCCTGGCAATGAGATAGGGGGGTTATTTGAGGTATCTGGCATAGCAAACGAAGCGGCATGCGCATTCACAATACAAAAAAGCCACAGTGGATGATGAAAGGTATATTTACACTCTCTTCCTATACCCCCTCCTATATTATAGAGGTAAATAAGAGGTCCGGTACATTCAGATACCCGGTATAGATTGGCAAGATTGACGGTACAGAGGTTTTGATCATTGAAATCAATAAAATGATAGTACAGCAGGTAAAATCGGTTCGATCTTAAATGGTTCTTTTGTGCTGTTTCTTTATGTGGAATTTGATAAAGCTGTATTGTAATTAGTTATGAAACTCTAATATTGTGTGGTTAACCTTTTTCAGGTTCAGCCCTTTCCGCTAAGCTATTCCTAATTACTAAAATATCAAATATGTCGAGATTTACTGAACTCCAACTTCAAATATTGATGATTTTAGTATTCCCCAATCTAAAAATCTTCGAAGTTTTTCTGCAAAGCATTTTTATCCACGTTTCATGCAATTCGATCACTTTTGGCGGAAAAAAATATTTTAAAATTTTCAAACTTTTTTCCAAGTCTCGAAAAAAATTTTTAAGTGAACAATTTTTGAAGTTTTTCTAAAAACTACATTTCTCCGTGTTTTAAACGATTTCAATCATTTTGAGCCAATAAAAAATTTTCACTTTTTTTGGTGATTAACTAATTGGCAATTATCCAATTAGCTGATTGTCAAATGTCAAAATTTTTCATACAAAAGTTTTACTCCTTGATAAGATAAACATTCTAGGTTAATTTGCAGCCTTCTACGACGTTCACAACTAAAGATATTTGGCAAACCAGAAAGGTGGTACAAAGGTGGTAAAAAGTGGTAAAAGTGGTGTTTCTGTTGAGATACAAAATTGGCAACAAGTCTAATTATGTTCGTAGGGGTCCTAACTACCATATTCCGTTGAGAAATCCTTGTGAACATTCAAATCCAACGGAATGCCACTTTTCCCCTTACTATTATTCAAACAATATACACATAATATAAAAATAATAATAATAATTTAAACTTATAGATTATAGTGGCACAACAACTTAAAATGCACAGGTGTGCCACGAAAACAAGTCAGGATACAAGAAAACCTGAAAAGCAATCCACATTTAGGTTCCAAACCATAGAAAATTGTAAAGACTTGATACATTAAATTACAAAGTTAAGGGTATGCACTTAACAGTAGAAACGTTGAAAAATAGTAAATTAATTAATATCAAAAGCACGTTTAAAAAGAAACGTTTTCAGATACACCTTAAAAGATTCCAGTGACATGCAATTCTTAATTTCAAGAGGCAGCTCATTCCATAATTTAGGGCCAACTTTCTGAAACGATCTTTCTCCATACTGTGAATATACTCTAGGTTCAGTCAAATAGATAAGATGATTATAATTGGCATATTTAAACATATCACTTAAATAATCTGGTCCCATACCATTAAGACATTTATAGACAAGAAGCAATAACTTATATTGAATTCTGTAACTAATAGGCAGCCAATGAAGGTCTTTCAGAGTGTCTCCTAGATGATCATATTTATATAGTCCTACTATAGCTTTAGCAGCTGCATTCTGAACGAGTTGGAGTTGGTGGATGAGGTTGTCACTAATTCCATAATAAAGAGCATTGCAGTAGTCCAATTTGCAGACAATGATGCTGTTAATTATAAGCTTGAGCTGAGCTTTACTAAAGAGATATTTTCTCCTTATTACATTCCTAAGGAGTCTGAAACAATGCTTTTTGAGGGACATGATTTGAGGCTCAAAAGTAAGATGATGGTCAATTTGAACACCAAGGTTCTTTGTTGTGCTGACAAATCTGATACAGGTATCATTTGATAGCTTAACTCCCCCTATACTGACCTGGTTTAGAACTTGAGGTGAGGCGATGATAAGTATTTGTGTTTTTCCAGGATTAAGTTGAAGGCAATATTCAACCATCCAGCGCTGTATGGTCCTAGCGCAATTCACAATTTGGATGCCCAGAACATTTACCTGATCACAAGGTTTGAAAGTTTTATATACCTGGTGGTCATCTGCATATCCTTGCACATTGAATCCAGATTTCTCGATGGTCATATACAGAGATCTGATGTATATGTTGAATAGCACCGGTCCTAACACAGAACCTTGAGGTACACCAAATTCTAGAATGATCGTATCACTAGTAGAAGAGCCTATTCTGGTTCTTTGAGTGCGGCCTACTAGGAAACTCTTGAACCATTTAAGAGCAGTACCTCCGATATGGATCTCTTCAGAAAGGATTTTGAGTAATTTTCTGTGTTCTACTGTGTCAAAGGCTGCAGATAAATCGAGCATCATGAGAACAGTGGAGGATTTGCTATCACATGCCAGCAGTAGGTCATTTGTTACTTTTAACAAGATGGTCTCAGTAGAATGGAACTTCTTATAGGCAGATTGCTGTGGAACGTTGAGATCATTTTTAGCCAGATGTTCATTTAACCTTTTCAGCACAACTCTTTCGATGAGTTTACCCAGAAAAGAGAGGTTAGATATAGGTCGATAGCTCTTGAAGTCATTTCGATCAAGTCTGTGGTCCTTGATGGTAGGAATAATGTCAGCAGTCTTCAAACCATCGAATGTGCCCTTAGCTAGAGACTGGTTGACCAGTTTGCACAAGACAGGAATGAAACTTGTGATATTGTCTTTGAGGACAGTTGTTGGAAGAAAATCAGATGGTGCACACTTGATTCCACTTTCTTTGATTATTTCAGACAGCTCATCCTCTGTGCATGGTTCAAATTCATATAACCGACCTTCACAGTTGGAATTGTTCTGTTGATTCATAATGTCTTTATCAACATCAAAATCTTCTATGCTGGGGAAATCTTTCCTAATGTTCTTGATCTTTTCATTGAAATAGTGATTAAAATCACTGCAAAGTTTTGAAACATCTTCTGATTCTGGGAGAGGAGTATAATTATAATAATATAACAATTACCCTATATAAAAATTCAATATAAATTCAATAGAAAACTAAATAAACACCCTTTAAGTAGTATAAGTAAGCCAGTTTAAAGAACTGGCTCCAAATTTATATCTAATTCTGCTATTTTTTCAATGAAGAACGTACATATAAGGATTATGGGTACCCTTTCAGATCGCAGTTCTTGCCAACAAGTGCAAACAATATATTATGACGCAATTTTTTTTTTTTATTTGAAAATTCAATTAATCATTATATATATAAATCAAGCGTTACATTTCAGCCATGCAAAATTACAATGACATATTTTGATATACTAAATGATAAATGGTACTGCAATATAAGTTGCTTAATGTTTGGCCGGATGACAACTAACGAGAAAAATAAACTTGATTATATAATAATTAATTCGGCTGAACCAACACATAGCAAGAGCCACATTAACGTTGGGGCCGTATATCGGACTACGATGTATGGGGACTTACCACCCATGGCAACATTAAAATATATTTGATATTACATCGTTTCCTGTTGATATAAAACTCCGTTACAAATTGAACTGGGATCTGGCAATACTACACCTTAGATCAATAAAATATGATAAAGAAATGTATAACTAGACTTAAGTAAGAGTATGATAGAATATAGAAAACAAAATAGTCTACTACTTGAAAGCTTAATAATAAACTGTGAAAGAGTGGTTACCGTAAATAAAACTAATCCGATACAACCAAAAATAGCTCTCACATTCAATGCCAACAAGTGTGCTCACAAATTACATCATATAATCTGTGACTTGTCAGATCTCTCGGGCAACTAGTTTGCTAATTTATTAATAAATTTTGATGGATGAAAAGTTTTCAATTTAAAAAAGGCAAAAAGTTGTTTTGTGGTGCGACGAATTTTTTGCTGGTATGTAGCGCGATGCACTACTAGACTGGGCCGTGCCGTGCAGTCACTAATGCTTCTCGTTAGATTGTAGATTGGCTAAATGCACCACTTAACTGGGCCTCACCGAGCTGTGAAGGAAATTGACATCGTGAATCAAATTAAATCCTTATATTGTCTTCAAGATTATTTTAAAACCAAAACTAATTCAAATCACAAAGTATAAACAGCTCAAATATTGTTTTACAACATACAAGCTTGTCACGTGCGCGCGTCTGAAAAATGGGTTTTTATTGGTCATAACTCGTCATTAAATGATTTTTATGCTATTTTATAAATATTATTCGAAAACAGCGTAATGATAATTGGTACAGCTTACTAATTTTACAATCCCAAAGTACATGTACAGCAATTATTCATAAAACATAAACGTATAAGCATGTTTGTCATACGTTGTATGACCCGCCGCGCACGAGTGCGCGGCTCCCCTGTATCGTAGATCAGAAACTGTATCGTAAAAACTCCACTATAGTGAAACGACGATGGGGGTCACGACGTGATACAATAAGCATGTATGATGTACATTGATCTTACCAGAGCCCTCTCGCTTGCAGTAGCGTTCGACCGCCCTATAGTAGAGGCTCTTACGGGCAAAAAGACGTGTTTTCTGCTACGAGTTTAGAGACCTAACCGCTAATTAAATTGGACACAATAGTATGATGTTTAAGGATCGATAATGTGTTAAGAAGTGCTAATTTGGCCTTATTAGTCACGTGCTATACCAATGCGCGTTTTAAACTTTGACAGTCTATTACTCTAAGGCAAATAAAGTAATTATATTCATATTTTGTCAGCAATAAGATCACATTATTTTCTATTTGCTGTGAAAATATGAGCTAGAACAGACATAATCTCGCTAAGTTATAGCTGTTTGAAATTTATGATGAACGCGCGGGTGCCAATTGATAACAACTAAATGCTTTTGCGCGTAGTGCGCGTCTAAAATTTGGCAAAAACGCTTGCGGAGTGACAATATTCAAACTTCGATAAAGTATATGAAGTGGGTACTTCTCGGAAAGGAAAAATTTAGGCAAACACGATGTGACTATTTTTGGGACGATTTAATACAACTGCAGAAAATTATTCAAACTTCAAGCAAAAAAGTCAAAATTTTTACCACTTTTTTGGATTTTTACCCCCAAAAAAATAGAGGGATTTTCAAATTTTTATATCATCTTGTGCGGCTGTGTATTAGTAGAGGCTCTTACGGGCAAAAAGACGTGTTTTCTGCTACGAGTTTAGAGACCTAACCGCTAATTGGACACAATAGTATGATGTCTAAGGATCGATAATATGTTAAGAAGTATAAATTTGGCCTTATTAGTCACGTGCTATACCAATGCGCGTTTTAAACTTTGACAGTCTATTACTCTAAGGCAAATAGAGTAATTATATTCATATTTTGTCAGCAATAAGATCACATTATTTTCTATTTAGTGTGAAAATATGAGCTAGAACGGACATAATCTCGCTGAGTTATAGCTGTTTGAAATTTATGATGAACGCGCGGGTGCCAATTGATAACAACTAAATGCTTTTGCGCGTAGTGCGCGTCGAAAATTTGGCAAAAACGCTTGCGGAGTGAAAATATTCAAACTTCGATAAAGTATATGAAGTGGGTACTTCTCGGAAAGGAAAAATTTAGGCAAACACGATGTGACTATTTTTGGGTTGATTTAATACAACTGCAAAAAATTATTCAAACTTCAAGCAAAAAAGTCAAAATTTTTACCACTTTTTTGGATTTTTACCTCAGAACAAATAGAGGGATTTGTTTTATTTTTATACAATCTTGTGCGGCTGTCTTTTAGCTATCTTTATGCAAGTTTTGCCGACATGCCAACAAAATTAACTTGCTCAAAATATCAAAAAACATGGTTTTTTGGCCTATTTTTGGCCCAAAAATCGGTTTTTTGCGATTTTACCCCAGAACAATCAGTCCAATCATCTTGAAACCACTTTCAATCGATTTTACGGTCAAAAATACGTCTAGTAAGGTGTATCTGGGGTCCCTAACGTATCGAGCAGACAATGCCCGTAAGAGCCTCTACTATATTAGCTATCTCCATGCAAGTTTTGCTGACATGCCAACAAAATTAACTTGTTCAAAATATCAAAAAACATGGTTTTTTGGCCTATTTTTTGCCCAAAAATCGGTTTTTTGCAATTTTACCCCCAAAAAGTCAGTCCAATCATCTTAAAACCCCTTTTAATCGATTCTACGGTCAAAAATACGTCTTACTGGGCCGCGCTCAGCCTGTCATTCCGCCTAATCTCTATTCGTTGTTTACCAACATTAAAGCCTGGGGTCTTCAGGTAAAAATACGTCTAGTAAGTTGTATCTGGGGTCCCTAGCGTATCGAGCAGACAATGCCCGTAGTAGAGGCTCTTACGGGCAAAAAGACGTGTTTTCTGCTACGAGTTTAGAGACCTAACCGCTAATTGGACACAATAGTATGATGTCTAAGGATCGATAATATGTTAAGAAGTATAAATTTGGCCTTATTAGTCACGTGCTATACCAATGCGCGTTTTAAACTTTGACAGTCTATTACTCTAAGGCAAATAGAGTAATTATATTCATATTTTGTCAGCAATAAGATCACATTATTTTCTATTTAGTGTGAAAATATGAGCTAGAACGGACATAATCTCGCTGAGTTATAGCTGTTTGAAATTTATGATGAACGCGCGGGTGCCAATTGATAACAACTAAATGCTTTTGCGCGTAGTGCGCGTCGAAAATTTGGCAAAAACGCTTGCGGAGTGAAAATATTCAAACTTCGATAAAGTATATGAAGTGGGTACTTCTCGGAAAGGAAAAATTTAGGCAAACACGATGTGACTATTTTTGGGTTGATTTAATACAACTGCAAAAAATTATTCAAACTTCAAGCAAAAAAGTCAAAATTTTTACCACTTTTTTGGATTTTTACCTCAGAACAAATAGAGGGATTTGTTTTATTTTTATACAATCTTGTGCGGCTGTCTTTTAGCTATCTTTATGCAAGTTTTGCCGACATGCCAACAAAATTAACTTGCTCAAAATATCAAAAAACATGGTTTTTTGGCCTATTTTTGGCCCAAAAATCGGTTTTTTGCGATTTTACCCCAGAACAATCAGTCCAATCATCTTGAAACCACTTTCAATCGATTTTACGGTCAAAAATACGTCTAGTAAGGTGTATCTGGGGTCCCTAACGTATCGAGCAGACAATGCCCGTAAGAGCCTCTACTACCGTAACACGTAAGAGCCTCTACTACTAGGCGGCATAGGATATATATATTCAAAGGATATATATTCAATTTTGAAACAAGCGCGTCACGCAGTACGCGTATACACATGGCTATGTGAATGATGTACACAAAACGGTCGGAATGCTAACGGCGCCCGTTTACGTGCATATATCATATATTTGATTCACGATGTCAATCCTTCGCATCTCGCCGATCTGCATACGTCGATCTGTGGTTGCGAGAAGCATTATTGGATGCGCGCGCGACCCAGTAGTGCATCGCGCTACAAATCATATATTGGACCGTCGACGCGACGGTCCAATATATGGAACAAATATTTTACGAGTATCACCCGTTAAGTCTTACCTGGGGACCTCAGGCTATTATGTTCATAAACACATGAATAGAGATTAGGCGGAATGACAGGCTGAGCGCGGCCCAGTAAGTTAAGTCCAACTCGGCTCGCGTCCTGGTAGGTTGTAAACCTACAAATCCAAAATACCATACACACCATTAAATTTTATGATTGATTTAATTGTATAATGCATATAATGTACAATATATTAATATAGTGTAGGTGGTGCACGACAAAAATAAACTTGCTCGGATTTTCAAAATTTTTGTTCCATTGTTTTCTATAGTGTATAGAGACTGTGAGAATTTTCACGGTACCAAATTTGTTATACTTTTTTGGAATGATCAGTGACCTTCGCCTAAGTGCCATATTTGATGGTGCGCGGCTTTTGGAGCAAAATTAGGTGTAAAAGTCGCGTAATTTGACGAAATTCGTTGATTTTTGTCATATTATTCTGTCATATCTGATATCTTCGGTTCCTGAACATGAATCAGGCTGAAAATTTGTCAGAACCTTCCAATCATACTCAACTACCGAACCTACCGAACCAATCTTTAGTTGGGAGAGATTGGCCTTGATTAAGAGGTCTAAAAATGACAAAATAGGTATAAATTCGTTGATAACTCAAATTCTGACCAATATCGAAATTGCTAAATTGCTCAAACTAAATTAGGTTCAGTAGAACATAAGTGTTTACGTAAGCTGACCAAATTTCAACAAAATTGTTATATGGGAAGTATTATAACTTTTCAATTGTTTCCAAAATAATGTGCTGGCCGAAATAAGAGCTAAAAAAATCATTCAATGGTCAGCGCGCGCGTCTTTCTGTCTTGATGGCGCACTGCCTATATAGTGTACAACTGTTCACGAACACATGTTCGCGAACAACTGTTCACGTACAGTTGTTCGCGAACAGGGGTCGGGCTATTTGGATACTGCCAAAAGGTTCTGAGGTAACCAATTGCAAAACATAAAAACAAATGTTTCCCAGACCCAAGCAGGGAAAAAATACATACACTGATTATATTTGCTTTCCATTTTCTAGCCAGCTCCATTCACATTTGTTTTACTTTTTTCCCACTATTTTAGCAAAATACTTATATCATGTTTTTAAGAAACTCAATAAAACAAAAGAAATAGTCTAATTTGCATAAATAAACTTAAATACTAAAATAAAGAAATCTGCTCCTAGGATACTGAGTCACTAATCAAAATATGAAGTGAAGAACATACAAATCTATAAGATTGTGGCCTTTAGCTTAGCTAGTTGTGTTCTATAGCAAATTTCTTATTAACAAGCACCCAAATTATGTTTATAAAAGCTAAGTACAGTACTCAAAAGGCAACATCGTAGTATAAGCAGTAGATCATACTGTAAAACACCGAAGTTATTATTCAAGATTGCTAGTTCTTCTTACCGAATAAAAATTTGATTTTTCCATAAGTTTGATTTTCCAAGTGTAACCACTTCAGTGACTACACACTAAGGTTATTAATGAACTGTTAACCAGGTTTGATATTCATTCAGAGGGTCAAGTTTTTGCTTTGCTCGGTGGAGTGGCTATGGCGTTGAAAGAAATAGCCCGTATAGCTAAACATATCTGGCTCTGGTTTACTCTGTAGACGTCACAAATGCTTTACTCGTACATTTTTCGTCTTCTTTTTCCCGATTTGGAAGCTTGAAACCGATCGTACAAAAAGGACTGAGCTCCTCCCTTCCGAAACGGGGAAAAAACTTGTCGAATTTTTCTCAGTGGTCTTTTCTCCGTTCCCGTCACATTGTGTGGGGAAACTCAATGCTCTGTTTCTTACGATTCGCACGTACGATTCATCGCACTAGGGTTATCCTTTCCTTGATAACCAACTGTTTATGATCCAACACGCCCCTTGCTCAGGAAATGGTCCTGGTTTGCACAAGATTCAGTCCTAAGGCAGTCCCAGTGTTACTACTGAACCGTGAATTACTCATGGCCTACCCTCCCCCGATACCAGGGCCAGAGAAGTTGTAGATCAAGATCTACCGGAGCTTTGTCTATCTTGTAGTTTACCAGACTCGACAGAGGTAAGCCGCGGACTCCCCCAGGTCTTGCCTTGTATCTTGAGTGCACTTGCGCAGATTCGGCGGCACTCGTATGATACTCAATGTTTGGTGGACCAATGAGGGGTAAAAATACAGGGAAGTGAAATTTACAGTTAAGTACAATATTGTGTACTCTTTAATGGCCCTAATTTTAACAGGTCTAAAGCTTGGGCACACCAGGTCGATTTGGCAAAATTAAGAGTGACTAATGCAATTAATTTGTTAAAGAATTACTATGGGGATTTCAATCTCCGTTTGTTGGAATTCAAAAACGTCAGTCTCAGCAGATCTAAATGGAAAATTTATCGACTGCATTATTTTTTTTTGTCATAAAGAACTTTTATTTCTTAACCGCAGATCAGCAAGCTAAGCAGCTTGTACTGGATATCTACTGCAACGTATCCGCGAAATTATGTTAATAAATAATGTCCATGTTATCGCTGTGAATTTATTCTGAATGTATCATGCACAAGCTTCCCAGTATAAAATATGAATGCTCTATTGGTGGTATTACATTACCGTTGCTGTGCGATGATATGCCGAAAATACCGTTTCTAAAGTGATGATAAGCGTGGAAAAGTGGAGTGCACTGGCTGTGTACTTGTATAAGTTATATTGAAAGAGTTACAAGTTACTTGTCTGGTGAATTTATCAGATAATGACGATAGCTGCAAGATTTAGAGATTCGGGCTACAAGCTATTCTTTTAAGATAATCAAGTAGGCTTGAGAAGTCATGTTTAAAATTCTACTAATTCGGACGATGCTTTGTTTCTTCTGTTTGTTATGTCGTGATGTGTGATCATATTAGATAATAGATTATTAGATATAGATAATATTATTGGATAATCGATAATAAATAATCGATTTTGGATAATCGATATAGATCTTTAATTTTACGTCAGTATAAGAGTTAGAGGAATATAAATGTTACTGGTTATATTGGTGATGCAAACAACCGAAAAATCTTGCTTCAGTTCAGATAGGACCAATCTTGATGGCATAAACGTTCAAATGGATAATTTATTTCAAATCATTTAAATCAGATTTATAATAAAAATCTAATGAAAATCTGACGAATAGATTAAAATTCAGTAGTGATACTACCCTAATTTGAATGGCTACAATCATTTTTGGATGCGTCTTTTTCAGGGTAAAAAGTGGACCTTTTTCAGGGACAAAAGAAACAAAGTGAAGATTGAAAAAAGTAAGGTTGAAAAAGTAAAGATTGAAACAACAATAAGTAACTGAACTTTTTCAGAGATGGTGTTAGGATTACTTGAGAGAGATGTAGTGTTTTTGATCGAGAGGGCGGTGCTGAATTATTTTTAAGTGTATTTTATATGGGTGGTACGAAAGGAATGCTGATACTTAGATTGCATGAGGGTGTTGGAAGTAGCGGTAGAGGGAAAAAATGCTCAGTATGAAGGGTATGATCTAAAAAAGGACGGTAAGGTGTGCTGATACTTTATCGTCAAGAGAAAGAAGCTGTTTTAGGACACTAACCCGGATCGAACAGTACCGGGGGAAAACGTGCGACAAATCCTCTGGCAGCATACTGAAAAGTGCTGGTTCTGCTGCTTTCTCTGCAGACTTTGCCAACCTATAACAGTACTGTGTCTGCAGTTTCGGGCAGACCCCTCGGTGCAAAGTTGGGACAATGGCAAATGTGACATTCTTGTACGTGTTATTTCTATTTTTTGTATGATTTATAATTTGTTAGATACTGAATATTCACCGGTATCATTGTTTCAGATTAAAAACTTTCAGTTCCTGAGAAGTTGACTTGTGAAATCGTTCAAAGCTGAAAGTTGGTGAATAGCATGCCAAAATCACATATTCTAGGGATGTTGAAATTTATCGCACTTTACATGCAATATGAACGTGGACCATGCAAGTTATCACAGGGGGGGGGGATGGGGGGGCGTTATTTCAATAACTCCTATTGCTTATTTTCGCTAAAAAGGAACATTTGGACAACCATTTGACAACACATTAGACAGCCATTTGACAGCCATCTTACAATTATAATAATCCCTTGGCTGTTCGGCATGATTATTAAAAAAATTGTAAGCTCTTTTAACATTTTGAACAGTTAATGTTCCTGTAGTAAAATGTCCGTATAAGCATGAAATGATCTGAAATTGAATTTGATAAACTGAATTCGTCATTCATGCCTCTAGACTTCTCAATTATTGATAAACGGGCATAAACTCGTTTTAAAAAACAAACACCCATGCAATATGCATGCACTCTTGTAATACCGATATAAAATAACGGCATGTCAACCCTCACAAAAACACAATCCGACAGAAATGTGTTCGACTGGTTTCTGACTAAATCAAAAACAAACCGAGGCATCAACAACCAAATAGTGACACATAATGTACTAAGATTTGTCCGGAACGATCACGGTGACTACCATCTCACACAGTAACTGACGAAACCTGATGCTTACCAGTACTTGGAGACCCTCTATAACAGATAGAGCACTTAAACTTGGTGCCCTGAGTATGACTCCTCTCGGTCCTTCTTATGTCTTATCTTCGGTGGAGTCAGGGTACCTTCTTAGTCTTACTCCTGGAGAGATTTTGTTACAGAATAATGAGTTATAGGAAAGAAGATCTAAAAGAGATTATAAGTATATGTTTAAAGGGGAGTGAATTTCGTTTGCATTTAACTTGTTGTAATTTCATATTGTCACTTGTTGTTAATTTTGTGCTGTAGTTTTACTGTTATGTGTATTCTTTTTGCTGACTATTCCGAGGTTTATTGGTTTGTTTATAGTTCGTACCGTGCTCTATCTGTTGCCGCTGTTTGTTCCGTTATTTCAATATTATTTGTCGGTGTATCTAAAACCTGGTTTTCACTAATCTTGTTATATGGGGTGCACGAGCGGGTTGTAGGACTCCTCTGGTCGTCCGTACAGTTGCTGATGTTTAGCTACAGTCTCTCTCTTGCTGCTCGGTCTTCTTCCTGAGGAAACAAGTTTTGATTGTGCAGTTAGCAATTTAACGTGCTTACTTGTAAAAGTATATCTGAACTGTTCAGTAACCAGATTTTACCAATAGTTTTTGTGTTGGGAAAGCTTTTTGAGGCTCGAAATAAAGAATATTGTAACCATAGTGGTTTGGACAAAAACCTTTCAGTATAGCTGTTGATATGAGAGTTAATCGCCTTGCGCTGGCACGTACGTTACGTTGGGGTCCATTCCGTATGTCCTGGAGGTTCCCAGGTGGGTCGCGTCATTCTTAGACTGAACACAAACCATTTTTCAAACCCCAGGTGGCAAACTTCAGTAGCATATTTGATACGATACGAGAAGAACAATTCGAGAGAAACGTCATTTTTAGAAAAACCATCTACATTCCAAATGTCGGTATGGGTAAAATCCACTACTTATTTCTGCTTGAAAACCAGACTTTTCATCGGAGAAATTAAAAATGCTCTTTTGGGGGCAGGATTGGGCCAGATGTGGGGTTTGACCATATTTTTTCTGACACGTGACAGTGATAAACCTACCAGCTACAAGCATCGATCATTCAAAACCCACTGCTACATAACAAGTTTTATAACAAATAAGGTTTCACTACCGATCAGTTTCCAAAATCTTCATACCTGAGAATATTCACGAGACGGGGTAGTATCAGGGACTATCATTAGGGTATCAACCCATCGTAGAGTTGCTCTTCTTAACTTGTTTGTTTCTGGTCGTTTTCAGGGTTGAGTGGTAGATCCACCGAACTTATCAGATGACAGAGAGAGTAAAGGAATAATTTCCATGAAATATGACAAAAAGATTGACGATTTTCTTTTTGATTTTTAATAACATTTCTTTGATTTAGATCATGTGGTTTTTTAAACCAAAACTAAAAGTTGCAAAAAAAAAAAAGCAATTACATATTTTCAATATTAAAATTCATTTCAGTATTCATCTACCTATAGTTATACCACATCTATACATCTACCACATCAATCACATACAATACCACCCCAGTATTTCAAGACTAATTAAATGTCTATACCGTACAAGAATAAATGAGACTAACCGCGACTTTAGATAATTGTGCAGGGACAGGTAGCAGGTACAAAGCCAGGTTTATGGGCGAAGCCGTGGAGTTGATGATTTCTGGTGTAAATACACGGCTTTCTGTCGGCCCACTTCCTTATTCGTTTCATAGGTTCAGTAGAGATTGAATATTGAGGGGCAGTCTTTAATCAAGTAACTACTTATTGCTTTATTATTAATCTACTGCCGTCAATTTCGCTCAAATAAGGCTGAAAATATACCGGTTTCTAATCATGCTGCTAATATCCTGCTTATAATGTTCTGCAAAATCAAGCAAATACTCCTACTTATTGCTCATTACATTCGTTTTGTGTTGCTCTCACTATAACTATTTTAAGTGATCGGAATAACAAAAACAGAAAAGGCTACAACAACTGAACACATGATTCCTGAAGATGCCTTACAATGGTTGGAGTTGTCTACTGGATTTGTATGTCGCATTCGTTTTGTTGGTCCCTTTCCACCTGATGGTCCCAGGTAAAAAACAAATTATGAAAGTATTACATCAGTAATCAGTTATTTTAGTCCGCAGCAATACATCGGAACTATCAGATTTTCATCATTATATGATAATCAGGACCTTAAAAAAATGATAAGAAAAATGTTTTCCCCCCATAACCGGTCGTTTGTCGACATATTTGGGAATAAGGAATGATGTCCTGCCATCCTACTGCGGTCTTGCTCTAAGTTATAGTGTAAACAAGGGTTAGACCATAGCCTTCGGATCCTCTCTGTCAGATAAATCTGAGAGTTTTGCGTTGGAAATCAATCCTATAGAAAAATATGTATGTCTAAAATTTGAAACAACATCATTACTTGGCGCAATCTAGTCAGTATGCACTATGCATGGGTAATAATTTCGACATGCCTGCCAGTAAACGGGACTGACAACTAATAGTAAGGATAATAAGTACGTTATTATTGAAACCTAACTACATTTTAAGTGGCTAAAGTGGAGTAAAGTTATTGAGTAGGATCTACTGATTTTACTTTCTAATTATCAATACTTCTCTTTTCAAACCCCATCCGCAAAGATAAGGGAAAACCTTCGAAAAGGAGGAGAAGCCCTCTTGACCGATTCCCGTTCTAATCTCGATTAAACTGAATTCAGTGGTTCCAGTCACCGACAGAATTGGGGACAGCCCAGAGAATTAGCAATAACGTCTTACGAGTCAGCCAATAATCCAGGCTTACGTCACTCTGAGTGAACTTACTCACCTTAACTAACTTCTCTCCTACTGATCCCGATATAACTAACTATAGTCTCTCTTGCAGTATCTTTATCTTTGTCTCCGGGTGATGAAGTCAATCAGGTTAGAACCAGGAGCTTAGAGTGTCTCTGATGTCGTCTAGGATAAGATCTACCTCATTATCGTGGTGGTATTGCTTCACCATTACACACACAGTATGTCATTGCAGGCTTCCTTGTGTGTTATTCAAGATGTTAAAGCAGTGGATTCTGGGGATGTAATTCTAGAGATAATAAGCAAGACACCTTTGTGATATATACTTATATAGCGATGACAGTTTGATTAATCAAGCGGTACGATGAAATTTTTTAAACTCTTTGAGGACTGTGCAGATGATCCAAATGTAATGATGCTATTCATAGCATGGTAGGCGCATGTTCAATTTTGAAGGTGACCTCATAGGCAGCGAAGATAAGTAAATTTGTATCTCTACGGACTAAACTGTAAGTTAAACAAATAACAACAATATTACAGATTCTGGAACAAAATTAAACGGTACGTATCCAGGAAACACATATTATCGGCGAGTATGATGCAAGCGAAATAGGAAAACACAGCTCAGCGTGAGAGCAAGCTATCGAGGTGAACGAGTTTAAGTTTACTTGATAGAATGGCAAGCAACGCCGAGAGATATACAAAACAATAGTTCTTCTATTGTAGAGGTGAATGAGGAGTACAGATGATAATGCAGAGGTCTGTATCTAACCTTTTTTTTAAATAAAAGTTACAGTTAACACGTCATCTGCTAGTTGATCATGCTCATGTGTGGTAACAACAAACACCAACTGTAACTGTAACCCAAACGTAACTGTAACACTGGCTGTAACTGTAACACTGGCTGTAACTGTAACACTGGCTGTAACTGTAAACACCAACTGTAACTGTTACACTCGGCTGTAACTGTAACAATGGCTCTGTAACTGTAACACAACTGTAACTGTAACACTGGCTGTAACTGTAACACTGGCTGTAACTGAATAACACCAACTGTATAACTGTAACACCAACTGCTAACTGTAAAAAAAAAAAAAAAAAACAAAAAAAAAATCACCCAACTGTAAACTGTAACACCAAACCTGTAACTATAACACAACTGTACTGTAACACCAACTGTAACTGGTACACTAATGACTAAACTTAACTGTAACACCAATTGTAACTGTAACTGAAAAAATTCAGCGGTTGTTGTTGAGACTTGAGACTCAAGTGTACAGCTGGTAACAGTTAAGAAATAATTCGGACGTTGACCGTATCATGAAAATTTGACTTGATACATCATAATGGGACGAGGTTTCTTTTGAGGAAAATAAAAACATATCGTTGCTTAATAACTCAGACATAGTGATAACTACGCAGCGCATAACATAAGCCTACTTACAAGTTGGTGTGAAAGCCTAAATATTCCGAACTTGAATGCCCTACGTGTTCAAAATGTGTGGAAAGAAGGGGAACCAATATGATTCTCAAAACGTTTGGCGGTATGGGCCAAAATTTTCGAGAGGAAATACATTACCCCTACTTGAATATGTACATTGTACTTGTAGCTATGTAGGTTAATTAGTAGATCTGGATTCTGGACGGATCTGGAAATGTGTCTTATCTTATTACAAATTAACATTTCCATCCCCCCCCCCACTCTCAGTAATTACTGCACTGAAGGGTTAATGGTAAACAGTGGTATTAATATATAAAATGCTTCCGTAAGTATATTCATGATAATCCTCGTCAAGTAACATCTTAATTTATATATAATTTTCACCGTCTTGTATCGCAAATTTACGCTTTCAATTAATTATTAAAGACACAAAGTTACAGAAACTCAGAAAAATTTGAAGAATTTCTATTTGCAGGCAGGCCCACCAAAATACTCTGTCGATTAGCTAGCATGTCGACATTACAGTTGTAACTTCGCAACTACACACTATCAGACCGGAGATGGAGTTACTAATTGTGGTGAAGATTGAGGTGAGTTACAACATGTTATTTCTTTATACGAACAAGTTAAAATGTGCGCCGTGCAATCAGGATCTCACTGGAAAAGTTAAAACTCTATTAGTTTATCAATGATTGTAAATGTTTGAGAATATTCCACCAGCTACAGTGTTTGGTGAGAAAGTACGGAAAGTATTGAAAGAAAAACCTGATATAGCGGAAAATTACCCCATTTGTATACCCAAAACTATATTATATTTTTGGCACCAGTAAAATGGCGAGGTTGTTTAACACCGAAGTTCCAGCTAATCGAATGTCATGGTCTTCAACTGGTTCAAGAGGAATTTAAGTGGAAGAAAACGACTCCATTAATTTGGTACAAGACACCTGGCGAGAAGCCTGGGACACCTTAAAATTTGTGGCAGCTATTTTGTTGAATGCATGCAGTAATTGAGTTATCGGTTTTCGGAGCTACTGTTTCAAATTCAAACTGATGAGGTAGAAAATGTGTGATATTATGCCACATAGTGTTGAAACTGTAAAATATGATTGGGTCTGAAGAATTGGGTTCTTTCATATTATTACAAAAAATTACTGTGTCAATGAATCAAATTTTAAAGCTTTCATGATGTTGATTCCGACAATGTAATTTCTGACCGTTTTTGGCGTCAGATTACAAAAATAATGATGAATGAATAGTAACTTGTTGAATGCGGTTAAGTAATGAAACTTACAAAGATAATCTGTTCATCCAACGGTTTAATAGCGTAGTATAGAGTAGTATCTACTGTTCAATCTACATTTTTTATGAACAATCTTTTCAAAAATTTACTTACAATATAAAACATATGGCGCCAAAATAAAAATCAAAATATAACTGAATGCGATTCTCCTAGGACGGATGTAGTAAATTTAAAGGGAAAACCAGAACGCAGTAAAATTGTAGTCTAAACAACACGCACAAAGCCTAGTCCCTGGGTAAAATGAAAATCAATCAAATAATATGTTGAGTAAAAACGAAATGCGGGCCGCTTTTCTTTGGTGGATGGCCGCTCATCTTCCCGATCGTGTTTGATGGCGTATTTTATTCATATTCCTTACACCTGGGACCCCAGTCTTTACTGTTTATAAGCACGCATATATTGCGAGTTGACAGCCCGAGCGTGCCGCCCAGTTAATTAATTCCATAATGAATTTGAACATCGTGCATAGTCTATGTACACCATATGTTTGTTGTTTAGGCAACCTGACACGGATCGGTTGCAAAATATTGTGTTGAGTATACTACCATACCTCATAATATTATGGCAATGAAACAACTTCAAGTAATAAAGGAACTCGGATTCTAAATCAAAGTCCAGAATTTTTTGATCCACTCTGTGTTACAATAGATTCTTAAAGCACCATGGACAATTGACACCATCAGCACTAAAAATATTTTGCTCTATTTTATTGGATCGGCCAAAATGCCTCCATCATCGATGCAAATGCTTCCAATGTAGCTTATTAGATCCAACCAGGGATGCTATTGAATTAATGGTTTTTATCATTACATTGTTCATTGGTGATGTCAGGAGTTGGCGATCCTACAAATATATACGAAATTAGTTCGGTTGGATGTGATCGCAATAGGCAGGTTGTGGGGAATTTTTTTTGAAAAAACGGCCAGAACCGTTTGAAACATTATAAATTTGAACATTCTGACGAGACATGACAGTCTCTCTTCAGGTTTGAAAAACCACTACGATATCATTAGCTGGTATTCGGTGGTTCTTCTAAAATCTATATAATCTATATAAACAGAAGGGTTTGACCTTTATATCCTCATTTATAATAGTTCTGCATCTTCAAATTCAATCAAATAAGTGTCATCATATTCTACCAAAGCACGATCTTTCTATCTGTACGATAATCTATAAAATGATTGTCAGACAGGAAATTAGTGACTTCTCGCACTGGTTCAAATTCAATTGACAGAAGATGTGGTAAGCTAATGTTAAGACTTGTTGGGAGTTAGTAGTTATACTCTGCAAACGTAGATTGGTTGTAGACCAGGTAACTTGAAAAATTTGTTTAGTCTCCAATTTGGCTAAGGATTTAATCAGCTGTGACAAACTGTATAATAATCTATGCAAATATTGTTCAGACAGGAAATTAGGTGCTTTCGCACTGGTTCAATTCAATTGTACAGAGCTAGTGGGTCATGCTTACTGTTAAGCATGTTGGAGTGATTAGTTATAACTGCAACGTAGCAATAGGTTCGCTAGGACCAGTTAACTGAAGAATTTGTAGTTCCATTTGGGCTAAGATTTATCTGCATGTGAAACTGGTAAATAATCGTATCGCCGATAAGAAACCAATTCTTCTACGTAGTGTAACGCTGTTATTGCAATTATAAGCTGTGGCCTCGTGGACGTCCATATAGTCCCTCAGTGCGCGCTTGGCATAGCGTAATACATTGCAAATTGTTTATCATGTCAATAAAACAACGTGTAACTCACTCAAATTTGAGTATTATGACTATTACCATAGGTTCTCCAAAAATCTTATAGTTTTGGCTATCATCATAACTAAAGGAATAGCTGATTGGATGTACAGTGATCACTCATGATTTTAAACAGTGTATAGGTTCTTGAACAGTGGAGGGATGAATCTACGGTTAAAAGTTTCTGCTATTAAACTTATGTATATGTGATCATTTTGGTATTTATTCATTGCTTAATTAAACAAGCAGGGAGGTCTGTACCGATTATTTTTCCCCAGTCCATGAAACTCTAACGAATTTGAAAGGTTCATAGAATAAGTTGGGAGTTTGTTCAATTCAAGAGCAATTATATATATTGCATAGCGAAATTTCTAACTTTAATCCGCATGTGTCAGCCAATACAGGAGACAAGAAGTCTGGTCTACTTTACGGACGTTCCTCTGGGACTATTAGTAGAAGTAGTTCTATCGGACAGTGCCGTGGGAACAGATTTCCCGCCAAAATACCGGTCTACCAAATAGTAATACTGATTTGAGTGTATTACGGTCGTGCGGTCGTGTTTGAATTAGACTTACGGTTAACTAGTTGTTGTCCTAATTGCATTATCATCGGTACTTAACATTAAATAAAATACTGGTACGTTTAAATACCCATGTGCAAACGTGTTCAGTCAATCGACCACTGAACAACTTAGATTTCCAAGACCCCTATTATTCTCTGGCCATATCTTACGGCACGATCGATTGTTAGATGGCTAAACGGACCAACGTTAATCACTATACAATTCTAAAAACTATGGAGCAAGCACTTTATCTAAAAATACCACTTTTTATATTACTCCTGATTTTTACGTTTCACGTAAAACATTGTCGCAACAGGTTGATCATGGACACTAACGCTGAATTTGAGATATGACTTATGAGGTATTGTCTAAAGTTAACTCTAAAGTTGTTGTAGTCCAGTCATTTTTGGACATTTATGGAATGAACCTGCAAATGTTCAAATACTCACGGAAACTTTGCACAGGACTTCCTGAAGGTATGAATAAACGATTTTCGTTTTGAGACATTTTTTGACCGTGGAGAAAACCCAGGAGGGCCACGCCCATATTGACCCAATAACGTAACCGACCCCTTGCTTCTGAAGGTCGTAGAGACTTCTAAATAGGCTTAAACGAAGCCGCATATGCATGTTTATATAGGAGTTACTCAGCAACACATGGCCTAAAATCCTTACTTTTCGAGAAATTTGCCAAAAACCATTTTGGGCGTGGTGCTGAGCCCATTTTCGATAGGATCGTGATAGAGTCTTTAGACAGGGTGCAAAAGAACCGCAATTAGCATATTAATATATGACTTACGAACAAACATATGCCTTAAAGTGCTTACTTTTTCAGTTATTGGCGAAAAACTGATTTTCGGTTCCAGAAATCATGCAAAACTATGGGTATCTGGTAAATTGGGCTATGAAGGCCCTAAAGGTTTTTGAATGTGTGCAAATTGTGCAGAATGGCCATGTTTATATACAACTTATGAAGCAACATGTACCCTAAATTACTTACTTTTCGAGTTATTCGGGGAAAAACATTGTATTATGTCCATTTTCTACCTGTAAAATACAGTCTCACGAGCTCCCATGCGCGCGCAAGGGACTTTATGACGTCATCGCCAAAATAATACAAACGCTATTTACACGCGTTAGAGAGCAGTTAGAGATTTAGGAATTTCGACTCGTTGCTCAGTTTGCTATTTGTCACAATCTGTCAAAATATGAGGATAACTTTTTTTTCAGTTAACTGGTCCTTTCAGACAGGAAATTAGGTGCCTTCTCGCACTGGTTCAAATTCAATTGACAGAGCTGTGGTCATGCTACTGTTAAGCATGTTGGAGTTATTAGTTATAACTGCAACGTAGATAGGTTCGCTAAGACTATTCGACCGTTATGGAGAACTTTGAGAATTTTGAAAATTTTGAGGTTCGTTTTTGATGGACCTTTGAAAAATGCTTTGCTATAATTGCTGCTTATTGTTCGCTGATAATGTTAGCACAATTAATTATAATATATGGGAGTAATATGTGAGTATGATTATGACGATACCGGTTGAAAAGGAGCTTGAGGATGAATTCTCAGTTGCAGGTCACTAAAGACATTGTGTCGGAGCACCAGCAGGACCATACAAAGATAACTAAAATAGATACATGCATTATGTGCTAGTAGGAACTGTGGGCTAACTAAAATAGAGAACTCACGGCCACGACATTGAGCATAATGGAAAGTTCAAGCGACTTAAACCTATTGTTGTTTTTGGGTCTCTTACAAGCGGAAATAGAAAAATATCTACATTACAACATTTTAGTGGAGTATTGTGTTGTCTGCAGTTGCTTGATGCTTGCAGAAAGCTGTTCAACTACTTACGGAACGTTTTATCATTATGCTATTTCCATCTATTACATTCTTGTTACTTTATTACCTAACCAAATCAATGCTATGTTTATAATTACAAGTCGTTCATACAGTGTAATTAAATTCTTTGTAAGCGTGATGTGTAAACTATACTTTCCTTGATTATTAATTTAATTTTTATAATTTGTCGTGCAACTATTAAAATTTATATACCATCGATTACATTTGTTATGATTCATCACAATCGACTTCATTTTTTACTTTTGATATATTTACTCTAGAAGTTTAATGTATTTCAGGAGTGCCCATCAGGTTTTTTATTTTTCAAACTGCTTATTATCATGTATGTAATAATTATTTATTATTATTATTATTATCTAACTTTTAAAACAATCTCGAAATAGTAAAGACACATCTTAAGAGACTGATAAGTGCCCAAAAAAACATAACAGTTCTCTGAAAAAAAAGAGGTTAATTATGAGGTAAATAATTTTCTCCACAAAACTCTGTTAGAGGCAGTAGCCCTAAGATCATAAAGATCATTAATATCACGTAATGGTAGGTTTCTTTTATTCAAATCATTTATAATAAACTTTAAAAGATTACTTTGGTGTCGACCAACACGACCTTTCATGGTAAATAACGCATTAACAGCAAATTGAAGAGCTCTCTGAGCTGGTGATGAGCAGTCACTGCGAAGGACATGTCCCAGCATTTTCCAGCGAGCATATGTCACTCGCTCTGACAACGATGTTACACCACAGCGTTCATATAGTGCTTTATTACTGATAATAATGGGATAAGTCATCTTCAATATTTGACGCAGGTGTCTTCTATGACATGCATCAAGTTTGTCAAATAGGTTCTGAGGGGTAGCCCAGCTATTGCAGTTATAGAGCATAACAGATGTAACGTATGCTTCGTATATCTTAATCTTGGTCTTCAGATTAATCTTAGATCCTTGCATCCAAACTTTCTTGTATTTTTCGAATGCAACATTTCCAAGGATTATACGATGCTGTATGTCTTCTTTACTACATAGCTTAGAGCCTAGGGACACACACTTCCTCCAAGGTTCTCTATTTCTTAGAGGTTCTCCTTTTTCGTCCTTCTCACTACTTCCAGCCAGATAACACTTTACAAACTCGGTTTTAGATTCATTTACAAACAAATTCCATTCTGAGAGAATTTCCTTGCAAATTGGAAGGAGCTGGTGTAACGAATCCTCATCTTCATCAGCAAAGTCCACATCATCAGCATATTCCCATTCTAAAGGAAGGGAGCTTTCAGATATGGGGGGATTTGGGCGTAGATGTATAACAACAACTCTAAGGTGGTAGAGTGCTCCAGCTAGGTACATGGTAAACAGCGAGCCAGACAAACAGTCACCTTGAAAGGCTCCTATTGTGACTTCGAACTCTCCCGATGTCGTCTTTTTGATCTTAATTCTGAGCTTGGTGTTAGCGAGTAGATATCTAACTAGTCTTATGTCATCTTCTGAGCATCCTGCATCTTCGAGTAGCCTGAGGATAGTTGACCGATGTATTGTGTCGAAGGCTGATGACATGTCTATCCCCATTTTACTAAACTCCCAATGTTTCTCCTTGACAACAGAAATAAGAACCCTTTGTGTCCAGACAATATTAGAGCAGCTGTGTCCTGATTTATAGGCATTCTGCCATGGCCCAGTGTAGTCTGCTATCTGTTGTTGAATACGCTGGAGTGTTATCATGGAAAGGATTTTCCTAGTTCCATTGAGAAGGCATAAGGGACGCAGACTCTTAACTGGTCCTTTTGGTTTTCCAGGCTTCTGTAGGGGGGTAAGATATCCCTCAGTGAACGATTGAACGTGCTCTTGTTTTTCAAAGGACTCATTGATAAGTGATGCAAACTTCATGTAAAAAGAAGGAGGTGCATACTTAAGGAATTCGTTAGGGAGGTTGTCAGGACCAACGGCTTTACCGTTCTTTAGTTTCTTGGCTGCTGTCTCAACTTCAAGTGCAGTTATAGGCGTATCTAATGGCTTAGCAGCTCCAACAAAAGGTTCTAGTGGGGGTTCTGGGCCTGTGTAATGTTCCATGAACCAGTTCTTGACTATGTCTGCCTTATCTTCGTCATTGAGAGCAAGTTCTTCTGTTTCTGGTAGGAATACTGAAATAGGAGGAGTGTCCTTTGTGCTTGAAATTGCTCTGGTTGCTTCGAACATTCTTCTGGTATCATCAGTGGAGTTGATCGTCTCAGCTAGAAGGTCGGCATGAGCGGTTTCAAGTGTAATAAGGCGCTTTGCAATGTCATTCTTGAGTCTGTTGATTTCCTTACGCAGGATAGTTCTGTCACGCATTTTGTTGTCGTTTAAATGTTGTAGTAATTGGTGTCTCTTTTCTGACATAGAGACGACTTGTAGGTCTGATGTTCTGTGACGTTTGGCTGTGTTTCTTTTCATACCCACTGTTTCAGATGCAGCAATTTTAACCGCCTCGAAAAGGTTGTTAAAACTTTCAGTGACTGACTGGGCAGATGTATCAGTTTCAATCTTCTGAGCAGCATTTTGTTGAAAAGAACTTTGAGCATCTTTGCTACAAACCAATGAGTTGGTGTTATACTGCTTGACTTTGTGTTTGGCAGTACTGTAAAGTTTGTAACGTTTACTGAGGTCAAAAGTTGCTTTTACAATTTTGTGATCAGATTGAAGTTTTGCACCAGCGTAAGACCTAGCGTCAACAAGCAGAGGGGTACTTCTAGATCTACATAAAACATAATCAATTTGAGAAAACCAGGGTACAGACTTTTTGGATCTACGGTCTTTAATCCATCCTGTAAAAGTGTTGGTGTGTCTGCTCGCATGTGAAAATGCAGTGTTGGCTGCATAGAGTCCATTAGTGATCATGAAAGCTAGCAACCTTTCGCCATTTTCGTTACGCCGACCAATACCATGTCTTCCCATGTTAGTTTGAAGACCACTTTCAAAATCTGATTTAGTCCGTTTCCCTAGCCTAGCATTAAAATCACCCAAGATGAAAAGTTCATGTCTGGCAGGAATTCTGATAGCTTCCAGTAAAACTCATCAGCAATGCGTGGGTTCTGTATAGATTTGACATTAGTTGGACTGTAGCAGTTTATAATACGGGCTTTCAGTGATGGCTTCCCATGACACTTTGATGGTAGAGAAAGGTCCATGTATGCTACTCTGTCACTGATTTGATGGTACGAGACAACATTTGATACAAATTTACTGTTGATAATAAAACCGAGTCCGCCATGCCAAGACAACTTCTGGTTAAACAAAAGAAGCCTGTGGTTGCCGGGTATAACAGTGTCTGAGTGTTTAGACACCTTAGTTTCTTGGAGGGCTATAACATCCAAGTTGTATCTGTTGCAATCATTTGCAGCTAGATGCTGCGAGTGTTCCTGACTAATGCCTCTAACATTCCATGTGGCGAAGTGGAGAGATGCCACCGTGAAAAAACCGAACAAAACAAAGCTGAAGAGAAGAACTGTAGGCTTCTTGGAAGCGTCAGACGTTCTGGTCGTAATAGTTACTCCCATGCGTGCCCGTCACAGCAACACACCATCCTAAAATGTATGTAATAAATTATTCAATTAGAGACGGCTCCCTTACGACAACGAGGGGCCTTCAATCAATCCAACTCATAAAATCACGTCAAAAACTCTCGCAGCAATGCATCTACGCGATTAATATAAACCAAGATGATTTGTCTCACAGATCTTCTGCAGACTTTCCGCGTTTCTCATTTTACTATTTTATTATCGCTTACTTTTCCACAAAAACGTTCCACGTGTACAGTAAATCGAATATATAACCACCTTGAGCAATATTTTAATTTTGCTCGATCAAACCTAGTAGACTTGACCATATAGAGCAGGCATGCGGAGATTTATCTCCATTTTTAGTTTTAAATACTCCACATATCTTTTACTGTAGTTTCCAGTGGTTTTCTGGTTGTCTCCAAATTAAATCCTTGAAATGGTGAATCATAAGAATTATAGATTTTAGAGGAGTAAAAAACCAATCCTACACTATAACCGAGATCTGATTAACGTGGGACAAATCAAGCTGTCAGTCTGCACCGCATTTAATCGATTTAAATTTATAAAGATTACATTATAATTTATTTGATGTGCCTAAGTGCAAGTTTTATTCGCTGATACGGTTAATATAAGACTTGTGACTTTTAAAAGGTCCATAAAAATACGATTTAATTTAAATTAATGAATGCAAGTCTCCCATAGTAAGAACTGAGTTTATCATACCACTATCATCCCACTTTCCCATTTGGAAAAATAACTTGCTAGCTGTAAATAAAAGCTTCACTGTTCATTAAAATTTGCTCATCTAAAATTTGTTCACTGCAGTTACATTAAAAGCATTTATTTAAGTTACATTAAAAGCAGCCCCGTATCATCACCTATTTGTTGACGTCATCAAATAGGCCCTTAGTACCTGTCTAATATTACCAAGCCAGTAGTTTTACATCTAGTTGTTTTATTTGGTTGGCCAATCGTGATTATAATACGTATTTGTCCTTTTCAGTCAAATTCGTTCTTGCTGCTGTCTCCAGATTTCAATAATGATATGTCACGATATATGATCGGAGTGACGGGCCACCCGTTTAATGCGTATAATATTTGCGGTTTATGGAATATTATGCGATCCCCTGCACTGGTTCAGTTAAAACCAAATATCATGGATAACCTAAGCAAGCTCTTATATTCAATATTCATATACCTTACGAGACATTTTTGTGGCGGACCAATGTGCGACGACCGAAATTTTGGCGGTCCGAAAATATGGCGAAATTGAACAAAAACCGTCACATTTCGGACGTCACAGAAAATAAGGGTATTTTTCATCATTTTGTTTTCTGACACAAAGGAAATTCAAAATTTTCTAAAAATCGGTAAAATCATGTTGAAACAAAATGAAACTTATAAACCGATTTCTTCATCTTCCTCTAAGGGGTCCGGCTCGAATCTTTCAGTTTCACTTATTGAGTTTGGTATTAAATTGTTTATCTTGACTTGTTTATTTGTCCCACCATCATATCACTAACTTTTCAAGAACAAAATGAATCGATGAAGCCACAATTATTGGAATAAGCTAAAAATAATGCGACGGATTCTATTACGACGACCGAAATTTTGGCGGTCCGAAAATATGGCGAAATTTCGGGAAAACCGTCGCATTTCGTACGTTATAAAAATGTCTTGTAAGGTATGTAATAATGGTTTTGTTAAAGATATCATAAAATTCGAGTTCAGAAGAGCTGTTCGTTGTAAAATGTCTAAAACTGCTACAGACTACAGAGCGATATTTGCAAGCAAGGAGATGTTTTTCATCGCATGGGGTATAGCTAAATCATCATCAAGGGGTGTGATGCTTAATTAGTATTATCAGCTAATAATAAGGTCTCCCGTTTTGCATTACCATTTCACTGGTTAAGCTGTTAGTTGCTACATTACATCACTAACAGATGTAAGGTACGGAGAAATAGTTCAAGGCAGTACATCTCAATAAAATCATGAGCACTACATCAGATTAAATAGTTTTACTTGCCTTGAAGTAGATGAAATAGTTGTATTTGCTAAACCTTAATACACAAAACACATTTACTACTAATCCACGAGAGAACTAGCTCATATTATTGAAGAAACCATTAACCATTAACCATTAACCATTAACCATTAACCATTAACCATTAACCATTAACCATTAACCGTATATAGTGAACGAGGCTTGATAAAATCGTCCATTACAACCTGTCAAAATACTACCAAAGCAGTGCCTAGCAGTCTTACATTTAGCTATTTTATTTGGTATTATCGGATTTATTACAGCTGGGATACAACAAACTAAGTTTCACACGTCAGTTCTTATTTTGGGTTTTAACAATCATGATTATAACACGTATTTCTCCTTTTGAGTCAAATTCGTTCTTGTTGCTGTCTCCAGATTTCAATTATGATATTTCAGGATCTATGATTGGATTGCCGGGCTGCACCCGTTTAATCATTAATGCATATATTTGCCGTTTACGGAATATTATGCCATCCCCTCCATCTTATATTCATACTGGTTTTCTCAATGATATTAGAATATTCCAGTTCTGCAGAGCTGATCTTTTTAAAATGTCGTATATTTTTATATGATATTTTTAATATTTAGACTTTTCCTCTCTGAACTGAGAGTAATTATTAACTTTTCCTATTGATCACACTAGTGGACGTTTCGACTGCAAATTTAAATCGAATTTAACGCAATTTCACTCAATCTTCAAATCCGTTTATTTCAAGCAAAGTCAAAGATCGTCCTACCAAACTAAAGTTATGGCAAGCAAGAACAAAACCACCCCAGTTCCAGTAGAGACTCCTCTAGTAGAGGACGTGGAGATAGACCAGGTAATAACAGTTTCAGAACCTAGAGTGAAGATATCAGAGGGTCTTGTGGAGAGGAGGATGAACACGCTGCAAAAGAGAGCTACTGGTGTTCTGAACCACGACAGCAGTGATCCTGAGGATCAGGGTGGAGACGAGGGTGGAGAAGGTGGTGTTACTCCACCCCTGATTGATCTAGACAATGAGATGGATCAAGCTGGGAGCTCTCACACTTTACCAAGTCCTCCCGGATCACTGAGCCTAGGTATTGACTCACTCTCAGAAAGTGACCAGGACCTGGAGACGGTCTCACCGTGTGAGAGAGTACAGGAGCCCTCTAAACTGGAGGTCCCTCACTACCAACCTGATCCGGAGGTAATGAGGGCTCTGGATGAGATGGCTGCACCTGCTGCTGAGATGGAAGACATGGTGGACACAAGTGAATGGAACTACAAGTCTGAAGTAAGATATCCTGCTGACTGGTTGGTATGGCTAAGCAACGACACCAAGAAACAATATGAACAATGCTAACTGCCACAGATCGATATTTGCAAGCAAGAAGGCCTCTCCCCATCCCCCGCGCACCCTTTATCCCCCTACATCTTTTTTTCAGTCTGTTCCAACTTTAAATAAAATAACACAAAGTAGGTAACCATACACACAAAAACAATCATGATATAAATGAATTAAAGTTTTCTGCCTATTGATGATAGGAGCATGTGCTCCGTAATCCTTGAGAACCAATAGTATTGTAACAAAGGCATTAGTGGTTTGTTACTGCGTTAAAGTGCGTTAAATTGCGTTTAAATTGGTTAAATTACGTTTAAATTACGTTTGCCTAAAACTTGGCAGGGTCCTAGTTTTTTGATACACAATTAAACGACCTTTATTTTATAATACTCTTCTTATGACTTAATGTGTCATGTATTACTATTATTTATGACATACTTTATCGTATGTATCTTGGCAAACTTTGTATTGATCAGGAAAGGATTATTCGACGTTTCAATGTAACAACATGTAAATCATGATCTCAAATTTTTAGTTGTTGAAAGTATTTAACACTATGGATAATAGCTTTTAAATTTTTTCAGGTTGAATTATCCAACAGCGTAGTGTAATGCACGTTGCCTTACAATTAAGTCAGAAGGTGTCTAAATACGTAATGTCTTAAATGAGTTTCATGACAAATTCAAATATGTATAAACCTATAGAATTATCCTCTTAGAACTCGAACGTTTTACAATTGGATGGGCAGGATGACTATTGACTGGGGCTAATTGAGCTGGGTTGAGCTTTGCATTATAAGATTGCAAAGGTCATGTTATGTGTATAAACGATGACTAGATAAAAGTGACTCATTTCTATCGGTTGAGCGAGGATTTCGATCCCGAAGGCATCATACATCATAGCATTATCAAACTTCTTAAATTTTAGCCGTTTACATTTTGCACCAATGAACAATTTTTTTTTTTACGTGTATTTTATAGCCACTTGTAATTTTCATCGACCTTTCAAAGACAGTCCTAAGAGAGCACAATTTTTTAATCGATTTTCTTATATCAAAAAAGCCAACTCGTGCTTGGTATGGATACCTCCTGCACATGATTATTCTGTCCACTTCTCCACAAAAAAGTTCACAGCTTTGATGGCAGTTTCTGGATAAATGCTTGGTACTGGCTCAATAAAATAGGACCTCCCGTTCAGTAAAAAAAAACATTTTAAGCTGCCTGGGTAGTGCTGCATACGATCAATATTATTTAATATTAGCCTGTAATGGCTCAATTAAATTAGGAACTCCAGACTAGATTTACTATCTTCTCATTATTGTACGATTTTTTACTATCTAATCATTATAGTAAGCTATCAATATTCAAACTTTAATGGGGTAGTCTATGTAATGAGCGCAATGAGTTGTCTCTGATAAACTTGGACAAAAGTTTGCCTCTAATAGGTGAATCATGAAATTTTACGTGTTGTAGCACGATAACGTCGAGCTGTATGTAATGTGGGGCTTGCAACTGCTTTGCACTGCAAGAGTGAAGAGTGTTTGTACCAAGGTTGTCAGGTTTACAACCTACCAGGACACGCGCGCCGGTTGGACTCGTCGCGCGCTATATATGGAAACAGATATTTTACGAGTATCACCGTTAATACCAGTATCCGATAATAACTGAAAATGTGAAAGTTGTAGCTATGCGTAACTGGTATGGCCGGTAACGGGGTGATTATCGTAACATATATGTTCCATTAAATTAGATTGGGACGAGTCAATCGGCGCGCGTCATGGTAGGTTATGTTAACCTACAACTGGGCCGCGCCGCGCTTTTTTCTCGCCCACACGTTTGCAGATCGGCGAAATGCGATGGATTGATCACATCGTGAATCAAATGTGTTCTATGTTTAAGGCCCAAAACGAAAAATCCTCTCAGCACGCGCAGGCCAGTGAAACAAGCGCCGTGTTGCTTTTATTAGCGTAAATTGCTATCACAAAGGTACGTGGATTTATTTATTTACATTTTTAGATTGGATGGACTTCGCCACTTCGACGCACCGCGCAAGCGAAGCCACGTATCTTGATTGCGCAGAGCAACGAATCTCGTTGGATATCATGTTAGTGACAGTAACGTCAATCAAATTTTTACACAACTTGTGGTACCAAAATTTGACCAAAAACCATAATCATGGGTAGAGGGTAGACGTTAAAAACTGTGGAGCGCGGCAAAGTAGCAAAATGCGCGGGGCAGTTCTAAAATTTATACTGTCGCCGCGCCTCACGTCTTGTATCTTTGTATTATTAGACAACAACATCAAATTCACTGCCATATTTGTAACAAATCTGAAATTTATATACATGGTGTTGTATATGTTTTCATTCACTATATAATAAAGCGGACAAGCTTTTTATTTTACCAACAATTCATTCGGTCTCCTGTCACTGTAACACTTTGAAAGAAACACGAAGAATTGAAAGCGAGGGGACAGAGAATGGACAGTGAGACGAAATTGAACAGTCAGACAGAGAATGAACACGATAAAGATTGAAAGGTAGGCAGGGAATTACTCTAAAATAGAGAGATGAACACTGTTCAGAGATTGAATTTAATGTGTCGGAGAATTAACGTCGTAGTTAAGGGAAAAGTGGTACGTTAATGGGTTCAGTGGGATTTGAATGTTCACAAGGATTTCTCAACGGAATATGGTAGTTTATGACCCCTACGAAAATAATTAGACTTGTTGCCAATTTTGTCTCTCAACAGAAACACACTTTTACCCACTTTTTACATGTTGGTTGCCAAATATCTTTAGTTGTGAACGTCATAAAAGGCTGCAAATTAACTAGAATGTTTATCTTATCATGGAGTAACCTTTGTGTGAAATAATTTTTACATGGACAATCATCTAATTGGATAATTACCAATTAGTTTAATCACCCAAAAAAGTGGAAATTTTTTTATTGGCTCGAAATGATTGAAATGTTTGAAAACGGAAGAAATGTAGTTTTAGAAACGCAAACTTCAAAAATTTTTCACTCTAAAAATTTTTTTCGGAGACTTGAAAAAAAGTTTGATAATTTGAAAAATATTTTTTTTCGCCAAAGTATCGAATTGCATGAAAAGTGGAATAAAAAATGCTTTGAGAAATTCTTCGAAGAATTTTTTAGATTGGGGAATACTAAACTCATCAATATTCGACGTTGGAGTTCGTAAAACTCGACATATTTTAGTAATTAGGAATAGCTTAGCGAAGGGCTGACTGAAAGGTTGAACCTCACATATTAGCGTTTCATAACTAATTTACAAACAGCTTTATCAAAGTCAATAAAGAATCAGCAAAAAGGAACATTTAAGATGAACCGATTTTACCAGGCTGTACTATCATGTTATTGATTCATTGATCAAAACCTCAGTACGTCATCTTGCCAATCTATGATATACGGGAATCTGAATGTACCGGACCTCTTCTTAACTCTATAATTAGACCCAGTTGTGCAAGAAATGCGATTTTCACACAGGGGTTTGCTTTTTACTGTGCACTTTTTGTCCTCTCGCAACTCGAAAGAGGGCCCGGTATTATTAGGTGGCCAGGGGGGTATAGGAAGCGGGTGTAAATTACCTTCCATATCACTGTGGCTTTTTTGTATTGTGATGCGCATTGCCGCTTTAGTGTGCTATGCAAGATACCTCGATACCCCATTGTCATAGAGTTTAGCATTGAAAAGTTGATAGAAAATAGCTAGATTTAGAGTAAACTGGTGGTAGCTGGGTGGTGCTAAGCACATGGATGTAGCAGGAACGTGTGCTACACGGGGTTTCATTGGAGTTGGTTATTTAATGGCCAACGCGTGCCGGAACTAAAGTTACTTAGATTGCATTTGAGGGCAGTGTAAACCACGGTGTAGTTCAGGGACAAGAGCTTTACAGTGCAGGAGTACTGGCAAGTGCAATAGAACAGTGCAACGTGCATAAAGTCTGCAACAGTTTAAACGGCCGACGGAAGCTAGACTTAGAGTGACTGATGGCAGCTGGGTGGGATAAAATGGAGGTAGCAGAACGTACACATGATTGCAAAACAGGAAACTAAGGGCTGTTGAGACCTAAAAAGTGTGAATCTGTCTGATAGAATCCAGTGAACGAGCGAGTAGCGAGAGTTTGTCACTAACCTAAAGCTCTAAAGAAGAAGAGGGCTAAAAGAGACTCCTTTGATCCAATCAATCCGGTACGGCAAGGTCTGTAGCCTTGATAAGGAAGCTACCATGAGTAATTCATGCGGAAAAAGGTCGATTGATATAAAGGGGTTTCGTTGGATATAAAAAGGGTGGGTCAGTCTTCTGTTTTCATCAGATTATGATGAAAGGCAGTTAAGCTCAGGGACGGTGATCTTATAGGTCGGATTGCTGGTACCTGGTTGCTTCCAGCCCCCCTTGTCGCTTGAAAATAAGTTCTCACCCACCTCTTCCAAAAGGCAGTTACCAGCAGGAAATTTCTTCCTACTCTTTCTTTCAACCAAACACAATCAGGTTCCCAGCTCCTCTCCTCCTTGCAGCCACAATCTTAATTCTCCTTCTTCTGGCCGTTTTCACTGTTGCATACTGTTCACTTGCACTTTTTTTTGGCACTTGCAGTATCCTGCACTGTTAGCTCTGTGTCCCTGACTCACGTGGTTTACATGCCCCTCAACTGCAATCTTAGTAACTTTAGTTCGGCACTCTTGGGCATTAAAAATAACCAACTCCAATGAAACCAGTGTTGTAGCTACGTTTTGTACATCCATGCTAGCACCACCCGCTAACCACGTTTACCTCTAAATCTAGTTTTTTAGCAACTTTTCAATGCTATCACCAGCTCTATCCCGACCCTGGAATGACATATGGGGTTATTCGAGGTATCTTGGCATAGCATAACGAGCGGCATGCGCATTCAAATACAAAAAAGCCACGTTGGATGATGGAAGGTATATTTACACTCGCTTCCTCTTCCACCCTAGCCCCCTATAATCCCGGGCCTCTGCGAGTTTGCGAGAGTTGACCATAACAGTGCACGTTGAAAGGAAACCTGTGAGAAATAGCATTTCTTGCACAACTGGGTCTAATTATAGAGGTAAATAAGGGGTCCGGTACATTCAGAGACCCGGTTATAGATTGGCAAGATTGACGGACGTCGTACAGAGGTTTTTTGATCTTGGAAATCAAATAAAATGATAGTACAGCAGTAAATCGGTTTTCGGTTTCGATCTTATATGTCCTTTTTGGGCTGTCTTCTTTATGTGGAATTTGCTAAAGCGTAAGTAAGTAGTTATGAAACTCTAATATTGTGTGGTAAACCTTTTGCAGGTTCGCCCTTTCGCTATAGCTATTCCTAATTAACTAAAATATGTCGTGATTTACTTGACTCCAACTTAATATTTGATGATTTAGTATTACCAATCTAAAAACTCTTCGAAGTTTTCTGCAAAGCATTTTTATCCAGTTTTTCATGCAATTTCAAGTCTCGAAAAAAAACTTTTAAGTGAAAAATCTTTTGAAGTTTTTCTAATAAACTACATTTATCCGTGTATAAACGATTTTCATCATTTAGGAGCCAATTAAAAAATTTTCATTTTTTTTGCGTGATTAATAATTGGTAATTATCCTATTTAGATGATTGTCCCAATTGTAAAACTTTTTTACACAAAAGTTTTATCCTTGATAAGATAACATTCAAGGTTAATTTGCAGCCTTTTATGACGTTCACAATAAGATATTCGGCAAACAGGACAGGTGGTACAAAGTGGTAATAAAAAGTGGGTAAAGTGGTGTTCTGTTGACGATACAAAATTGGAAACAAGTCTAATTATGTTGTGGGGTCCTAACTCCATATTACGTTGGAGAATCCTTGTGAAAATTCAAATCAACGGAATGCCACTTTTCCCCTTCTATCGAGACAGGAATGAACAGTGGTTTATAGTTAACAGAGAATGATCACTGGAAAGAGATTGAATAGTTAAAACACCCATAATGAACGTTGAGGACAGATTGAATTTGAGACGGTGATGAACGTCGAGGAACGGAAATGAAACATAGAGACAGAATGAGATAGTGAGACGGCAGAATGAAACGTCGAGACCGAGAATTGAAACATTGAGAACAGATTTGAATAGTCAGACGGAAAATGAATGTCGAGACAGAGAATGAACGCTGAGGACAAAGATTGAATAGTTAAACAAGAAAGAAAATGAACACTGAGACAGAGATTGAAAAATATGAGTTAAACAGAGAATGAACGTTGAGACGAATGAATAGTGAGTTGGTGGAAGATCCGAATAGTTAGGACGGAGAATATCATATTATGGTTAGTTTTAATATCTTATTATTTATATGATGGCACGGGGCTTTTAAAGGAATATATAATCCAAACATAATCTTAATCTATGTTATTATATTAGTTTTTTTGTAAATATAGGATGCCACATCAATTGGCGGTATCTGACAGTTTCTTATATAATAATGCAGGACATATCGTCCATACGTCAAACTCGGGATCATTATCGAAGGAAGTTAATCTGTTTGAAAGCTCCCGCCAATCTCCTTTATATGTTATGTCCCGTTTCTTCTTCTTTTATCCCCCATTTCCTCCAACCTCATCATCTTCTATTCTTCATCTCGTCTTCTGATGTGGATAATCGCAGCATTTGATTACATCTGATCAGACTGGGCCATATCCCAATATCATTTCTGCAAAAAATATCGGATTTTATATTTTGACTATTATAGGAATTGGATGCAAAGCAATAGGGAAAACCTGCAAAACTGCGGAGATGTGAATTTATGACTCTGATGGCAGGAGAGACAACCACTTTAACAGACAAAAGTATCTTTGTTTTCCAACTGATAACAACAGTGTCACACGGAGACCTCGCCCTCGGAGGTCGAAGTAATCCCTGCCTTTGCTATTGATAATAATATTAACTTTAGGAAACTTTCATAGTTTCTCTACAAGCAGGCTCACACTCCTACATCGACGCGGACGCACGGCCATAGACATGAACGAGTTAGACCTCAAATTTGTCTTGTCTTATTAAATTGGAATGTCAACATGCATACAGATCATGAATTTAATACAGCTCCCTTTATCTTTTACGAAGAACGTTGTATGTTTCTGTAATCTTCAGGTAGGTCTCCATTTCATTGACCATCCTCGATAGCTTGAAAAATATGTCTGCAAGGGGATGTGAGTCCTTGCTGAAGTTTATGCAGGTGCAAGTTGGTACTCTGATGTTCAGTTGGTGGGGCTCAGGAATGGTGAGAGGATTTCCACATGGAAAACTCCATCAACGACTTGCACAACTTTGCTTGCCGTTTCCTTCTAAAATTAGGCTGGTATTCAACAAATCAAACCAGAGAAAAAACATATTATTTTGTCGCTTTATAATTAAAATTATTACTCAAATAACATATCGATTCGCAGAAATTTGCCTTGCACATATAATTTTGAGTAAGGTGGAATAATACTGAGCTAAATATAGAGTAACACTGACGAGAGGGACAGAGAGTACTTACTGTTCTCAGGAGAAGGAAACTTGGTTACGGTTTTGAAGAGAATAGAGCGTTACTACTTGTCACTTGTCAGAGATTAAATTATGAATGGAACAATAACTGCTGAGAGAAATGTAGAGTAACATGAGTGAAGACAGGAGTTATACTGAGTGGGAGAATTATATGAGAGAAAATGTAGCGTTACACTGATGAAGCAGGAGTGTTCATACTGAGTCGGAGAATAATATGAGGGGAATGTCTGAGTAACACTGATGAAAGACAGGAGGTACATAAATGAGGAGCGTAACTACTGAGGGAAAATGTAGATTAACATGATGAAGGCAGAGAGTTAATACTGAGAGGGAGAATAACTATGAAGGAATGTCTTAGAGTAACACTGATGAAGATATAGAGTTATATGGTGGAAAGTAAACCTACTGAGGGAAATATAGAGTAACAATGACGAAGACAGAGAGTTAATTTACTTTAATACTGTGTGGGAGGAGTATTTGAGGAATGTCTAGAGTGTACTGATTGACGATTGGCGTTAACCTGTTGGAGAAAAAATAACTGAGGGATATATAGAGTCACATGACGACGGAGAGTGTTAATACTGCGTGGAAGAATAACTGCTGAGAGAAATGTTAGAGTAACATGATGAGACAGAGAGTTAATACTGAGTGGGGGAGGATAATATGAGAGAAATGTTAGAGTTACACTGATGAAGAAGAGATTTGATTACTGAGTGGGAGAATGATTATGAGGGAAATGTCTAGAGTAACATTGATGAAGACTGAGATTAACACTGAGTGGGAGAATACTACTGAGGGAAATTGTTGAATAACACTGATGAAGCAGAGAGTTGATTACTGAGGGAAGAATAATTACTGAGCGAAATGTAGAGTAAACCATGACGAAAAGACAGAGAGTTCATACTGAGTGGGAGAATAATTCTGAAAGGAAATGTTAGGAGTTACACTGATGAAGACAGAGTATATATATTATACAGCCGTTGTCAGAGACCTTCTCTGACATAGCTGCGACAATCTGGCTAATGGTGTGTCCAAAAACATTAAACCTAACAATCATTAGCAATGTTTACAGCGGGCTGGGGAACATTTCCTCATAACAGGAGGGTTACATCGACTCTGAGAGCATAGTATAGCTCATCACCGGAATATCCCTATTGATCTGGTGACGAAGAGGAAGCCGCAGAGCTCTCGATCAAATTCCAAAACAAGTGGATATATGAGAGATGGTAAACAGGAATGGCAAACTAAACAACCACACAAAACTTAATGAACAGTTACCTAAAGGTATCAGTCTCACTCTGAAGGAACAAGATCAACAGACAACATCAACTGAATGTGACATTGGTTTCAAAATGAAATTCCGACTCTCTGAGTATGAGGGTAAACGAGAATGACCCATATTTACATGTTACAAGACGCTCAAAATGAAATGAAAAAGTTGGAGCAGGAGTGATCATTGTGGCAACGACACCCACATGTGAAGGAAAGGTCATACCACCAAGGAATCAACTCAACGATTCAGGCCGAAACCTTTGGCCGTAGGCACTGCGGCAAAAAATATTACGGGAATTGGGCCAAAACTAGAAAAATAAACATTAAACTTGCGATAGCCAGGCGACAATAATGGCAATGAGCAAAATCAAAGTCAAATCTAAAAGCACAGCACGGCTATAGTGAGCTCATACCAACTAGCAATGGGACAATCAAGTTTCTACTACGATGGATCAAGTCACAAAGGCTTACGGATGGCAACGAAAAGGCAGACTCTATGCCAAAAAGGCTCGACATCTGGACTCCGCTCAAGTGCAAATACCATCCAAAAGTTACAAAATCTAAACATTTCCATACTACGGTAGGATACTTTAATTGATCAATATCCCGAGTGATAATAAACATTGAACGAACTAATTTCTGGAAAAACAAAGAAAAACTTAGTATAGTTTCTGAATAATATCAAAAATTCGATTAAAAACCCGCGGGATAGAAAAGTTGAAAATTCGAGAAGTTCTAAAAATCTTCTGACTAGTATAGGCAATTGCTGGATTTTGTAAAACAACAGTTTCCAAAATCAACACTCTATATTATGTGCTGTTAGAATCATTCTTATCAGTTAAATCAAGATCATTAACCAAATGTACACCCAGTGATGTAAATGTCAACATGTTCACTTTCAAATTGGTGCTTATATGATTGGACAGTGAAATGTTCCAACTTTTTAATTTATTTAATAAAATATACTTATATATTGGATGAATTAATATATGAAGCTGTGACAGAACAAAAAAGGGGCAAGTATTTGAGCTATTCAAAATAATAAGCAAGGTAGGAAAATTTCACCCATGTCCCACCATCACCATAACCAAAATGTATCACCATTAGCAATAACCACTCCCCAGGACCTTCAAGATCAGGCACTTACCAGACAAAATGTATCACCATTAGCAATAACCACTCCCCCAGGACCTTCAAGATCAGACACTTACCAGACAAAAGGTGTGACCTCCGTATCGGTCTGCACACAGGCCCAGTGTGCGCGGGAGTGGTGGGGTTAGCTATGCCACGGTATTGTCTGTTCGGGGATACTGTCAACATGGCTAGTCGTATGGAGAGCAATGGACTCCGTGAGTTATTCTTATTGTTTTGCTTTTTGCCAATCAATACAAGTATAACTTTTGGAATGAATATATTGTTTAGAACTGTCGTTGTCAGGCACAGTGCCAGGGGGAATCCTCCCACGAAAAAATAGATTTCTTAACTTAATCCAATGCTGAATGCTCATTGTTCCCAAAAAATTTTAATCTTTCCCCTTTTCTTCTTTTACGTTGAAACATAATAACTAAAATACATTTCAATAAAAGATTGGATTAAATACTTTACATGTTGCTTATTAAGTCTGTTCCCTTCTTACAGTAACTTAAATTAGTAATAAAATATCGAAAATAGTCTAAAATCAGATTTCCTAATAAGTTTTAATGAAATCATGTCAAGTCACGACTCTGCTCGACCTAAGACCCTAGCTTTACAGCACATAACACGTCTCGCAGGTGCTAATTACTTCTTTATTCTGGCCATATCTTCAGCTCGAGCATACGTATATGTTGCTTCGTCCGAAAGAATAGTGTTGTCGATGTAGGTAGCATCTTCAGATGTTACATGGAGAACAACATTGTCGTAATTGTTTTCAGCGGTGGGGATATATTCGGGTGTGTCTGGAAGTGCAGTATTAACATAAACTACATTTCCGGCCGATATGTTTTCCTGCTTTCTGCGTGATAGTATAATATAAAATACACCTAAAATCAGTATTATGAAGAGGACTGCTGCCACACCTGATACTATCCAGACTGTTATCTGTTGGGTACCTGAAAATTTAATAATTAAATCATTGTTGAAAAATAGTTGATTTTAGTGACAAGAAGTTAATAAACGATTGAACAAAACGGCCCGGGTAGAACTAATATTTGTGATTCCTGGGTTACCTTTTTTGCAATTATTTGCAATACTAGTCGAGTTGTCCAAACATATCTTGTTACCATCTTCAGAGCAGTTATATTTCGTGGTTTCCTTACAGAAATTTGCGCATGTTCTCCCATAGTAGTTTTCTATGCAAGATGTGCAGTCTGGACTAGCTCTGTTTTTAAAACATATCTTCTCTCCGTCATCACTGCAAGTGTAGTTACCCTCCTCGGGCGCACAGATCACATCACATGTTCCATTAGGATAGTAGTTTAGGGCACATGAATCACAGTCTGCTCCCACAAAACCAATTTTACATCGATCACAGTTCAGTCCAGCTTTATTATTGACACATATTTTATCTCCAGTTGTATTATTACAAGTGTAGTTTCCTACTACAGGTACACAATACTTGTTACACAGTTTGGTAAAATAGTTCGTTTCACAAAGGTTGCATCCTGGTCCGGTAAAATGAACATTACACTGTGTAAGTTTATATTTGACAGTAAATTTCATAACTGGGTTTGAGCTGGTTTTTATTGCCTGTTTCCAATCATCACCAACTGATACAGTGCTAAATGGAACCATGAAATCTGTTATTTCTCTTATCTTATCGTCAGGATCAGGCCAACCGTCTTCATCCCACACCGTGGTAACAATTTTAACTGTCCTATTTGTAGGAATATTGATCTGAATTGGACTGCTGAGCTGACTGACCGTAGTCAAATCAACATTAGATTTGTTAGGGGAAGTGTCAGTTATTGCTATGCTCCACAGAATATTTCCGTTAACGTCTTGAATCTTCAGTGGTTTGAAGTAAAAGTCACAGCTCTCATTATCTCCACAGCCAGAGTTGTCCTGATATCTCATAAATTTGATTTCACCAACCCCACTAGAGTACAGTTCCTCCTGAAAGTCATTATGAATAAACTGTTTTAATTGATTTTTGGGACAAAGTGAGAGTCTCCACTCAGTTTTTAAAACTGAGTGGAGACTCTCACTTTGTCCCAAAACATCAATTATATGATCGACCCAAAAGATCGAAAACAGATTGTTATAATAAACTGTTTTATCGATCAGAAATTAAAGAAAGTTATTATATACTACATATCTAATCGGTTAAATTCTAAGGTTGTGCTAAAGAAAATCTGTAGAAATCTGTAAATTTCCATAAAGGATAAAATACGAAAAATAGCCAAATGACATACCATCAGTAGAAGCTGTAAAACCAGAAATAGCACCACCATCCGCACAACAATAAAGCAGCTAATCAACTAGTATTCGAGAGTCTACCTGCAGCTGAGAAAAACACAGTTCAAACGGAATAACTGAATAAGATAATTCAGATGCTTGATTTTGTACATACGTCAGTTGTTATCAGGTCTCTTTCCCTCGTGAGGTGAAGTTTCCAAGTTGGTTTATATCCAGGAAACTAGCTGTGATAACTTTTAATATTTTATCATTTTGTTTCATATACTTTTACAATTCTCAAGTTTAATCTTCGAAATCTTTTAATAATTTATTCGTCACTCTGAAACAACATTTAAACTTAAAAATATATATTTGGTTTTTATCTAACATTATTTCTTTTTATCGGATAACATGACTTAAGTCAAAAGCCAAAAGTCGTGAAACTTAAAACTACCAGTACCAATTCGTTGACAAATATTGAACGTGAAACAAGTTGTAAGTTTAAATACTGGGTGGCACAAGTTCATATGATGACACAGCTTGGCCACTCCCAAGAATTCAAAGATGGCACATTTTTTGTTTTATAGCGTTCAGATATAGATATGATCTCTGATGATCCAAGCACGCTAGTATTTTATTTTATTTTGTGTTTCTTTAGCTCTTTGGTAAATTCCTGAAATAAAGTTTTCTGGCATAACTCCTCGTGCACCACCTATATAACATTTGTTGTCCGTGACAATATCACAACCAAATTCAATCAGAGGACTTGATTCTTAAATAACAAACTAATCTTCGTCTGATCTCTCTTATCATTATCTCTCTTAAAATTATCCCAGATATGGCTGGAACCTAAGGGGTCGTTCACATATTACGTAATCAGCTGAGGGGGGAGGGGGTTTACAAGTGATTACACTAGTGTAATTTTGACACAATACTACAATAGTTACGTGTAAAACTGATTACGGAGGGGGGAGGGGGGTAAAAATTGTCCAAAAAGTGATTGCGTAATATGTGAACGACCCATCATCAGTCATCACAGCTATTGCTGGAACCTAACCAACACACCGCAGCTCTAAAGATACACTGCAAACTTAATATAAACTATATAGCTATATAAATTTGACCAAAACCCATAATCATGGGTAGAGTGTACCGCTGCCAGTGTCTCTCTTTTCCAAACAAAAGGAAATGATATTAATTTAAGGAACAGTCCGCTAATGCAAACTGATACCGAGAATGAAATCGGTCGCTCGCTTTTTCAAATCAATAAGCTTTATTACAATTCGTGAGCCGTGATCGAATGGAAAAAGCAAGCGACCGATTTCATTCTCGGTATCAATTTGCATTAGCGGACTGTTCCTCAAATTAATATCATTTCCTTTTGTTTGGAAAAGAGAGACACTGGCAGCGGTACACTCTACCCATGATTATGGGTTTTGGTCAAATATCATCTCTTTTTGATTATAATGTCAGGATAATTTACACAGCTAGTCGAAACTTCATTAACAAGGAGGTAATTTCGACGATTTCGAAATTCTGCCTTTGAAAACGTTTCCTTGTGTTTAGTTAGGTATATCTGTCGATAACCGACTGAATATGGCACTTTTTACTCATTCAAGTTGGCATTAAATTCATAGATAATGCCATTTAAATATCGTGGAAAGCAGAATATATTCGAAATCACGAATGAGCAAAATTCTCACCTTTCGCACGTGCAAACTTTGAGCGGACGTTGCGTGCGCATACAATATTGAATCACCGTAAATTTTTGCATAGTGGTATTTAATATATAGTTTGATAAGCATGCAATGTTTCAGAAGATTTCAAAAAGAACTTGGATCACAACGGGACTCCAAAGTTGATAAAAATCGTGAAAATCAAAATTTTAGTGATTTTAGCTATTTTAAATCAATTTGGGCGTGTCCCCACGTGTGCAACTTTTCGATTTTTAACTTTAAAACTAGCCTATAACACAATTTACACCTTTAAGAAGCAAAATTGAGCTCCACAACCCAAGGGATAGCCCAACACCAGAGAATACTAATTCACAACTTTTGTGTTTTTATAAAATTATTCTTCAAAAAAGCACTAACTTCAATAGCAAATATCTTTATGAAGGAGTAAGGTAGGAAACTTTTCCGGTAGATTTTTAGAATGCTTGAACAATTATCTAAGTTGAAAATGTCCTCAGATTTTGAATAAAATTACTCTTTAATGGTGTAAAATCAATTTGAAAAGTTGTTGTTTTGTCAAAAATCAAGATTTAAAAACACTTAAATTGATGACGTCATCAAGTGATGATGATGATGATAAATTATTTTTCAATATAAAGTAAAGTAAAGTATAAACGATTATCTTTAAAACCTGTGGTTCGAAATGACTGTATCTTTTATACTTTTGAATCTACGGACACTTAAATGTAGGCTACAATTGACTGCAAAAAGCGTCTATACATATTATTATATATATATCTTCACGACAATCTGTTGTAAAACAGGGGTTCCAGAAAACCCACTTCCCGATACTCCTGAAACATGAAATTTTTTTTACTGTCGACTTGGACAAGGTCTAGACGCCCTGCAAAGTTTCAGATCTCTAACTCAATTTTAACATGGTTTTTAAGGCACCTGAATATGGCGATTTTGGGTTTTTTACCTAATTTCGTATAACATGCTGGCGCGTATTTTGCGCAAATTTCTTAAAAACCTCCATATAACTATTTCTTATTCCTGTCATCTTTAACATTGAATTAGAATGTTTTGAACTTAAATGTACCTGCTGAACTACTTTCGAAAAAGTCTTAATGCCTGGAAAACAATAAAGGGGATATAATAGTATAGGGGGTAAATAGTATTGTGAATATAAGGGCGACGGTAATGCTTGCCAGCATTGTGATACAACTGAGCAACTACTTCATTAGGATTAGAACGTGATTACATAGGTTATTCTAAATTTCAACTCTATCTAATTCTATTGTCAAATAATAATATGTACCTAAACTAAAATATACCTATCGCACAAACCTAACCTAGCTAAAGCTGACACCTAACCAACACCACCCGCAGCTCTAAAGATACACTGTAGTCCAGAAACATACGAAGCTCTCTCTCTCAATGGTACACACACCCTGGAACCTCGCGGTATAACCGACATCAAGGGTAAAGGGGAGATATTCACCTACTGGGTAACTGGTAGGGCTCCTACCCAACCCTCCAGAACTAACGTCCCTCTCGCCCTTAAACCACTGAACTCTCCTCAAAGTAACGGTGGGTCGTGTGATAACGTTAAGTTGTTAGTAGAGCACGATCTGTCAGAACCTAACGGTGATCCGAGAGCTGTCGTGTGATGTGACCATGTAAGGTAGTGTTGCTGTGGTAACATTACCAAATATGGTAGTGTTGCCGTGGTAACACAACCAAATATGGTGATCCGAGACCCACTGTCATGTGATATCTGCTCTCAGAACATGCGTTGAACACAGCACAAGATTATCCGCAGTTCTCATCGACCTTGTGCAGGAAGAGTTATTTCCTGTTGTTGGAGGTTACCAGAGCAACGTATCTTTATCAAACCTGTCTGTATATATATACAAACATATAACCATTAACGAGGACTTCAAGTCAACAGTTAATTGGAGAATCATATCTAACTGCAAATATTTAAAGGATGATACATAATCCAGTTATGGTCATAGTATGCTTTGTTAGCAGTATGTGTACTACAAAATTTGAAATAAGAAGTCCCAAAATAAATATCAAGAATGTCAGATTTAGGATTGGAAATTGGAATACCATTCACGTTTACATCTGTAACTATGCAGTGTAAGATGCTAGAAGTTTTGGTCTTAGCAACGAAAGATGAAATAACTTTAGTCAGCTTTAAACGGAGGAGATATTATTCTTTTATTTCTGTTAGAAAAAAAACGGTAAAACGCAAAATTTATGATTTGTTTTATTTGTATTTATTATTCTATGATGAAGGAGAATTTAGTGTTCAATGTATTTGTACGAGTCGTCTGAAAAATGTACGAACAGATTTCTGTACATATGGTTTCTGCTAAGATGTTAGTTTTGAGTATTTTATTTAACATTTAAAATGTCCTTGAATTGTATCAAACCAGGACTAGTTTTCTCGGCAAATTCGACTTTTCGTTTTTCAATCAGTGACACCAATAAAATATTCAATTGGTATGATAAGAGATTCCAGTGATCTTGCACGTCGAAAAGTAGAATTTGTTGCGATATTATATTTAGTCGTATAAACGTAATAATAAAGTTGGTAAAGTTTTCTAGTTGATGGATTATACCTATTGACTAATATTTAAAACCCTAAGGATTAAGTATTAACTGCTGGTATCACGTGTTTTTTGGCAGAGTTATATGTTCTAAATAGTTCTATGATGTAGTATAACGAATAAACTATATTATCTAAATATCATACAATTTGTTGTATTTTACCTCTTTTTTTAATATTATACTTCATATCAGTATTTTAGTTGTGAACAATCTGGCATTATGCGATAAGTTGAATTAATAAATGAAATTGTTATCACAATGTCCATCAAATAAGACTATTGAATTGTAGCGCTTAACAAAATACACGTTCTAACTTTAACATAACACAGTCACGAGGTACCAATACTGATACGTGACCAGTAGAGTCTCATGTTTAGCTGTCACAAAGTGAACGAGTATCTTGGAGAGTCATAAGAAAGGGAGTGTTTGAAAGGAGATCTAGAGCGAGCAGGAGAGCGCCTGTGAGAGGATCTGACACATTATTATCTTGACGATGTGTTACAAATCTATATGATGTTTCATTTTGAGTAGCTTATCAGTTGGGGGCACGCCATTATTGTAGCGATGATCATAGTTGGGTAATGGGTGAGGTTCCATCAATAGTGTTGTCGATGTAAGGAGCATCTTCGGAAGTTACAACACTGTACTTGTGTTCAGGAGTAGCCACCATTTCTTCAGTCTGGTTGGATACTGCAGTACTAATTACAGTAACGTAGATCAAATTCCGAGTAGAGAAGTTTTCTACGTGAGTGTTTTCTACGTGGTTATAGAATACAAAATGCAGCCAGAACCAGTGTTAGAAAGACAACTGCTGCTATCCACACTTCGGTATAGTGGGCTTCGTCGGATGAAAAATAGTTATTGTAGTTGTAATTTCCAATATCCTCACAGGAATGATCCAAAACAGTGGGAATAGCTTCCAAATAAGTATCTTTACTGTATAAAGTGGTATTCTATGCACTCATCACAGAGATCTGTGAAATGCCTCGTTTTACAAAAACCGCATCCAAGTCCGGTAAAATTATTATCACACTGTGTAAGTTTATATTTAACGGTAAAGCTAACAGTTGTTCCTATGTTGTTTACCGCTTGTTTCCAATAATCACCGACTGATACAACATCAAAAGGAACCCTGACGTTTTATCTCCCTGACCCTTTTATCAGCTCCAGTCTCACTGTCCCATATTGTGGTAAAAATTTTATGGTTAGGGTTAGTCTAAATTGTCTAAATTGGGTTCAGTTGTCCGGTAGCCGTAAGGATATAAATCCTTAATGTTTTGTTTGTCGGTACACTGATCTGAATTGCATTTTTGAGCTCCGCTACTTTTGTTAAATCAGCAATTGCTGTGTCTTTGGTAACTGTAGTCTTTGTTATTTTGTGTAGAAGTAGAACATTACAATTTTCATCCTCAATTATAATAAGTGGTCTGAAGTAGAAATCGCAAGCATCCACCAAAGGTACCTCATTGCTGCAGTCATACAAATCCTCGTAACTCAGAAACTTTATTTCACCCACTGCATTGTAGCTGTTCCTGGTGGTTGAGAAAGTAAAGTGTACGGACAACGGACGATATGAGTTAACTCATGCGATGATAAAAGATTATTGTTGGATAGAGATAGAGCCACTAGTTGTTACCCAGGTGGCACGATTAAAACAGTCAAATAACCACTTGAAGGAGTTGCAAGTGCAGGAAAAGTAGAAGCATCACTGCAACAGAGCTCCTCGACTAGACGTGTCCATACATCTTACCCATCACAGAGAAAACGCAAATGTTAACACAAAGTACACAAGGAATAAAGTAATTGTTACCTTGTTACTTGATGTTGTAACGATGTAATCGTAGTTTTACATTGACACACTGTGGTTCCTTGATTGCAGTGCAATTGTAATGTCCTACTTCAGGCTCACAGAACACATTACATGTTCCATTAGGATAGATGTTCGGAGCATAGTCATCACAGTCTGCTCCCACAAAACCAATTTTACATCGATCAGGAGGGAGGAGGAGGGACGGTGTATTTTGGTCATTTGTGTCTGGAACCTCATTTTAGATTGATAAGGAAGCTAACAGGTTTTTGATTAGCTCAAATTGTGATTTATCGAATTTTCAAGGAAACCTAACATATATTTGTTTGCTGCTTATACCTTTTACCAGGCAAGGTGAGCGACTAATAATTCTATGAACGTCTCTCCTCAAGAGTTCAAGAGTCAGAACCTATTGGAGTCACCTTTTTAATCATAGGGATTTCATAAGTCACAATTTAGTGTCCTAGTTCTGACACTGTTTTCAGTTCTGTCGCCGAAATTAAATTAAGTTCAACTGTACAAAATAATACGCTGGAGAATTTAATAAATAATTTTGTAATCACTAAACAAACCACTTCTAATCTATTGTCGATAGTAATAACATGCATTAGATCATAGATAAAACATACAAAAAACGTGTCAGTTATCCGATTTCATAAACGGAATTATCAAATGAAAGTACTAAACATGGGATCTAGTCTTAAACATGTTCAAATATTCACAAGTATTAGTAAACAAATTCTTCATGATCATCGAGTAAATTCTAGAATAAGATCAAAACACTAATTAATAACATACATTGAAGAAAAAACTGTCATATTTAACACGTCAAGTTCTTTAGTTCGTTAGGTTTGCAGCAAACAATAACTCAAACCAGTAATAAAAATATAATACTTTGAATTTGACAACAGTCATATTTCTTAATCAGTTCATACGGAATAATTTCGACTCACAACTCTGCCAAATCTTGGTTCATCTAATGTTGTGCCTCACCACATCCTCGATTCGTACGTAATCGTATGCTGATTCATCTAGAGCAGGTTCAGTTTGTAGCACGACATCATTGTAGAAATGACCATTGGTGGGCGAGGTAACTGGGGGAACATAATTTTCATAGTTGTGTTCAGTCGTAGGGATTGTTTCAGCGGGGTTCGGAACTGCAGTATTATTATTAACGTATATAACATTTCCGGTGCTGAGATTCTCCTCCCTATCTCTTCTTTGTTTTCTGATTAACAGTGTTATCACAAGTATCACGAAGAAGAGAAGCAGTCCACCTCCTCCTCTTATCCCAATAAGTAAAGTGTTATTAGATGCTCCGATTTCTTCATCTTCTTTGTCTTTTTTCTCTTCTTCACCTGGGCGCCCACAGTTGTCCTCCAATTTGGCAGTGGAGTTGTGACAGACCTTCTCTCCATCTTCAGTACAATTGTAGAACTCATTTTCTTTGCAGATGATCGAGCAGTCCTCTTTGTAAAAGTTAGGTTTACATTCATCACATTCCTCACCATCTCTATTACCACGACACTGCTTCTCTCCTTCATCATTACAAGTGTAATTCTCTCCGTCTGGAATACAGTACACACCACATGTTCCTTTAGGGTAGAACCCTTCAGCACATATATCACAATCATCTCCTGCAAAGTTACTTTTACATTGGTCACAGTCTTGTCCAATCTTTCCGTTTTCACACTCATCACAGTTGTCTCCCTGTTTGCCTACTACGCAGATCTTCCCTCCTGTTGTCGGGTCACACGTGTAATAGTTAAGGTCCTGTTTACAGTACACGTTACACTGGTTTGTGTATTGATCATTCACACAGACATTGCATCCTACTCCGGTGAAATTAACAGTACAACTTAACAATCTGTAGCTGACCATAAATTGCATGCTCGGGTTCCTTTTGGTCTGAATTGCTATTTCCCAGTCTTGATTACCCGACCTTGTGTCGAAAAGAATCTTAAAGTTGGTAATATTTCTTATCCAATCATCAGCACCGTATGCACCTGTGTCTTCATCCCAAACTGAGGTAAAAATGTTCACCGTTTTGTTCGTCGGAACGGTGATCTCAATAGGATTTTTCAGCTCTTCCACCAATGTTAAATTAACTGTCTTCGTGTTACTTGTACTAGCAGTCTTCGGTATGTTTTTTAGAGTGTTGCCGTCTTCATCTCGGATTGTTAGCGGTTTAAAGTAAAAATCACATGGTTCACCACAACTAGAGTAGTCCACATACTTGATGAATTTAATCTGACCAATTCCACTGCTGTAAATCTGGTCCTGCTAAAAAGAGTTGATTTCAGTTAAGCGTAATAAGGAAAGGCTTGTGTTAGCAAGGAAATGCTTGTGATTTGTGAACTGTGGGAACATTCGGGTTTACTTTGAGCTAGTAAATAAAACTGATATTCATGACTCTTATAAGTTAATTAAACTTTATATTCAATCAGCACTTACCAGCAGAAGTATAAATACTAAAAATAACAGCCCCATTTTAAAAAAACGTATCAGTCCACACAAAAGTTAACGAATGTCGCCTCGTATCTTAACAATGCAACATCATATTCCTACTTAATATACATTTAACGGCGCAATTCTGATTTCTGGGTTTTACATATCAAGTTTCTTGAGTTCTCTACTCAACGAGCTGTTATCGTATCAAGTTTTCTTGATATATCATCTCACCCCAAGTTAGAACATACTAATACTATGTGTGACTTTCTCTAGGTTTGTCTGGAGAGGCGAATCATACACAGTTTATAAGGTTCTTGAACTCATCAAATAAATCATCTGCAGAGATCTCCTCGTATTATTTGTCATATAGTTGTGTTGAAAGTAACAAAGGAATTTGTTTCCCTTTGAATCAATCAAACTAGATGAATTGTTGTAAATACTGAGATCAAACTATCAATCTACAGGCTATCGTCAAACATGTTGCAAGGCGTCATCTTCAGTGACATAAGCCCTAGAAATTGTAAAAAGTTAGTAAAACCCAAAATTCATTTAAAAATCTGAACACTCTTAAAACGGTTATAAAGTTAAAATTAAGATGTTAGGAGTAATGGAAGGCCAAAAGGATTTATAGTGTTAATTCCCAAAGGTTTTAAAGTCTTGAGTAGTTGAATATATTTATGTTCACGTACATCCAAAGTTTTAGGACTAGAATTATCAATAATTGACACATTAAAAATTTTGTTAAAATCTTCCCTTTGTCTAAAACCATGATCCAAGTGTTGAAAGTATTAAAAAGTTTAAAAATATGTGACTTTGTGGGAGTGCTGGTACCTACTATAAGTTACTGGAACAAAAAACAGACTATTATTATACTAAAAAATCAAGAAGGAGAATAATACGGGGTTAAATGAAGTAAAATATAGATTTACTGTACCCCTATAGCCTATAACCCACTTAACGTGCTTTTTAATTTACTGGGCCTAGGTAGTAGAAACGTTTATCAAAATTTATCAAACTCACGCGTTAGTCAAGATATATTTCTATTTACGGTATTACAGTTCTCTAAAATTGAACTGAGATAAGTTCGGTTGCCATGATTTCAATACTTTCTATTACTTTGAATCGCTGTAAAGACTTTTCCAATTTCCCATGGGAATTTTGTTGGAAAATTTTGGACGGTGTTAATAGGGACCCTATAGATCAACTTCAAGTTTGTGTAGAATATCCGACGCCATACTTTTTGCACAGTGGAATGCTAAAATTCCAATACTATATTTAAGCGTTTAAGGTAACCAAGTATCTTTTGGTAACTGTACGGTATACCGGGTGACATCATCTATAGTGCCCGATGGAAGTAATGCCCTCGATCTGGGTGTACTGCTGCTATCCACACTGCAGTACTAACAGTAACGACAACGTAGATCAAATTCCGGGTAGAGAAGTTTCCCTGTTTTCTACGTGAGTGTAGAATACAAAATGCAGCCAGAACCGTTGTTAGAAAGACAACTGCTGCTATCCACACTCCGGTATAGTGGGCTTCGTCGGCTGAAAAATAGTAATTGTAGTTGTAATTTCCAATATCCTCATTGGAATGATCCAAAATAGTGGGAATAGCTTCCAAATAATTATCTTTACTGTTGTTAGCTTTCAAATAGTTACCTATTTGACTGTTGCTTGCTGGGCATTATCTCACAAGTATAACACAGCGTAGGAAAAGTAAAAGAAACTTTGTTAACTAAACTATTACTTTAAAGTTACCAGAAGACCTTAAATTCACAACCTCACATATTTCTGAGCACACAAAGTACTCATCAGGCTTACAATAGACTGTACAATTCTCTCCGTAGTGTAGTATTCTATCCACTCATCACAGAGATCTGTGAAATGCCCCGTTTTACGAAAATTGCATCCAAGTCCGGTCACATTAGTATCACACTGTGTAAGTTTATAATCTAACAGTTGTTCCTATACATAGGAAACAACAACATGTTGTTTACCGCTTGTTTCCAATCATCACCAACTGACACATTATCGAAAGGAACCCTGAAGTTGTTTCTCTCCCTGAGTCCTGACCCTTTTATAAGCTCCAGTCTCACTGTCCCATATTGTGGTAAAGATCCTTACTGTCTTATTTGTCGCTACACTGATCTGAATTGCATTTTTGAGCTCCGCTACTTTTGTTAAATCAGCAATCGCTGTGTCTTTGGTAACTGTAGTCTTTGTTATTTTGTGTAAAACATTACCATTTTCATCCTCAATTATTAGTGGTCTGAAGTAGAAATCACAAGCATCCACCAAAGGTCTCTCATACAAATCCTCGTAACTCAGAAACTTTATTTCACCCACTGCATTGTAGCTGTTCCTGGTAGTTAATAAAGTAAAGTGTAAGGATTACGGACTACGGACGATATAAGTTTACTCGTGTGATGATAAAATATTATTGTTGGATAGATATAGAGCCACGAGTTGTTACCCAGGTGGCACGATTAGAACAGTCAAATATCACTTGAAAGAGTTGCAAGAGCAAGAAAAGTAGAAGCATCACTGCAACAGAGCTCCTCTACTAGACATGTCCATACATCTTACCCACCACAGAGAAAACGGACATGTTAACACATACAGTACGCAAGGAATAAGGTAATTGTTACTTTGTTACTTGAGGTTGTAACAATGTAATCTTAGTTTTACATTGACACACTTTGGTTCCTTGATCAGTGCAATTGTAATGTCCTACTTCAGGCTCACAGAACACATCACATGTTCCTTTAGGATAGTAGTTCGGAGCATATTCATCACAGTCGGCTCCCACAAATTAAGTTTTACATCGATCAGGCGAGAGGAGGAGGGACGGTTTATTTTGGTCATTTGTGTCTGGAACCTTATTTTAGATTGATCAGGAAGCTAATAGGTTTTTGATTAGCTCAAATTGTGATTTATCGAATTTTCAAGGAAACCTAACATATATTTGTTTGCTGCTTATACCTTTTACCAGGCAAGGTGAGCGACTTATAATTCTATGAACGTCTCTCCTTGAGAGTTCAAGAGTTAAAACCTATTGGAATCACCTTTTTAATCATAGGGATTTCATAAGTCACAATTTAGTTTCCTAGTTCTGACACTGTTTTTTTAGTTCTGTCGCCGATATTAGATTAAGTTCGACTGTACAAAATAATACGCTGGAGAATTTAATCAATAATTTTTAATCACTAAACAAACCACAACTAATCTATGTTCAATAGTAATAACATGCATTGGATAAAACATACAAAAAAGGGGTCAGTTATCCAATATTATAAACGGAATTATCAAATGAAAGCACTAAACATGGAATAGTCTTAAACATGCTCAAATATTTACTTACTATGTATTAGTAAAAAAATTCTGATAATTATCGAGTAAATTCTAAAAAAAGATCAAAACACTAATTAGTAACATACATTGAAAAAGAAAACAAATTGCAGCAAACAATAACTCAAACGAGTAATACAAATATAATACTATAGAATTTGACAACAGTCGGATTACTTGAACAGTTCATATGGAATAATTTCTACTCAAGACTCTGCCAAACCTTGGTTCATCTAATGTTGTGCCTCACCACATCCTCGATTCGTACGTAATCGTATGCTGATTCATCTAGAGCAGGTTCAGTTTGTAGCACGACATCATTGTAGAGATGACCTTGATTTAAGTCTAGAAACTTTCAGAAATCTTGTTCGGACAGATCTATCTATTTTGAAATTTGTGTGTAATTGAAGTAATTCGGAGGAGAAATTTGAACAAGTTGCTAAGCAAGGGGGCAGTTATTATCGGCCACCATATTTATTATTTTACCATATGTGTAACGGAATTTCTAGCAGACTATATAATTAATTTTTCTTACACTCACACAATTCTTATCTCCTGGAATGGTTGCTATGATATGGCAATGTTTTGATTTACTGTAATTAAATGCGTTACTAGCCGTTCTCCCGATGGGAGGTTTCGGTTGCTCTTGGCAAAACATCTTTATGATATAATATTTGTATAAAGCAGTCATTAACCTCTGTCGTGTGCGGGTGCGGGCGGTGATTTTATGATAGGTATTATAACATCTATTTTTCTGTATTTGCGGTATGAGCAGTTCACACGTATATTTTCGCAGACACAACTTGCAATAAATATTTTATCCAATTATTCTATAAAGATAATTATATACACGGACTTATGTCTTCTAAAATATGAATAAATCGAGTAATACCAATATTATGTGTTGCATCCCGTAGTGCTTTAGTTCTCACGCCATTACAAGTTACAGATACCAGGGGGTCACTCCCGAACGTTGGGATGGCTGAGGTGCATATCTCTTTTCAGTATCCCTAAGCCACTCCTTGGACGGGCACTATACTAGCTGTAGGGGGGTTAGTCCTACGAGCCAGAGAGGAGTGTGTATCACCAGCCGAAGCTGTACCAAATCACAGCTGTAAATGGCCCCGAATTGATCCGACCGGATTTGAACAGGGTATTCTGATTGGACGGCGATTCGTGTTACCACTACACCACCAGTGTTAACCACTAAATCTACGGCAGTATATAATAATCATGTTCCTGATTGAATGAAGTTCCTTAAATGATTGTCTTCTTAATCGTTATGGATTTTCGTTGGGAGGCGTGTGCAGATTTGTTTAAGGGAAGGTTCTGGTCAGTAGGAGAAAGATTTTTGTATTAATGAAACACTTGCCAAACGTTGTAACTACTTCTGATTTCCCCCATTTGAAGGAAAGTTGTACCGATTATTTTCTGAACGTAAGCTTACAATAACCTTAGGGATGCCTTGAAACCGAAGGATTAAAATATATTGCTGTTTGTTGCTCGTCATATAATGTGAAACATTAATTTTGGTGAGAAGGGGTAATCCCGGTATCCGGGCCGGAATTACCTCCATACGGCTGGGGACCGGGATGGGAAAACGAAAACCGGCCGGGATCAGCGTCATACCGGCCGGACCGGGTGCGGTACCGGGGCGGTCCGGGATTTTTCCAATATTTCTCCGTTTACTCTTTAGGAATGACGAACTGAATTATGTTTATAAAGTCAAACTGACACCAGAACTCTATTTGTGTTTGGTTTTGGTTAGGTACTTAAATTAATTTAAATTGAAACATTGGGGTTTGGTCGTTGGAGCTTTACACGTTACTGTTCATTACCTACCTGAATAATTGAATTGGGGTGACTACTATAATTGCATTTTGATTTATTAATGCTTTTATTTACCCGGAGAACTCTGTTTTACTTGTCCCTCGGTATCCCAAGACCGTGAGCCGTGGGACACTTGGTCACATAATAATTAAGTCATGGTCTATTGCTAGCATTAAAGTCAGAAAGAAGTCAATTACTCGTAAACGAAAATATAAATTCGACGTCATGTTGATACCATGATTATTTCAAATCTAGATTGATTCCATGTTCTCCATTGTTCAATGAGTTCATCAAAAAGTTTTTTAAGGAAAATGTTTACAGATTTGCGAAATTTGCTCAAATTTACGTTTGAAAAAACTGATTTTATTTTGGAAAATTCCCGACTACAATCCGGCTAAACCAAATTCCCGGCCGGGACCGAACACCGGTACAAAATTGCAATTACTGCCAGTTATTCCCGGCTGCGCGGTATTCCTGGTCGAGCCATGTCGGACGCATTATTTTTTCTATTTTTTTTTTTTTCTGAGCAATTTTAGGGCAGACACAGTCATCAAAATGAGTTAATATGAAGTTTAAATTTAATAAAGCATTACCAACAATTTGGAAATACCTTATTGGACTAATTTGGCGGGACATTACTTGATGCTGGAGGCCCTTGGTTCCATCTTAATGTCCGTTCAAATAATGTCCTTTTCAATTAATGTCCGTCCTAGTTAAAGTCCGTTGAAATTTTTTCAAATATTTTTTCCAATTTCGGAAACTTGTTACACAGTATACGCCAATCTATGAGAACTTTATTGTGTCGTAAGTTAAGAACGATAGGTTCTCCTTGGTCTGCCGGAGGCACAGAAAAATCTCTACTAGTATAAAATGTTTTCTAGGGCCACTGGCGGGTAAAAAGTCAACGAATTCAATAATATGGCACTCAACAACAATAGTTCATGAGCTAGTCCCCGCCAACATGACAAATCCTTGTTCCAGCTCTGGATATTACGGTTAAATCGTGTTGCCAAGGACATTGTCGAACGTTTTTTTAGTTCATATTACTTGAGGGGGAGGTAATGAAACAGTTGTAGGAAAGAGCTCACGTGATGTTAAGTAACCTTATAATTGTTCTAAGATTTAAAACAACTTCACGCCGAATGGCTTGTAATAAGTTAACGATGTAAATGCAGGCCGGGGTTAGTTTGATAAAAAAAGGTTTTTCAACAAAGCTAGAAATCAACTGATGCTTTAATTGTTTTATGGGCATGGTCTATTTTCATGCACGAAAATCAATTTATGTTTTAAGATGTATGTGATATTAGACACTGATCATGTACACATATTTTAATATTTTTACTGCTTAATGACTGGCTATTCTTACTTACTGTATAAAAATGGATTATTAAAATTATTTGCTGAAATTAGGTAGTGCGCCATCGACAGTTGAGCGCGCGTGCCGTCTGTGGATGGGTTTTTAGCGCTAATTTCGGCCAGCACAATTTTCTTCAAACAAATAGATATTAGTATCCTTCCCGACCTCCGTTTCAACAAAATTGGTAAGCTCACTGAAGCCCTTACAAGAAAAAGTGTCCCGAATTAGTTTGAAGCATATTCCAACCAATAAGACATTATGTTACAGCTAAATGCGAAGGATTTTGCCCATTTTGATCACTATGTCAACTCGATATCCTACACCAAATTTTCGGACAGTTGTGAAGCCCTATTGGAAGGTCGTCGCCAATTTTCTGAATGCCCCCATCTGCATTCCAAGGAACTGAAGATCTATCCCAAATAATCGACAAAAATCAACGGATTTTGGTCAAATGTAGGTCAAATTACGCGACTTTTACAGCTTAATTTTTGCTCCAAAGCCGCGCACATCAAATATGGCTCCTAGGCGAAACTCACTGATCTTTCCAAAAAGGTTATGACAAAATTTGGTATTTTAAAAATTCTCACTGTATATAGAAAATACATTGGTAACTAATATTTTTTAAATCCGTGCAGTTTATTTTATAATTATGGTGCACCCCTCTGATCATTTAAAAAATCGTCAATATTGAATAAAAATTCGGATAGCATTTTTGATGGTTTTGAATGCCTTCGAGCGTTCATATTAATGTCCGTTCACAATTATTGTCCGTTCATGTAATGTCCGTCAATTATGTCCTGTCCGATAAGGTATTTCATTGTTTTATGAGTTAAATATTATTCGGACTTTAAGAGGTGTTAAAGGATGAGGGGAACTTTGATTTACTTTCAAATATTCGCGTTTAAGTCCTGTGATTGTTTATTTTGTTGAATCTAAAAATACGCCGGACTTGAAATCGATAATTCGTGCAATTTCACGCCGCGTCCTTTTGGTGATAGCAATTTTGGGCTGTGACGTCTATTAGTGTAAGACCTACGTGCGTGCGCGCCTCCCTTCGCTCGTGTCAACATTTTGTCCTGTTCTGTTTTTCTTACGTCGTGTTACCTTTGGCGTTTGCGAGTGCGGTTCTTTGGTTGCACTGAATAGTCAAAGTTACGAAATAATTCTCTTTATAGTTAAATGTATCAGAAGGCTTTCTTGTTAGTGTAGTAGGTATTTCTATTTATAAATAGCTAAGATAAGTAGCAGCCGCTAACTAAACCAAAATCTGCCCATTTTGTTTTGACGTGTTTGAAACCGATATGGACACAATTAAAATCGGCAAATATCTTGATACATGAATAATCGGAAATGTATTTTCATATGGATAATGTGGAAGAACAATAGAAAATCAAGTGTTTGCAATCGGCAGAGCACAATCAAATCAAGTGTTGCTTGGCTGAGCACAATACATGGAATAGAAGATATGTTGACCGACCCACTTTAATATATGTTTAGCTTTTCCGAAACTTGTTCGTTTAGTGATTTAAATCCGACATATTTGCCTGATTGCTGGGTCATTTGCGGATAACTCTCTCCAATCACACTGTGGTAGTCTGAAGCGCCGTCCTTTTACCAGTCCCGTTCAGCTCCAGTATCCCAAGAATGTTCTGTAAGCAGCGAAACGGATTGCTTTCCTTTCTCAAATCATCATCTTTCCGGGAAATCCTTCCGATTCACTGAATATGCGATGAGTTCTAAAATAACGACTCGTCGCAATTGACGCTTTGATCTATGAAAAGTCTGTAATGCAGTTGACTGACTCTCTTTGGTCTGGTTCCTTCGCAACACCGATTGTCGATTAGTTTTAATTGGTACTTATATGCAATGTATTGTAACTGTATCAACATTACCTAACATTATTATCACAATGAAATTATAGTATTTCTTATTTGTACATTGAAATATGATAATTGATCAAAAACCAAAATATAAATGCCAGTTGGATTGTACAGTTTAAAATATGGGTGGCTTATTAATTGGAGGTATAAAGACACTTCTTTATATTTATAGTGAAAAAGCTTTCAAATGATCAAACTTTTATGACAGCAAAGCACCTGCAACTGAAGATCTAAAAATCGATTGAATGGTATGATTTAGTAGAATACTTTTTTTTCTTTAGATGGCCCTTGGCGCCGACTCTAGTCCTATCTGAGTGCGCACGTGCGGTTTGGCACTTGCGCGTGTGTACCGGACTTTAGTTGTACATCCATTTATAATTTACCGTTTTGTGTTTGCTGTGGACTTGAGTGTAAAGCGTAACGAATGTGAAGTGTTCGTTGCTATGCTGGTATTATATTGCTTGGTTGTAATAGTTGCAAATCTTGCTTACGTTTTAAATATAGTGTCACATAGTGAGTGAGAACTTAAATGCCCTTGGTGCGTGGTGCTGGTCCAACTGGAATGAGAATGCATTCATTACCTACCCGATCCGTTTTTATTAGGACCGTGTTTGATGTTGATATGACATGTTGATATATACTGTGGCTACGATACAGGGAGTTGCTAGGTGTTACGTTGGGAGTATAAAAATACATAATTTACATGCCTGTCTGTGTGACTTTCAATCTTATTCGGTGTTATCTCGGCTCAAGGTTTTCGTAGTGGTGATAATTCTTTTTTCAAAACGGTCATAAAAAAGTCTCCTCTCCATTGGTTATAGGATTGTTAGTATGTAATTGTTTATGTATTCTTAATTAGTAAATTAGTCAGCCCGCACGTCATTTTACCTGTCTTTTCTATATGCGCGCGATCAGAGAAACTCACATAATTGACGTCACGCACAGGTTCAATTGTTTTGGCGGATATCTCGGCGCGCGGATTGAAATACAACTTTGCGGGATTTCACAAAAGTGGTTTTTACGATTATTGTAATAATATGATTTGCTCGAGAAAAAAACTTTTTCTAAGGTCCCCTCATACTTTAATATAATACACGTTAGTGTATTCCTGCATTGTACTCATAATTTAACAAGTAATATTATATAATAAACCATTTTTCTGCTTGTACAGGGAGCCCCTAATTCTATCATTCAAAAAATGTAGTGTTATAATTTGGTAGATCAAGCGAACGATCCTTAACGAATTGAAGTCTATTTTCGTTCGTTCGTTGGTATTCCACTTATCACAAGTTGTTCGGCTATGTGTATATGTATTCTTAAATGGAAGTAGAGCTGATTGAGATGAATGATCTCTAAAAGTTGGTGTCACCTCCCCTCGACTCCATTGTAAGTTGTAACACAATTCGTACTATGTGGAGAACAAGAGGTTTCGTTGGACGTCACAATTATTCAGTAACTCGTACGCTATATTAACTTGTTCACGTTGCGATCCCCCTCGGTGTTTCACTATGGTGACGATACAGGGGGAGCCGTGCACTTGTGCGGGGGCGGGTCATACAAGTATGAAATATATTAACACATAACGCAATTGATACACGACTCTTTATTCAGTTGAACACATTCCTTATCTTACTTTATTTGAACGGACATTAATTGGACCCTAGAGACCTTGAAATGATCAATGAGCGACCTGCGACAGTCGTCCGCGTCAAAATGTTGAATAGATTTCCAATTTAATATTAAAATGCTCTCATTTATACAGTTTGGTTGGAGAGCTAGTGTGGGCTATATCGTATTTGAATGTACTGCGAGTTCACGATATGCCTCCTCTCCAAGTGCACAGTGTGTACTGTGTTAACTGTGTAATCTTTTGATTTATTTATTTATCTAGTTTATTCAAATATATATTACAAACTTAACAGTTATAAAACTTACTTTGTGACAGGATAGCTAAATTTGTTCCTCCGAGCCATCACAATACTGGCAAGCATGACCGTGCTTCTTATATTCACAATACTATTTACCCCCTTTACTATTTACCCCCTTTACTTTTATAAATATAACCCTTTATTGTTTTTCGGGCATTAAGACTCATCGAAAGTAGTTCAGCAGGTATATTTAAGTTCAAATCATTCTAATTCAATGTTAAAGATGACAGGAACAAGAAATAGTTATGTGGAGGTTTTTAAGAAATTTACGCAAAATACGCGCCAGCATGTTATACGAAATTCGGTAAAAAACCCAAAATTGCCATATTCAGGTGCCTTAAAAACCATGTTAGAATTAAGTTAAAGATCTGAAACTTTGCAGGGCGTCTAGACGTTGACCAAATCGACTGTAAAAAAAATTTCGTGTTTCAGGAGTATCGGGAAATGGGTTTTCTGGAACCCCTGTTTTACGATAGATTGTCGTGATACATATATTCAGGGATAGACGCTTTGCCAGTCAAATGTAGTCAATTGTAGCCTGAATTTAAGTGTCCGGAGATTCAAAAGTATAAAAGATACAGCAATTTCCGACCACAGGTCTTAAAGATAATTGTTTACACTTCAGTTTCAATTATATCAAAAAATAATTTAACGTCATCATCACCACTTGATGACGTCATCAAATTAAGTGTTTTTAAAACTTTATTTTTGACAAAATAACAACTTTTCAAACTGATTTTACACCATTAAGGAGTAATTTTATTCGAAATCTGAGGACATTTTTATATTAGATAATTGTTCAAGCATTCTGAAAATCTACCGGAAAGTTTCCCTACCTTGCTCCTTCATAAAGATATTTGCCATTGAAGTTAGTGCTTTTTTGAAGAATTATTTTATAAAAACGTCAATTTTGCGATTTAGTATTCTCTGGTGCTGGGCTATCCCTTGGGTTGTGGAGCTCAGTTCTGCTTCCTATAGGTATAAATTGTGTATTAGGCTAGTTTTAAAGTTAAAAATCTAAAAGTTGCACACGTGGGGACACGCCCAAATTGATAGAAAATTGCTAAAATCACTGAAAATTGCTGTTTTTACCATTTTCTGTAAACGTTGGTGTGCCGTTGTGATTGCAGTTCTTCTTGAAATACTTTGAAACTTTGCATGCTTATCAAACTATATATAAAACACCAACACGCAAAAATTTACGGCGATTCAATATTGGATGCGCACGCAACGTCCGCTCATAGTTTGCACGTGCGAAAGGTGATAATTTTGCTCATTCGTGATTTCGAACAAATTCTGCTTTACCACGACAGTTCAATGTCATTATATATAAATTTAATGCCAACTTGAATGAGTATAAAGTGGCAAATTCAGTCAGCGATCGACCGATATGCTTACCCAAACACAAGGAAATGTTTTCAAAGGAAAAATTTCGAAATCGTTGAAACTTCCTCCTTATTAATGAAGATATCAGTTTATATTTCGACTTTATAAAGTACCCTGACATTAATCAAAAAGCGATGATATTTGACCAAAACCCATAATCATGGGTAGAGTGGACCGCTGCCAGTGTCTCTCTTTCCCAAACAAAAGGAAATGATATTAATTTGATTGACCGTTTTCAAATGCAAAATGATACCGAGAATGAAATCGGTCGCTCGCTTTCCCATTCATTTACAAATGTAATACCCGAAGACAGCTGTACTCGGCAATAAAGATTCAATAAACTTCAGCTAATTCACTAACTACCACCCTTATCCCGAAATACTAGGTATCGACCCGAACGCAACCCAAACACCAAAGAGATTATTACAGCATGTGATCGATGTAATTTATCGAAACCTATTGCAATTCGTATAAGCCGTGAATGAATGGGAAAAGCGAGCGACCGATTTCATTCTCGGTATCATTTTGCATTTGAAAACGGTCAATCAAATTAATATCATTTCCTTTTGTTTGGGAAAGAGAGACACTGGCAGCGGTCCACTCTACCCATGATTATGGGTTTTGGTCAAATTAAGCATTGGTATTTTGCCTCCAGCGGGAACTGTAAAATTTGCTAAACATTCTCCGATTCTCACACAGCACCGCTTAATTTGATTATTACCTGTGCTGCATATCATAAAGTTCTGGTGTAGTATTGGTAAACGATGGCCCCCTTAACTACTGCAAATTATACCTGCAAAATGGTTTTATCTTAACTACTGCAATTTACGTGCAAGATGGTTTTATGATCTAATTGGGTGGTTTGTACAACACTCAATAAATCCTTTCATGTCAATGCAAATGTTTCTCCCTTCCGATTTCTTCCCCTTTGTATCACTTTTATATTTTTGTCTCTCTGTGCAGGCCACACTCACCTTTAAGAATTTAAGATGTTGTCACGAGTATCTCGATTTATGGTTTCCGTTTAGACAACATCTTTTAATCTGTATCACCTCTGTGAGCCCCAGGATCCCTTGCCATGCTTTCGATCTGTGTGTCTCCAGATACTTATTCCAACAATTGTTATCGTTTTAGATTATTGTGGATGAGAGGTACGTCTGGTACAGGAACACCATTTGTGTGAGGTTGCTTTGGGGCTGAGTGCTGTGTCCCAGTATTGAGTATATTGCATGATTGCATTCCGATTAGTAAAATTTAACCTTTAATTATATTGATCATACCTCATTATGATGCAGAATGTAACCTTTTTAAATATTAGAGCCCTAATTTTGGCAAAAGATCTGTATCGTTTAAATGATTGTTGTCTTTTGTTGTTCTAAAGAATCTCCTGAATAAACACGTCAACTTGATTATTCAGAAGATCTCTTAAAAGGGTCGGAATGGAGGATCTCCATTATATTTGTACGGTTACTTCTTATTGACTTGGGGGAAGTGGGGGGGGGGGGGGGGGGGGGGGGGGGGATTGATTATGGGTTTTATTGACACACATGATAAGTACAAATTTGAATCTGAAGAGAAGAAGGAAGATTTCTCGGTGGCTTCTTTTTTGCTCCTTCTTTAAATCTTGTTTCATTTGGTCCGAGCTCAGAGAACTGTAAATTACTACACTGAGGTTGTGGGGCTTCCCTTGTATATTCATATTGTATAATGTATAGTGGATTCATTGGGCCTGATAATCTTATACCGTTAGAAATTGAGCCCAAGATCACAGGAGTTTGATCATGAAACGTGTATAGCCCATCTCATTTTAAGCATATATGATATACAAGTAAATAGCTGTTAAATTAACAATTAACTGAGCTAACAGTAACTATTAACGGTTCTTTTGCGATAGTGAACACGCGACAACTAGCGCTGGATGGCGACAACTAGCGCTATCCAGCGCTAGTTGTCGCCATCCAGCGCTAGTTTGTAGTTGTCGCTATCCAGCGCAAAATATAAATGTTCGATAATTATTGTCGCTATCCAGCGCTAGTTGTCGCTATTCAGCGCTAGTTGTCGCCATCCAGCGCTAGTTGTCGCTATCCAGCGCTAGTTGTCGCTGGCTATGCGACACTGTCGCACCCGATAGTTTGCGATGGCCAGCGCAACTGGCCATCGCAGAAAACAGTTCGATAACTAGCTTTAGTAGTTTGAATTATAAATATAACTATATTTTAAAGCCTAACGTCGTGTTTTATTTGAAGGATAAGATGGGCGTGTCTACATGTGGGTTTAAGATAACAGACGATGGAGATTTCAAGACGCAAGCAATTATTCGTGAATTATTGGCTGAATTTATGGGAACTTTTTATCTGATTTTTATTGGATGTGGAGGTAAGGAAATGCTTGATTATGAGTGTTATTCTTATTATTAATGATTAACTTTAAGTTAACTAGTACAATCTTGATCATAGAATAAAGAATTTTATAATATGCCTGTTGAGTGTTGAGTGTTGTAAAAGATGTTCCCCTCAGGCTCAAAGCCAGAATTATCAGTTCGATCATTTTAGTGAGAGTAATATATTTAATAATTAAATATAGTCCGAGTATTTAAACAGCGTAGTTTTATCGATAGTCAGCAGTTGTGCTCACAGAGAAAGGTATGATTGTGTAAAATTGAGTTGAAAGTTTAAAAAATCTCCCCACGTCAGGTGTAGGAGGTGCACAACAGCTTCAAGTTCAGGGAGTGTTTGAAAGTTCAAAGTTAGTAGACTCATTTAAAATGTCCTCTGCAGCGCTTCTACAAATTGCTTTCTCTTTCGGACTTGGTTAGTACTAGTAGTACTTTAAGTTATATGTTGCTAATGCTATAGCTGTAATTTTTGTTACGATGTTCGATCACTTATAGTCAATAAAGTTACCAAAGTTCTTGATTGGAATCTTATTCGGATAATCATAAATTGTGTTTATAACATTGATAAAAGCAATAGATATTTAAATTCCACAATTTCAAGGCATTGCTGGCGCTGTTCATCTCTTTTCTGACATCAGCGGTGGACAATTCAACCCTGCGGTGTCCTTTGGTTTATTCTTCGCTAGAAAGATGTCTCTCCTCAAGGCAGTTATTTACTCCATATTTCAGCTGTGTGGCGGCCTGGTCGCCGGAGGTGAGTCAAACCCAAGATGTGTCAATTAAGTGAATATCATTGATACTGATATTATAAACTATAGTCTATAATAGTGCATCAATTTATTAGTATATCAGTGCTTTTCATGGACTCTACGCTCGTTATCACGTGACTAACTTTACACGTTTTGACAGCCTAGACTGCCGACAGCTCGGAATAACATACGAATAAGAACTAACAATTAAATCAGCCAAATTCTGCATTCCTATAAAATTAAGCCCCCAAAGAAAGTGAAAAAAATGTTTCAAGCACATTAACCGCTTAAACAAGTGACAATTGCAGGAATACTGAAAGGAATGCTAGGCTACTGTCCCGGAGCAGTTGGCGTAAACGTGCATCTCACCACAGCTACAGGCTTCTTTATAGAGATGTTTGGTACTCTGTTCTTGGTTCTTACTGTGCTGTCCACTACTAACGGTGACAGGAAACATGCACCTTCTTATCTGCAGCCCTTATCTATTGGTATCGCTATATTCGTACTCCATATGTTCTTGGTGAGTTGTTACACTTACACCGACCTGGATTACAATTATTGTGCACGTGCTAAATATTATTATTTCTGTCAATATGGAATATGCTCAACTTTAGAGAAGTTGTGCGATTAAATCGGATATGATATGCTACATTGGCTACTTTGGCTATCATATTGGCTAGGCCCTCCAGCGTCCAATTAATTTCCGTTCAAATTAAGTCCAATAAGGTAAATTTGTGATCGAATTTAGAGATGTATGAGGACTAAACTAAGACTAATCGGCAAGTTGCTTTTCCATTATATAATTATAACTGCTTAACGAGTTTTTAATTGTTGTTGTTGTAGGTACCGACGACGGGGTGCGGTTTAAATCCAGTTAGAAGTCTCGTTACCAACTTGATAGAGAACCAGCTTCCAGCACAGTTCCTCGTAAGTTAAAACTGATTTCCGGGAGGTCTCACTAAATGAGCCGAACACAGACTACAAAGATAAAATAGTTTTACTTTAGTCAGTAATGAGTAGATATATCTTGACCGGGAAGTTTGACGCAGTGAGTCATTATCTGATAAATTTAATCTTTAGACAATAATCTTTCATATGTTAAATTATCAATCATGATATTGTGTCAAAACGATGATGAAGAGGGGCCAGGGGATATGAAATTGGCTTAAATAATGACGTGATTTGTGCCCCATTATTAAGTTATTAGAGTGTTATTATTGTCTTCCTTATTAGAGACAAACGCTAACCTCTTTATTTCAGGTCTACATATTCGGTCCTATGCTCGCGTCTCTCCTTGGAGGCCTGCTCTATGAGTTTGTCTTCAGTCGACATTATGAGGCCCAGAAGGTAGACCGACCAAGGTTTGTGGCTTATACCAGGACGTGACGTGACACGTTACGGTTAACGCATCGATAACGTGACACGGGCACTGATCCAGTATAAATATAAAATAACTACACTAGAACGGGTTCCTTATCAATTTTACCCTACCTAAAGCTAATAGTAAGTTATCGACGATTAATATTCACTCCTCGTCATACTGAAGTTAATTCGCCGCAACTTTATTTTACATTTTTAGATCAAAACCCAATTATTGAATTTGCATTTTTTTCTCCTATGTCAATTTTCCATCTCTACAGTCACGAAACTTCTTTTCCAACCATCACATCTTTTCCGAGACCGTCACGATATTGTATTTTGCACTCATAACTGAAAGTTTCTTGGAAGGGATCCGACCTGGCCAACGTCCTATCGTCATTAGGTGTCCTTTGGTGACTGACCAAATTTTCAAAACTTTCCACATCTAAGGTCATTGAATTGACAAAATAATTTTCAATTCTTATATCACGTTAGCTTGGTACAGGTTAAATTTCAAATGGTCCCCTTAGGTGCAAAAACGATGTTGCAGGATTAGCGCAATTCAATGGTGGCAACAATTTCAAAATTGTAACAAGTTTTCAAATTTACTAATTAGTAATTTTTCATTTCTTGAAGTATAATTTCTTTCTTGAGTTGCCAATATAAAAACTAAAAAAGAAACTGCAAGAAAATATCACACATAAAATATTTGAGTTTTTTTTGTGGTGTAACCCGCGACGAAATTTTTAGTTTGATAATGATAATGACAGAGCCATTTCGATCTTTGATCCGGACATGATCATTTTTCAACGGATACCTTGTATGAGTTAGCATCAAGGCACGAGGTTACCACTATACCCAAGCCTTCCAAGCTATTTTTAACATTACGTGTTTGCCATTCGCTTTCCTCCTGGTCTACCCTGGAATGTGGAAATTTTTATTCTCTAATTTCGATCAAGTTTTTAGTTGATTTATTATTTTAAACTGCACTGAATTTTGCAGAGTCACAATTTTGATCTGGCTCAATGATGCAATAATAGATACATAATTAACTACTTTTGCTGCATTAATGCTTTTTTGTAGAGTTAATCTGAAAAGACACACAATGGATCTGAATCCGAAAATCGTGACCATCACCTTATAATCAGTTTTATATGTTTTATAATAATTACAAATTAGGTTCAAAAAGACAACACTGTTCAGTTTCAAATCTAACCCGCGCAATTAACTAAATTTCGACACATACCCTAAATTAATGCAGGGGCGGCGCCAGCCTGTCGATTTCCGCTGCCTCCTTTAATCGGTTATTAGTAGATGAACATAATAGCTTGGGTCCCCAGTTAAACTTTGCTAGGCTAACGACGCAGTTACCTTTTGCTAAAATAACGCCATTATTTTAACGTTAATTTTAACCTCACTTCCAACGTTAATTATACAAAATCTAAAGGCCTAAATTATAATTCTAAGAAAGCTTGTCTCCTATCTTTGTCTACAACCTTCTAAAAATCGCGTGGTTTTCAACTCTGTCAAGAAACTCTGCATTTGCGAGCTGAAGCTGAAAAATGAATCTAAAAATATAATATATACATATAATTAAATGAAATTATGTACTTCAAATAATAATCATAATGACATACAGTAACGTATATAAGTACACGATTCATTTGAGTTTTGAGATATTGGGTAAATTAAGTGACCCCTATTAAAATGCACAGTGTAGTTGACTTTGTCACCACTATGAATTTACATAAACCCATGATGGTTTAAAATCGTCTCATCCCTAGGCTAACTTGTCCACAGAAACGATAATCTTAATCAGGCGATAAGATATCGCTTAAATACGGCCGTCACGGAAATGTTTACATTGTCACACTATAAACTGTGACGGAGTAAATAATGGCTTAGTTGTATGAACGTACGAACGTTCACTAAAACAGTTTTGTAAACGCGTTCGCTAAAAGATTTTAACGTTCGGAACATAAGGAACGTTAATTGCTATTATCAAATGTGAAGAATCACGACATGATTCTAAAAACGTTTAGAACCCATTCTCATGTCAATTTGCTAAAACCAGGGGAAACTAGTTTGCCACCCAGTTTATTATGTTAGAGAACCGAATGGTCCAAGGAAACTTTGATTTAAGACTTCTATTGATCCAACACTTACTGAGTTCTGTTAGCAATAAAATTAAAGCGATACAAGAAACTTGTTTGAGTGCGCTAAAGATTTAGTGTTTGACCCCCATTTCTGATAGGAGTCGACTATTATGCTCAATTCTCAGCCGATAATAGTCTTGCTTAGGTTCAGACAATATCTTAAGATTCCTGTTGGTTTCATCGGTGTAATTTTTATTACAAATATTTCTGTTAACCTAATGTTAGCACATTTTGCTTTCCGCAATAGAAACCATAAAAGTGATATGGTTTAAGCTTAAAACCAACCAAAAGGGGCTCGAGCTCCATTACCCCCTACAAATCAGTAGGGTTTTGTGTTCACTCCGGCTTATCAGGATATGATCAGGCACACGAATCATGATGTCGGAAGGAGTTTCTGTATGCAGACACGTGTGTGACGGCGAAACATAGAAGAAATAAGTTCGCAGTCCAACTTCTACCGAGAGAAAAGAGGCTTATTCTCACTGACGCTGCCTCAAGTTTTTAGCCAAGATTCTGACGATCCAGTCCTCTTGGTGAAGCAACTTCGGTGCGAGGTACCCTAACTACAGAGTTTTGCCAATGAAAGCGCTGTCGCAATCGACATCAGAGCCTCAACCCAGTGAGACGAATTGGAGCTTGACGACTGGGCCAGGGTCTATTAATAGGACCCCTTGCCGCCGTTTATGGTCCAAATTTGTGGGTGTCCAGTGATTGGATGGGTAACATATTACCATACCTACATATTTGACGAATTTTTTTCGCTAGATGTGCACTCAGGTTTACTCTGTCCACACATTAAAGAAAATATGCGATGAATGTTTAGGGCGCCTTGATAACAATGCGAGTATTGTAGGTTTATTTGATGGCCGGGAAGTGCTGGAATTGTTATTTAATCATATAGTCGTAAGGAATTAAAAACACAGAAGGCACAAAATAAGTTTAACTTTGTCCTCATAACTTGATGATATCTGAACCTGTGTGAAATTGAAACAAATAATGATATTACCCTAGCTTAAACCCCTTATAATGCGTACTATGATCAAACAACACTGCTATACGCATGCACCAGTCACATAAATCATTACATGTGGTAATATGTTAACTGTGTCATCAAAATAAACTACCCTACATGGTCAAAAATAGGGTAATTTCCGTCACAACAAAAATTATTATAACTCTGTTAGCTCCTTGCTGGGCAAAATAACTAGTTTACGAAATTTGTTTATGAATAAACTTACCATAGTATTCTAAAGAGGTATAGATCTTCAAAATGGGTCAAGACATGTTACTTGTCACATTAATTATTATAAAGAGTTAGGTTAATCGTCATCAATAACATAATCTATTTCGTAGTTTGTATCGATAATATCGTCAATAAAGCATCCTATGCCAATTTTACAACACATTCTTGATATTTTTGGGGCAGGAAAGTAATTTTGTCACATTTTCATTTCTTGACAATTTAATCTAAAATTGTTAAAATTGAGCTCGTGTTTCTGACAATATTCTTCCGAAAACGTTTTTGAAAGAATGTTGAATTCTAAAGATTTATAAATATTCAAAATAGGGGCAAGACATGTATCACTTTGTCAGTTTGTCACATCATTATTTATAAGAGTTAGGTAATCGTCCATCACATTAACAGATACTTGTAGTATTTGGATTGATCTATAAATAGTAATAAAGCACCTATGCTAATTTTTTACACTATCTTGAAATTGTTAGGGCAGAAAAGTAAATTTGACAACATTATCGTGACTTTGACGAATTAACCTAAAAATGTCAAACTTAAGCTCGATATTCTGGACAATATTCTTAGTACCACAGATCCCGTCTGAAAAAAATCGATCTGCCGACACTCAAAGCTTACAAAGGATTTTTGACGTTTTTGAGTCCTATAGATGTCCTTATGGCCTGAAACCCCAACTTTCCAAACTTTTCCACGTGTCTTAAGGCCACTTTTTGCCACTTTAACACTTTATACCACTTTCTTGTTGTCGAATTCTTTAGTTGTGAACATCGGTAAGAAGTTGCGGACTAAATCGAGAGTGTTCATAATTACCATGAAGAAAAACTTTTGTTTCTAACAATTTTGTACCGTCAGATAATCATTTAATTGGATAATATCAATTAGCTAATTAGCAAAATTCTAAAAAATTTTTTATGGCTCAAAATGATCGGAATAGCTTTACAACACGGAGAAAAGTAGTTTTTAGAAAAACTTTAAAATTTTCACTTACATATTTTTTCGAGACTTGGAAAAATTTCGAAATTTCAAAAAAAAAATTTCCGCCAAAAGTATCAAATCGCATGAAAACGGGGAGAACAAAGCTTTCAAAAAACTTAGTGAATTTATCGTTTCAAGAATACTTAAATCACCAATATTTGAGTTGGAGTTCATTAAATCGCGGCAGAATTTTAGTAATCAGAAATTACAAGTGGAATGGTATGAAACTGAAAAACGTTAACCATACTATAAAAAAGTTTTCATAACTAATTAACACTACTGCCTTATCGATTTTTCACAGAAACTGCACCAATGTCACAGTCCAAGAACGAAAGACGAAACGATAGCTGCTGTACTAACATTTTAAAGATTTCAATGATGAATCAGTGGGATAAGATAAATCACATTTTGTAATAAATAAAACCTCTCTGTACCGTCAATTGTGCTAATCTAAACCGGCCTACCTGTATTAACCAGACCCTCTTCTTTTCCTCAACAAGCTAACAAGTTGTTCATATAGTATTTGTGGCGATTATGTATTTACGAGCTGTATTCATCACAAATACGACCAATACGTGTATATTTATATGCTCTTAATGAGGTTTATGAAACGCTTAATAAACCGTGAGAAAACCCGTATAGAACGTTATACAGTTATCACGAAAACGTATATAGGCCTCATGCTCATTTACAGTTCGAAGAAGGCAAGAACATCCCAGGGACAACAAGGAACACCAAATCCAGAAGCAATGTAAATACACCTTCCAACATATACTGTGACTTGTTTGTATTGTACCTGCAATACGCGCTTCATTTGCTATGCGGTATAAATCACCATATGTCAGGTCGGTTAAAAGTAAGAATCAACAAGGTAACATACGGCAAGGTAAGATTTAGATATGGCGTCGGCAAGGGTAGTAAAGACCGGTAATAATTCTTCAGTAAAATGTTTCCACGAGAGTCAGGATATTTTTGGAAATTGCTAAAAAGACAGATCCCTGATCAGGAAGATTGTTAATGATATTTGAGGATGTTGATTGAAATCCGGACGTCGTGAAGTAAAATACGGTTTTTCCCCGCAGGATCTTCGGGCCATATGAAATCAGCTCGGATTAATGTGGGACAGATCGAAGAGCATTGAAAAAGCGAGTTGACATTTTAAGCTTTCTGGTCTTTTCCTTGCCTTCCTTTGAGCTGTCCAAAGAGTCATGAGGCAAGTAGACGTTTTCGGTTAAACTGTAAAAACCCTCTCCATACAGGCTCTCACGGAGAAACCGATAAGTTACGGTATAGAAACGTTTCATATACCTCATTAAGGCATAATATAATATACACTTAGTGCATTGTGTCTGTATTGTGATTGAATACAGCTCGATAGTACTACATCGCCCACCAAATGCGATAATGAACAACTTGGCTTGAATTGTAGAGGCAAAGAAGAGGTCTGGTAATATAAAACAAGTCCAGTAGATGTTGAAAAGGGTATTTACACTTGCTTCCTGGATATGGCTATTCCATAGTTTCCCTGGTCTGTTCTTGTCCTTCTTCGAACTGTAAATGAGCCATGAGCCAAGTAATACGTTTTCGTGATAAACTGTAAAACGTCTCTATACCGGGTTTCTCACGGTATTAAGCGTTCATAAACCTCATAAAGAGCCATAAATATACCCGTATGTGTCGTATTGTGATTGAATACAGCTCGATAAGTACTCACATCGCCCACCAATACTATATAACAACTTGGATTATTGTAGAGGAAATGAAGAGGTCTGGTAATCCAGGTAGGCCGTTTAGATTAGCTCAATTGACGTACAGAGTGGTTTATTTATTACAATGTGATTATCTTAACCCCACTGATTCCTCATTGAAATCATTAAAATGATAGAACTGCAGGCTAATCGTTTCGCGTCTTTCTGTTCTTGAACTGTGCCCTGGTGCAGTTTCTGTGAAAATCGATAAGGCTTATTGTAAATAGTTATGAAACTCTTTTAAATCGTAATGGTTAACGTTTTTTTTCAGTTTCATACCTTTCCACTTAGTAAATTCCAGATTACTAAAATCTCCGCGATTTACTGAACTCCAACTACAAATATTGTGATTAAAGTATTTCTTGTAACGAACTTTCACTAAGTTTTTTTGAAAAGCATTTTTCCATGCGATTTGATTCACTTTTGCGGAAATTTTTTTTGAATTTCGAAATTTTTCCAAGTCCTCGAAAAAAAATGTAAGTGAAAAATTTTTAAAGTTTTTCTAAAAACTACTTTTTCTCCGTGTTTCTTAAGCTATTTATTCCAATCATTTTGAGCCAATAAAAAATTTTAGAATTTTGCTAATAGCTAATTGATAATTAATCCAATAAAAAATGATTATCTGACGTAAAAATTGTTAGCACAAAAGTTTTCTTCATGGTAAATATGAACCACTCGTTTGAATCCGCACCCCTTTTACGATGTTCACAACTAAAGATATTCGACAAACAAAGAAGGGTAAAAAGTGGCAAAGTTGCAAAAAGTGCCTTAAGTACACTGAAAAATTGGCAAAGTTGTCAGCCATAACGGACATCTATAGGACTCAAAAACGTCAAAAATCCTTTGTAAGCTTTGTGTGGTCGACAAAAACGATTTTTCAGACTGATCTGTCTGTACGATCTATACTACCAATTTTTTCTGAAAGAATTGTTGAATTCTAATAGAGTTATAGAATATAGATTCTTCAAAAAGGGGCAATACATGTTTACTGTTGTCACATCCAGTTTATTATAAGAGTTATAAAAGAGACAGTTTTCATACTATAATCATTGTTTTCAACCTATTACGATTTTGTGACATGTCAACATCAACTGATCTTAACTTGGCATCAACTACATTGTCATCATATAAAGTTATCCAAAATCAGATATAAATAATTCTCCAAAAATTTAGAAATTCCATATATTGTGACAGAATTAACCTCATTTCCCAAAACCAAGTGCCTGTATTAGCTAACTATTCAAAAATCAAAACAACATATTTAGGGCTATGATTGGTAGATCAACACAGTATAATGAGTTGAAAGGGTTTTTAAGACACCTCAACAGTAGAATAAAAGCTATGTTATTTCGGAGAGTGACAAAAGTTACCCAAATATTACCTGTAACCGTTCGATCCGTGCCCTTTAAACTAATGTTGTATTCATATTGTTAGTTGACCTAATCTACGTATATTTCCAGACCAAGGATGATATTAGACAACTGCAGTTAACAATTCCACACAAAATGTGAACATTTGAAACATTATAATAGTACCTAACAACAATAGATTTTCTTTCTGGAGCAGTGCATATGGGAGTATGGTTTACGTGGCTAATGTTTCAGACTACTGAACGTGCTAGGGTTAATTATGTCAAAATTAAGCCACTATCGTCGAAAACGCATTATATTTTTTTTACCATATCCTCAAACTCCAAATGAACGTGGAAATGAAAGATAAAATGTGGGAGTAAGAAGAAGCCGAATATCAACTTCAAGATAGTGAACAGGCAATTTGTAATCTTACAATTCAGATTGTAAAATTTTATAAATACCTTGTTATTATTAATTCAACGATATAGTTTAGTCCCTAATGATACTATTAGAATGACTCGAAATTAAAAATTTGTCATATTCTGGACAAAAAAGTTCGAAATGAAAAATGTTTGAAAAAAAATCAAAACGGACTTTAACTTTGACGGACATTAATTGAACGGACTTTTATTCAAACGGACATTAAGGATGAACCTAGGCCTTCCAGCGTTCAAGTAATGTCCGACCAAATTAGGTCCGATAAGGTATACCTACATACATTATTCAAGGGATAAACGCTTTGGCAGTCAATATAGGCTACATGCGTGTCTGTAGCTTTATACCTATAAAAGATACAGCAATTTCCGACCACAGGGATTACGGTTTCAGGTTACTAGACCTGGTAGAATCAGATTAGTACTAAGTACTTTTTTACTGGTGAGTGGTAGTGGATGTCTCAAATCCCCATATTCCTTGAAATAAAATACTCTACGAGTAACTGTTTGAGTTAAGACAACATTCTATAACTGTTGCTATATTTGTTAATTCGTCAGTCATCTATGCAATAATTTGTTACTAAAAGTCGTAGGAAGTAAATTTTTTTAGGAATTAGAATTGTATTTGTCTCCGAAGTAGCCCATGTTCTCACGATTTACTTTAGCTCTCAAGCTATATACTGTGTGTCTGACAATATACGTGGTGCACATGCTACTGCTAATTTTACCTTCATTTTTTTTAGTAAGGGGAAAAGTGGTCGATTTAAGGTTCCGTTGGATGTGAATGTTCAACAAGAGTTCTCAAACAGAAATATGGTAGTTAGGACCCCTAACGAACATAATTAACTTGGTGCCAATTTTTAATCTCAACAGAAACACCCACTTTTTACCACTTTTACACCTTTGTACCACCTTTCTGGTTTCCAATATCTTAGTTTTGAACGTGGCGTAAAGGCTGAAAATTAACCTAGAATGTGGTATCTTATCAAGAATAAAACTTTTGTTATGAAAAATTTTTTACATTAGACAATCAGCTAATTGGATAATTACCAATTAGTTTAATTAACCAAAAATAAAAGGAAAACATTTTTATTGGCTCTAAATGATTAAATCGTTTGCAACACGGAGAATTTAGTTTTTTTAGAAAAACGTTCAAAAATCTTGCACTTAACATTTTTTTCGAGACAAAACTTGCCGCCAAAGTGATCGAATGCATGGAACGTGATAAAAATGCTTTGCAGAACAACTTCGAAGATTTTAGAATGGGGAATACGAAAATCATCAATATTGAAGTTGGAGTTCAGTAAATCTCGGATATATTAGTAATTAAATACTTAGCGGAAAGGCTGAACCGAAAAAGTTAACCTCACAATATTAGAGTTTCATATGACACTACACAAATTACAGAGGTGAATCCCGGGAACACATATACTATAGAAGGTCGGACCTACTCTCTGAACTGTGACGGTGTAGTGGGGGACATGGTCTACATGACTGATCTGGATTATGATGCTGACAGAGGACAAAACATTGTTGAAATCGAGATATTAGGGTCAGGTAGGTGCTATCATGACAAATGATATCGGTGATGTACCATGGAATATTGGAATGATTAAACATAGTGTAAATATTAAAATCCTTACTTATAAGGTATTTTCAACAGCTCATGATAATTTGTGTTTTTAAAAACTAAACTTTCTAAATTTTCGTTAAATAATCAAATATAAAATCGTACATTTTAGTCGCGATGGAATTATCTTAATATTATTTAATTATTCAGAATATTTGCCGATAGTACGATCTGAAGCAAAAAGCTGGTACAAAGACGACTCATCTAATCAAGCTACATTACGAGCTCCTCAAAATGCCCATGACGGGGATTACACGACTATATATAGCATGAAAGACAACGATGCTGATGGAAACGTGATCCGAGCACTCATTTGAATTCTCTAAATTTCATTTGAAACCTTTGGATGCCTACAGTTCAACGCTTTTTACGGAGAAAAAAAGATATCTACCTACTCCATTCCTCAATCAGCAACTTCAAGTTTTTATGGTCCGAAAAGAAGATCTCTCCGATGACTCCAGATCACAGAACTCAAACAGCACTCCTAAGAAAGCACACCCCACGGAAACTCTTTCAAGCAGTCAACCATCTCGCTTACCAAAAACCTTAAGTCCGTACTGGAATCCCGGAGAGAAGATCTCGCGCAGAATGAGGAGTTACTCCGAGCAGAGCAGTGCATCTGGGAGTGTAAATGAGATGAGTGCAGGTGAGAGGAGTGTTAGTGAGTGTAGTTCGAGTCAAGACAAGAGGAAAAAGAAACAGTCAAATAAACCAAAGGCCATCACGGAGAACGGGGTATACATCCTGGATCAAAGGAAAAAGAAATGTACTTTACACTACATCGAGGATTTTATTGACTTCGACGCCGCTGAACGGCTGCTTAGTGAGCTGAATGTTGATATATCGAATTACCCTAACCAAACGAGTAGCCGTCAAGAGATAAATCTGGAGATTGAAGATGATTGCGTAGAGTCTGAGGGTCATCCAGATGACTCGACCCCGGAGAGTAACCTTAGAAATCAGATCAGCTACCTCACCAAGAAAATCGAGAAATCAGCGAGCTCAATATTTGAACTTAATACAACTATCACCAACATAGTAATCAGGCGACTCCCAAGTTATAACGATCATATCCCCTACGAAACACTAGCTGGAAAACATGGGGCGAAACCCACAGTTGCCATTCTTTCCCTTGGGGCCCCAAGATCACTCAAACTGAAACGGGGAACTAAAGTAACCCATTTGGTGCCCATGCACTCAGGATCTCTGTGTGTTCTCTCAGGAAATTCCACTCTTGAGTACATGCATTCCATACCTAGAGGAAAGAGTGATATTCAAAACGAACAACTTCTTCTTTTTTTCATTGGATCTCCTTCAACTGCGATCGAGGAAAATTGTGTAAGTGACCAGACCTCAGTCTCATCTCTGTCAGAAACGGCTCCCTCTCAATCTTCTACAGATGGTGGATTTAGTGTAGATGACCCTTTCAGACCTGACTTTATTAACTTAGAAATAGATAATGGACTACAAATGACCCTTAACAAGACGACGGAGATACCTGACATTATTACACATCAGCAACTTCAAGGATCTAGTGTAGATGATCCCTTCAGACCTGACTTTAACTTAGAAAAAGATAATGGACTACAAATGACCTTTAACAAGACGACGGATATCCCTGACATTATTATCACCTCAACCAGCGGTCCTGATATCAAACTGACCGAAGCGCAGACCTCTTACTTAACCGAGCAAGGCAGATCTAGTTTGTTGGATAGTAATCCAATCATCAGGTCGCCCTCTGCGTCACTTCATCTGGATGTTAACAAAGATGATATCAACGTTGGCCCTGCAACTCCCGAAGACACCGAAAGGACAGTTATTCTTATGGAGAACCACACGGTCGCTCCCGAGACACTTATTACTTGTGTTGCTCATCTTCCTGAACCCATCCTCAACGAGGAACTAACGAGGAATGGGTGCTCCACAGAGGGATCTGTTACAGAAAGGAGAGCAAGAATGATGAATGTGATGTCTAGACCCGAAGAACCAGCAAGGAAATCTCTGAATAGGGACTTAGATTCGAAACTCCCCTCTCTCGCATGGGTCCAGACTGTTATCGAAAACCAAGTTATTGACGTTAAGCAGGAGTTGGAGAAACTTACATCTGAGGTTAACAGCCTTAAGTGCTCCGATACTAGCATCCAGCAAATCGAAAAACTACTAGAGGTTGGCAAGAAGGAAATGCAAAAGGTCAAAGACCTCTGGGAGAAAAACTTGTCAGCTACCACACGGATCAAAACCAGAGTAGACGAAGTTTTCACGGAGATTTCTATAGCGGAAACGAAAACGGACGAAGTAGACAAAAGTGTTCAAAAACTAAAGTTTGACCTCAAAAACTACTACAACAGTGCATTCTTTCGGGAAGACGGACAGCTGATTAAAGAAATTCACAAAATAGTCACTCAGTCAGAAGGATGGAATGGCGCGAGTACCGATGTCCCACCTGACTATTCCCCTAATGACGATGATTTATCACACACTCCACCCTACCAACCTCCCTCACCCTTTCGAGATCAAAGAACTCACAGTAGAGAAAACAACCTGCTGTCCCGAAGAAACAATGGATTCAGCATGACTTCCTCGGCCTCTCGAGCTCAGATCTCTACTCAAGCTCTGAACTCCAACTTTACCAGAACTCAGAACCTCAATTTCACCAGGACTCAGAACTCCGACTTCACCACTCGTCAAACTTCAGGATCCACCACACCCTCAAAAGTGTTCAAGACGACCCTCATCTCAGACTCAATCCTGAGACATGTCCAGGGTATGGACACCAAGAATGCTCTCGGAAAGAACCATGAATTGACCCTAATCAACAAGCGGGACACAGGTGGACTTAAAGACCAACATGTCAAAGACGAATTATTAAGAACACAACCTGATTTCATCTATGTTCACCTAGGAGTCAATGATGCCAACCAAAACTTCGACTTAAGGGTAAGTCTCGACAACATATTTCAATTTTCACTATTCGTAGAGGAATCCCTGATAGGTACAAAGTTATTCTTCTCAATGCCGCTAATGACATCTGACAATGAAGCGAACGCAAGGATTGGGGAGATAAGGGATGCAATTTGGGAATTTGTGACCGTAACTAATAAAAACGAACGCAAACCCTTCAAAGAGCGGTCTTTGTATTATAACCCCAACGCAAACTTCATGCATGATGATCATCTGATAGGAGAATATCACACGAACGATGGAGTCCACCTTTCAACAAGAGGCAAAGAGGTCATTCTAGGAAACTTCCGTCACAGCATCCATGAAATGACAAGACTGCTTCTCAACAAGCCAAAGAAAGTCCGTTCTACAGGGGGATTGGAACCTTCTCCTCTTAGTCGAATGTGATTACACTGACATAGATTCTCATTTATACACATTATACCATGACTAGAAACACACAAAAAAATACACAGGTTTCAATTAATAAAAATAGCATAAAAATACTTTCTTGGAATATCCAATCGCCTTCATCAGTAGATGGGAGCAAATTTGAAATAGAATCATTTCAAAATGTTATCAAAGATCATGACATAGCCTGTCTTCAGGAAATTAGGAGAGAGGTTCACTTGGTAGGATATCGATCAATCTGCAACATAAGGAAAGACGGTAAATCAGGAGGTGTCGGTATCCTCATTAAAAATGAGCTTATTGAAGGGATTGAGTTTATCAAGAATACAGAGTGTTCAGACTACCTAGTTTGTCGACTAGACAAGGATTTCTTTAACCTATCAGAAGATACATTTATAGTTAACGTTTACATTAGACCATTTAATTCATCAGCCTCAAACCCGACTGACAATGGCAAAGATGCTCTAAAAAACATTGAAGACGTTGTGAACGAACTTCGGGAGGAGGGCGAAGTCATATTGTGTGGGGACTTTAACTCTCGTATAGGACAAAAAACGGGTATGATAAGAGAAGACTCAACCAACGTTGTTCCCTTACCAGACGATTATGAGCCTGACAACTTTCTCCCCCGAAACTCACTAGACTCTATCACAAATACTTACGGTACACACTTTCTTAACCTAGTCAAACATAACCAACTCACTATTCTGAATGGCCGTACCCTAGGAGATCTTGTAGGAAACTTCACAAGTATCCAAAAAAATGGGTGCAGCGTTATTGATTACATTGCAGTGACCAACTCCACAAAGATCAGAATCAACTACTTCAAAATCTTGACATTCACCGAGCATTCTGATCATAAGCCCCTCAGTACTGAATTACAATGCAATAGATTCGCGATCAACAAATGCGCCCCATTACAGGACACTTATCAGACAGCGCCAACCAGATACATTATCAACGAAGAGAACAAAGACGACTTTTTCGAAGCTCAGTCAGAAAATCTATCATTGACCTTAATCCATGAACTTCAATCGAACATCGACTTACTCACCAATCAAAATATTTTAGCAGACAATGACCGTAATTATGAAACTGAACTCAAAGACATTAACAAACGACTTTCAGAACACCTTCGCGACATGGCCTCGAAGTGTTTCAAACAAACCAAACCACCCAAAAAATCTCACACCTCAAACAAACCTTGGTTTAACTGGAAAACGAGATTAGGTAAAAGAGAATTTCGTAAAGCTACAGATGCAACCTCAAAATTCCCGTCAAACAACCTTATACGTGAAAACTATTATCTTGTCAAGGGTAGCTATAAGCGTTTGAAGAACTCTGCCAAAAACGAATTCTTCGCACGTATGAATGAGGACATAGAGGGGGGGAAAATTCTCAACTGGCAATCTTTCAAAAAACTAAAAAATCAGAAAAAGGAAACTTTAAATTTTGACAGTCATGATATGAATAGATTCGAGACTTTTTTTGGTAACCTATATTCCGATAACCACAAAACAATAAATGAAAATAAAAAAGTTTCTATGATTGATCAAGCTGACTTGATAAATCAAGGTGCAACTCATCCTGAGTCACTCAACTCCTTAATCACCAAAACAGAACTTGACTCTAGTATAAAATCCCTAAAAAATGGTAAAGCTTCCTCACTCGACATGATTAATAACGAAATTATAAAATCTCTGGACACCAATCATAAATTGATTATGTTGAACCTCTTCAACGCCTGCTTCTCACAAGGAATTTATCCCTGGAACGTCAGCATTATATCTCCACTTCATAAAAAGGGTAATAAATCAGATCCTGACAACTACCGTGCAGTTGCTGTCAGCAGTGTCATAGGAAAACTATTTTCAACTATTCTCTTAGAACGACTCATTCGCTTCCGCTCTGAAAACTGCCCTGATCCACCTAACCAACTAGGCTTCACAAAGAAAGCTCAAACATACGATCACATACTAACCATGAAAACTATAGCTTCAAAATATAAACTTTTGGGGAAACCTGTATATGCAGTATTTGTTGATTTTAAAAAAGCATTCGACTCAGTCTGCCGTCAAGCCCTTTTCCTCAAACTCGCAAAAAATGGCATAACTGGAAACTTCTACAATGTCCTCAAAAATATGTACTCAAACTCGTACGCTTACATAAAATTATCTGGTCACCTCAGTAAACGCTTCCAGATACGTAAAGGTACAGAACAAGGTCACCCACTCTCACCTGATCTTTTTAAAGTTTTTCTCAGTGATATGTCCTGCCTCCTAGATTTTCCAAATTGCCCCGTACTTTCAAATTTGACTGTTAGCCACCTACTGTGGGCGGATGACCTTATACTCCTTTCACTCGACCAGGAAACCACTCAAAAGCAACTTAATATTCTCGGTAATTTTTGTAAGGAGTGGGGCATTGAAATCAATGAACTCAAAACTCAAGCAGTCATCTTTGGTAAGAAAACGTTAAAACAGGACATACAAAACATCAAATTTACACTCAACGGATCTAATCTTGAAATTGTTGACAGTTATTGTTACCTTGGATTTGAACTTCATCAATCGGGTCAAGTACAGATCGCTCAACAAAACCTTAAAACCAAAGCAATGCGTGCATTTTTTGGCCTGAAAAGGGTTGTCATGCGTTCAAAGTTATCTTTTAAAGCACTCCTTACACTGTTCGACTCTCTCATCAAGCCCATTCTATTATATGGTGCTCCGATATGGACACCCACTAGTACGATCAATAAATCTCTTTGCAAAACGATTAACTCGACAGAAGCAACCGCTACTAACTTACTTAAAAAAATCAGCGCCTCTCTGCAAGAAAGAGTGCATATTTCATTCCTAAAATGGGCATTGGGAGTCCATCGTAAAGCATCAAATGTAGGTGTTTGGGGAGAAACAGGAAGAATTCCTTTGATTTATCAATCAATTCGCTTAACGTTAAATTACTTCAAAAGGCTAAATACAAAATCAAAGTCGAATTCGTTTGTCACTGCAGCCGTAAAAGAACAAAAATCACTAAACTTACCTTGGTATCGATACATAAAACCACTCCTTGAACTAGATGAAATTTACAAACTAGATCACGTAACTGCGCACCGAATTCTCAATACAAATGCAGCTAACAAAGCCGCGCCCAACCCTGTAAGTGATCACAAATTATTAAAAGACTCCCTCATAAATCAGTCAAATTTTAGTCAATCCATCAAACCACTATGCAGCAAAAAGTATAGAATTCCTAAAATCATCGAAGCTCTAACCAATCAATTCAAAAAATGTTGGCAATATCAAAAATCTACTTCTTCTAAACTCTCATTCTATCACTCAATCAAACACACCTTCAACCGAGAGCCCTACTTATACTTATGCAAAGGCTTTTCTCGTCGTTACAGTACCACAAAACTTAGAATCAGCGCACATGATCTCCATATTGAAAGAGGCAGATACTCCAACACACCCCGTGAGCAAAGACTATGTGGTTGGTGCCAATCAAGTATGGGCGTTGAGACCATCGAAGACGAGTCGCATGTTCTTTACATATGTGACTTGTATTCAAAACAGAGGTCGAAATTAGTCAAAAATCTTTCTCAAATGCCAATCATTGAAATAAGCAATGAAATCACCGACTCCAGCAATATCAATGAAACAAATCTCAAAGATCATCTCATGGAAATTTTGTCTCCTTACTCAACTGTAATTCCTCAAAATCACCAGAGCCTCCATATTCACTGCCACCGCTCACTTGATATTCAACCAAACACCCCACAGTATACTCAATTTCAAGAAAGGCGCTCCTATGCTGTCAACTGTGTGTGCACTTTTTTCCTTCGCTGCTCCGAAGAGCGAAATAGCCTCACCGAAGATACGCGTCAGCGTAATTCAAATGCACGAAACTTAAACAATTTTACTATCAATTTGGTGAGAACCTCGCGAATTAGTCATAATTAAGACTCAAGGATAACCCTGGCCCTGACTTCAAGCAAAGATGATTGTTTTCATTAACTTCTGTAAACAATTATGACGGTCCATGATAATGGATCTATAATTTAATTTTAATCCTGTGTAAAATCCTGTGTAATCCTAATCCTGTGTAATCCTCAGTCAGTGATCTCGTCACTTGGTTAATGGCCTGTTTGGCTCACATGCACCGCTTGATTGGTTGCAGCCTGCTTATGGGCCGGCCTATACAGCTGACTGCACCTAAAACGCTATCACACGAATTTATGGTGGTGTCACCATTTCAGGGCTTGTTAGCCCTGCTAGTCACAGGTTCCTTACAATCAATAAAAAGGAATGAACCATCCATTGAATCATCGAAAATGGTTCACTATCCTCCCTTTACTGCAGAACAACGATTGTTCGTCTACCTGAAGAAAGAAAATGGGGAGTTCTACCCTCAGATTAAACGACAATTTCAGATGAAATTCAACCGACCACCCCCTTGCCGGAAAAGCTGCTTTGACATTCATCACAAGATCAAGTTTACGTTTTCTGCACACGATCGGCAGAAGACGAACTGCGAGGACTGTAGAAAACATCACGATGGTTGTTGGTGACGTAATGGACACACCTAAGATTGGCACCCGGAAACGAGCTCCTGCCTTAGACATCAGCAGAACCCTTCAGCGAATCCTAAAGCAAGACCTTTCTAACCGGGCCTACCGAATCACAAAGAAACACAAACTTTTGGACCGTGATTTCCAATCGAGGATAGATTTCGCCAACACATTCCTGTCCAAGCACAATGTGGATCCCTACTTTGAGGACGAAATCTGGTACAGCGACAAGGCCATATAAACGGATATGTCAATTCCCAGAATGCAATTCACTGGGGCTCTACTATATCGGATGAAGTGGTGGAGAGAACGGCTTTTCCTGAAAAGGTCACGATCTGGTTTTTATCCTAAAAATTTGTGTTTCCCTTTCTAGCAAAGTCATCATCGGTATCCAATCAAAGCTTAATGAACCTCATTAATACACGCTAACGCCTTACTCTTGATCAGATTGGGTGACGAGATCACTAATTGAGTGCAAATATCACTGACTGAGTGCTCGGATCACATATCCGATGGATTTTAAAATGGTCATAACTCAGCCATATTTAAACTAATGAACTTGAAACTTTTGGAAAAGTTTTCAATTATCAAGCCAAATGTGTGCAAAAAAATTTGAGTTCTTAGCTTAAAGCGTTCTCATTTTATGAAGACAATAGTGAAAAAGAGGGAGTGTCACGCCACGCCCACTGTAATTGGGCGTGGCTTACGAAACTTTCAGGAAATCTAAGTTTGACCCATATCTATAATCTCTGAAATTTTGGTGCAATTTGGAGACGAATTACGTGAGTTATTAAAAGGTTGCGTGTGGGTAGTCACTTATGGGCCACCCCATAAACCGATAGCCTGCAGTACTATCATTTTATTGATTTCAATGATGTATCAGTGGGGTTAAGATAATCACATTTGTAATAAATAAAACTTCTCTGTACCGTCAATTGTGCTAATTCCTAAAGCGGCAAGAACTTACTTGACCATTGTTAATGATCTGGCCCGGCGCGCGCTACTTCGTAGCACTTGCCATAACATTTCGAGAGGAAAGCGGCGCGCGCTACTGCGAAGAAATTTAGACGAGTAACATTTGCATCCGTCAAAGCCGCGCTTAGCCTGTCATTCCGCCGAATCTCTATTGTGTTAATGAACATGATAGCCTGAGGTCCCCAGGTAAGCAAGAACCTGTCTTTTTACTTCACAACATCCGGATTCTTCACATAGCCATGTGCCTACGGCGGTCGCGCGCTACTGCAAGCGAGAGGGCTCTGGTTAGAGCAATCCGGATTCCAAATCAACACTTGATTCACGATGTCAATCCTTCGCATCTCGCCGATTTGCATACGTGTGGTTGCGAGAAGAATTATTTGATGCGCGGCGCGACCCAGTAGTGCATTGCGCTACAAATCAACACCCTTAATACAGTTAAACAAAAATTTCAATTTTATGCCATTTATTACAAAGTAATAACATTACCTATAAGTGGGGACCCCAGGCTATCATTTTCATAAACATAATAACGAATAAAGATTCGGCGGAATGACAGGCTGAGCGCCGCCCAGTAATGAGAACAATGAGAACAATGAGAACAATGAGAACAATGAGAACAATGAGAACAATGGGGTAATGAGAACAATGGGGTAATGGTCCAGCTCATGCTGCTAGCGGAAACGATGATGAATATAATCGTTTCCGTGTGTGTAAATCCTACGTCAATGGTCCCAACCAATCAGGACCTCGAAACTCACCGTATGGGTCACACGTAGCAGTCCCATGATAGACATGTGATACAACCTATAAAACCCCTGGGCACACCCATAATTCCTCACTTCTTGACTTCCTGACTGCATCCCAAAGACATAGTAAAACCTATCATCGTTCCTAATTGTTAATACATTGATATATTGATACATTGATACATTGATACATTGATACATTGATACATTGATACATTGATACATTGATACATTGATACATTGATACATTGATACATTGATACATTGATACATTGATACATTGATACATTGATACATTGATACATTGATACATTGATACATTGATACATTGATACATTGATACATTGATACATTGATACATTGATACATTGATACATTGATACATTGATACATTGATACATTGATACATTGATACATTGATACATTGATACATTGATACATTGATACATTGATACATTGATACATTGATACATTTATACATTGATACATTGATACATTGATACATTTATACATTGATACAACCAACCCGATTTCAAGTCGTATTATTTGGTCAACTCACTCTAACTAAAACACAACGCAACCTACAAGTTCCATTGTGGGAACAGACAGATAGTCTGTTGGAACTCAAGTCCTGAACCTATAATCAACCCTATCTCAAACCTAGACGATCAACCATCTCTCTCTTCATAACCCACACGTCCTCGTATCTAAATCTTACCCTTGCCCGGGTATCTTACCCCCTGATTTTAGTTAGATTCGAGGTATCTTGCATAGCAAATGAAGCGGTATGCAGTACAATTTACACTTGCTTCCTATAGAATTAGTTTCATTCTCGGTATAATTGTGCATTTGAGAACGGTTATTCCAATTGATATCATTTCCATTTGTTTGGGAAAGGGAGACACTGCAACGGTACACTCTACCTAATTATGGGTTTTGGGCAACTTGAACGAACACCGATGGGACATTAAGACAACATTAAGACAACAATAAGACAACAATAAGACAACATTAAGACAACATTAAGACAACAATAAGACAACGTTAACGCAACAAACACCAATAAGACAACAAACGATAAGACAACATTAAGACAACAATAAGACAACAATAAGACAACAATAAGACAACGAACACCGATAAGACAACAAAATATGATAAAATATTAAGACAACATTAAGACAACATTAAGACAACATTAAGACAACATTAAGACAACAAACTCAATTAAGACAACATTAAGACACCATTAAGACAACATTAAGACAACAAACTCATTTAAGACAACATTAAAACAACAAATTCTTTAAAACAACATTAAGACAACAAACTCTTTTAAGACTACATTAATGCAACAAAATGTTTAGAATATGTAATATACGGCCGGGATTTCATTGCCGCAGTTAAAAAGGGTAGGATCATTACACAAACACAGATTTTTGAATTTACCTTTGGATACTTTGGACTGCTAGTTAAAAGTCGGAAATTTAAATTGATGTTAAATCACAGTGCTGGCAAGCACGACCGTTGCATTTATTGTGGGTATACTATGTTCCCCATTTACTATTATACCCCCTTTACTATTATACCCCCTTTACTATTATACCCCCTTTGGTACACGTTACAAGCCTCTTTTGTGCACGCGAAGCGTGCACTCCGGCCGGTGGCGGCGGCCGAAGGCCGCCGCCTCCGGCAGGAGTTTTCCAGGCATTAAGACTCATCGGAAGTCGTTAAGCAGAATTATTTTTAGTTCAAAACATTCTAATTTGATGTCAAAGATGACAGGAATAAAAAATAGTTATGTTGAGATTTTTAAGAAATTTGCATAAAATACTCGCCAGCACTGTTATACGAAATTCGGTAAAAAACACAAAATCGCCATATTCAGGTGCCTTAAAAACCATGTTAAAATTGAGTTAGAGATCTGAAATTTTTCAGGGCGTCTAGACGTTGATCAAATCGACTGCAAAAAAAGTTTCAGGTTTCAGGAGTATCGGGAAATGGGTTTTCTAGAACCCCTGTTTTACGACAGATTGTCGTGATATATATATATATATATATTTGACCAAAACCCATAATCATGGGTAGAGTGAACCGCTGCCAGTGTCTCTGATCTTTTCCAAACAAAAGGAAATGATATTAATTTGAGGAACCGTCCGCAAATGCAAATTGATACCGAGAATGAAATCGGTCGCTCGCTTTTCCCATTCAATAAGCTTTATTACAATTCGTAAGCCGTGAATGAATGGGAAAAGCGAGCGACCGATTTCATTCTCGGTATCAATTTGCATTTGCGGACGGTTCCTCAAATTAATATCATTTCCTTTTGTTTGGAAAAGATCAGAGACACTGGCAGCGGTTCACTCTACCCATGATTATGGGTTTTGGTCAAATATCATCTCTTTTTGATTATAATGTCAGGATAATTTACAAAGTCGAAACTTCATTAATAAGGAGGTAATTTCAACGATTTCGAAATTTTACCTTTGAAAACGTTTCCTTGTGTTTAGGTAGGTATATCTGTCGATAACAGACTGAATATGGCACTTTTTATTCATTCAAGTTGGCATTTAATTCATATATAATGCCATTTAAATATCGTGGGAAAGCAGAATATATTCGATATCACGAATGAGCAAAATTCTCACCTTTCGCACGTACAAACTTTGAGCGGACGTTGCGTGCGCATACAATATTGAATCGCCGCAAAATTTTGCATAGTGGTATTTAATATATAGTTTAATAAGCATGCAAAGTTTCAGAAGATTTCAACAAGAACTTGAATCACAACGGGACTCCAAAGTTGATAAAAATCGTGAAAATAACAATTTTCAGTGATATAAGCTATTTTAAATCAATTTGGGCGTGTCCCCACGTGTGCAACTTTTCGATTTTTAACTTTAAAACTAGTCTATAACACAATTTAGACCTTTAGGAAGCAAAATTGAGCTCCACAACCCAAGGGATGGTCCAACACCAGAGAATACTAATTCACAACTTTTGTGTTTTTATAAAATTATTCTTCAAAAAAGCACTAACTTCAATAGCGAATATCTTTATGAAGGAGTAAGGTAGGAAACTTTTCCGGTAGATTTTCAGAATGCTTGAACAATTATCTAAGATAAAAATGTCCTCAGATTTTGAATAAAATTACTTTTTAATGGTGTAATATCGATTTGAAAAGTTGTTACTTTGTCAAAAATCAAGTTTTAAAAACACTTAAATTGATGACGTCATCAAGTGATGATTATGACGATAAATTATTTTTCAATATAGTGTAAACTAAAGTATAAACAATTATCTTTAAAACCTGTGGTTCGAAATGACTGTATCTTTTATACTTTTGAATCTATGGACACTTAAATGTAGGCTATAATTGACTGCCAAAGCGTCTATACATATATACATATTATATACTATACTTCACGACAATCTGTTGTAAAACAGGGGTTCCAGAAAACCCACTTCCCGATACTCCTGCAACATGAAATTTTTTTTACAGTCGATTTGGACAAGGTCTAGACGCTCTGCAAAGTTTCAGATCTCTAACTCGATTTTAACATGGTTTTTAAGGCACCTGAATATGGCGATTTTGGGTTTTTTACCTAATTACGTATAACATGCTGGCGCGTATTTTGCGCAAATTTCTTAAAAACCTCCACATAACTATTTCTTATTCCTGTCATCTTTAACATTGAATTAGAATGTTTTGAACTTAAATATACCTGCTGAACTACTTTCGATGAGTCTTAATGCCTGGAAAACAATAAAGGGGATACAATAGTATAGGGGGTACATAGTGTTGTGAATATAAGGGCAACGGTTATGCTTGCCAGCATTGTGATATACATACATATTCAGGGATAGACGCTTTGCCAGTCAATTGTAGCCTGTATTTAATTGTCCATAGATTCAAAAGTATAAAAGATAAAGCCATTTCCGACCACAGGTTTTGCAAAAAATTGTTTACACTTTAGTTTACATTGTATAAAAAAATTATTTGACGTCATAAACACCCCTTGATGACGTCATCAAGTTAACCGTTTTTAAAACTTGATTTTTGACAAAGTAATAACTTTTAAAATTAATTTTAAACCATTAAGGAGTAATTTTATTCAAAATCTGAGGAAATTTTCATCTTAGATAATTGTTCAAGCATTCTGAAAATCTACCGGAAAGTTTTTCTAGCTTGCTCCTTCATAAAGATATTCGTCATTGAAGTTTGTGCTTTTTTGAAGAATTATTTTATAAAAACGTCAATTTTGCGATTTAGTATTCTCTGGTGTTGGGCCATGCCTTGAGTTGAGGAGCTCAGTTCTGCTTCCTATAGGTATAAATTGTGCATTAGGCTAGTTTTGAAGTTGAAAATCGAAAATTTGCACACGTGGGGACACGCCCAAATTGATAGAAAATTGCTAAAATCACTGAAAATTGCTGTTTTCGTCATTTTCTGTCAACTTTAGAGTGCCGTTGTGATTACAGTTCTTCTTGAAATACTTTGAAACTTTGCATGCTTATCAAGCTATATATAAAACAATTACATGAAAAAATTTACGGCGATTCAATATTGGATGCGCACGCAACGTCCGCTCAAAGTTTGCACGTGCGAAAGGTGAGAATTTTGCTCATTCGTGATTTCCAACAAATTCTGCTTTGCCACGACAGTTTAATGTCATTATATATGAATTTAATGCCAACTTGAATGAGTATTAGGTGGCATATTCAGTCAGTGATCGACCGATATGCTTACCTAAACACAAGGAAATGTTTTTAAAGGAAAATTTCGAAATCGTTGAAACTTCCTCCTTATTAATTAATGAAGATATCAGTTTATATTTCGACTTTATAAAGTACCCTGACATTATAATCAAAAAGAGATGATATTTTACCAAAACCCATATTCATGGGTAGAGTGGACCGCTGCCAGTGTCTCTCTTTCCCAAACAAAATGATATTAATTTGATTGACCGTTCTCAAATGCAAAATGATACCGAGAATGAAATCGGTCGCTCGCTTTTCCCATTCATTTACAATTGTAATAGATTAAGAAGATCTACCCAAAGGCAGCTGTACTCGGCAATAAAGATTCAATAAACTTCAGCTAATTCAATAAGCAATAACTACTACCCTTACAGTTACCCCGAAATACTAGGTATCGATCCGAACGCAACCCAAAGAGATTTTTACAGCATCTGACTGATGTAATCAATCGAAATTTATTACAATTCGTAAGCCGTGAATGAATGGAAAAAGCGAGCGACCGATTTCATTCTCGGTATCATTTTGCATTTGAGAACGGTCAATCAAATTAATATCATTTTGTTTGGGAAAGAGAGACACTGGCAGCGGTCCACTCTACCCATGAATATGGGTTTTGGTAAAATTGATAATAAAATAACTGGTTTACAATATAACGATGATAAATTGATACTGAAATAACTGGTTTACAATATAGAATAAAACATATATCTTAATAACGAGTTTCAGGCTTCAGGGCGTTTCCTTGAGCATAAAGGCGTGTTAGGTCTCTATGTTTTCTGTTGCAGATATCTTTTGCCGCTGGGTATACGGTTTGGAGCGTTACTTTACGTAGCTGCAGGAACGAGCTCTCAAGGGATTGTCTGTCCACGAGTGCTGCTTCTGCAATGCACCTTTTTCTGTAGAAGTGCGATCGACAGATGCCTGTTTCTTCTAGGACTGTTGAAAGAGATTTCCCGTTGATGGTCAAGTTGAGTACTGTCCTGTATTCAACCAAAGCTCCGTCAATGCTGATGTTCCTCACTCGTGTCCGACGAGCTGCTGGAGGAGGTGGTGTATTTGGGGCTGCGGGAGGAGGGGTCGCTGGAGCTGCTGGAGGAGGGGTCGCTGGAGCTGCTGGAGGAGGGGTTGCTGGAGCTGCTGGAGGAGGGGTCGCCGGAGCTGCGGGAGGAGGGGTCGCCGGAGCTGCTGGAGGAGGGGTTGCTGGAGCTGCTGGAGGAGGGGTTGCTGGAGCTGCTGGAGGAGGGGTTGCTGGAGCTGCTGGAGGAGGGGTCACTGGAGCTGCTGGAGGAGGGGTTGCTGGAGCATTATCAACGTTTCTAAAAAGAATACAAATGGATTAACTCCAGCTCCAGACGAGTGTGTTGATAAAGCGGATGTGAAAGGAATAGACTACAGGGGAACTGTATCTAACTCAGCAACAGGATTGGTCTGCAGGAGATGGGACTCTGAAATAGCTGATTATGAGTTTTCATAGTAAGTTTTTTTTGTGCTTCTAAGGCACAACAGGTATAAGCTAGTCTCACCCACAGGCGGCCACAATACGGCATAATCCAGATTTAGATTTATTCTTATCTAGATTATTCGGATTTTGGAAGATGAGACATGTACTTTATTTAATCGAGCGTCCTAAATAATTTTACACCCAAACTTCGAAATGTTTCTGAAAGGGCTCTCGACAGAAGCCAAATTGTTAGTTACGATCCACAACACTACCTACTTTAGAAAAATATCTCATTACAAAAACATTTTCAGTTACCCTGATGCAGGACTGCTAGAGAACTATTGCAGAAATCCAGCCGGGTAAGTCTTCAATATCTGATATCTGGTAGTGGTCCATAATCATTGCTATCAAGTCGAGCACAAGGTAAGGGCACAAACATTTATTGTAGATTTAAGTTAAATCTACAATAAAACTGCAATGAAGGGGCTTTGGAATATAAATGATCTGAGAAATTTCTTTATTTTACTTTTAGAAATTCTTCATTATAATTCATAAGTCGTAATTTTCCTCAGTTCACCAGACCCCTGGTGTTATGTTATTGATCCGGACGATCCTAACAATAATTACGATGACTGTGATATACCTACATGCCCTGGTAAGCATTTTGATCTTCAAATTAAATCATAAATACTCATAATAGTATAGCTGAGATCATGTGTAGCGTGTGTCTATAATGTCTAACGTCTAGCTCTGCTTGCAAACATCTGATTGTCACGGGTTTTTCACTAGCCTTCAGGAAATCGTTGCCCGCAACTTTTGTCGCTTAGCACCCGTGACCTTCATGAAGTTTTAATTGCCCAATAATTGTAAAGACCACAAGTTAATCGGAATAATTTCCAATTATCACGACTAATTAACTTAATTATTTAATTGTTAGTTACTCATTAGGCCCATATTCCGAACTATAAAGGCCATGTAAAATATCTTTTAAGTGGCCGTATAGTGGCCGTATAAAGGCCAGATAAAGGCCGTATAGTGGCTGTATAAAATCTATATAGAGGCCGTATAGTGGCCGTATAGAGGCCAAACCTAATCGCCCATTTTCCCGCTATAGTTTTATTTCTTCAATTTCGCATACCTTATCGGACCTTATTTGGACGGACATTAAAATGAACGCTAGGGCCTCCAGCGTTCAAGTAATATCCGTCCAAATAAGGTCCGATAAGGTATGTTCATTTTCCACTCTATTGCAAGTTAATTATTATTATTATTTTAATCCTTGCACAAACAAGGGTTATGGATAAGACCGAGTTTGTTTCTCTATTTATTGCTGCTCCAATCGAATTATAGATGACAGCGGCGCTTTATTCTTTTATTGAAATAATGATCCCTGGAGGTTCAGTAAGACTAAGAGTCTTGGGTCGCAAGTCTTTCTGCAACTCGGCCTCCTATGGCTATATTCACATTGTTTTATTTACGTTTTTTATACGGTGACCATTCTTTCACAATTAAACTTTCGAGCAGTAAACTATTTTGCTTTCTATATTCTATCATACTTTTTAAGAACACATACATTCAATCACATTCCACATTCACAAGCATGTGAGCTCACCTGGGTCCTGGTTCAATGAGTGGAAAACGGAGAACAAGCTCTGATGTCGTCAAAGTCACGTGACCTAAGGCTCATAATCACGTGACATCTGCAGACCCAGTCAATTGGGTTCTGGCCTGGTCAGCTCCCTGTTACCTGATCTTGAGGTGACGTACGACACCTCGTTATTGTTAACCTAATCAATGTTTGAAAGGCAGATCACCGTGACTGTGAGAGTCCAGTGGCGTAACGAAGGCCCCCGCCGACCCTACTGTGCATAAAATTTGTGTAATCAAATATTTTTGTTTGTCATCTATAGCCTCTAAAAAAGAAAGGCCGTAAACAACCCTATCATCACTAATGGGTTAATCTGTCTGTGGTAGTGGTACACCCTGTATTTGGAAAAATGTCTTTCACCTTCTCAACTTGAGATCTTTCCTTCATAGGCCCGCTCATTGGCTGTGAAATAGAGGCTTCGTTGTTTACAATTACTGAGATTCGGCAGAGAGACGGTGCCACCCGATAGTAAGCCGCTCAGAATATTCTAGAAGGTTGTGGATTATTTTATGAGTACGGGGTAGCCAAGCTTGCAGCCTAACAATTATAACGAATAATTCGTTTATTGAATTTGCATTTTTATTGTTGCATATATGTTCATTTTCCACTCTATTGCAAGTTAATTATTATTATTATTTTAATCCTTGCACAAACTAGGGTTATGGATAAGACCGAGTTTGTTTGTCTATTTATTGCTGCTCCAATCGAATTATAGATGATAGCGGCGCTTTATTCTTTTATTGAAATAATGATCCCTGGAGGTTCAGTAAGACTAAGAGTCTTGGGTCGCAAGTCTTTCTGCAACTCGGCCTCCTATGGCTATATTCACATTGTTTTATTTACGTTTTTTATACGGTGACCATTCTTTCACAGTTAAACTTTCGAGCAGTAAACTATTTTGCTTTCTATATTCTATCATACTTTTTAAGAACAGTTGATGAAGTAAAACATAAAAGTCACACAATTTCGTATTACTCTAACTCAGTTGATGAAGTAAAATATAATTTGACAAAGTAAAATATATTCGAAGAAATAGTGTTATACTGTTATACATAATTTGTTGTCTTAAACGAATTTGTTGCTTTAATGTTGCCTTCATGATGCCTTAATGTTGTCTTAATGTTGTCTTATCGTTTGTTGTCTTATTGATGTTTGTTGCGTTAATGTTGTCTTAATGTTGTCTTATTGGTGTCTTAATGTTGTCTTATTTTTGTCTTAATGTGTCTTAATGTTGTCTTATTGTTGTCTTATTGTTGTCTTAATGTGTCTTAATGTTGTCTTAATGTCCCATCGGTGTTCGTTCTAGTTGCCGTATAACCGGGACCCTTACCGTTTTCCCATCAAGAACTTTGTGTACCCTCATAACCCGATGCGAGGAAACCCTACTGTTGCCGAATTGGGATGCCCGCCACATTTTCTCGTTCGAGAAGGAGCTGGAACTCTGAAACACCAAGAAACTGAGGACTTCATCATCAAAGCAAGAGAAGAAGATTTGCAAACCATTCACTCCTTGGTTCAGTGGAATGATTTCAAAAATGAATCAAGTGAATATTTTTATCCCGGTTATTTGAACATCATGGAGTATGACAATCTTCCGAGGTTTCTGAAGTTTAGGGAAGCAAAATTAGACGCTTTTAACGATTTGAGGGCTGAAGGACTGGCAAAGATTAAAAGTAAAGTTTTGTCAAATATAAAGGAAAAAATCTTGGGAACGTACAAAGAGGAAAAGGCCGACTCTTTTCAGCATTACAGAGATTATATGAAAGAGCAATCAGATGAAATGGAATGGCCCAAAGAACTTGTCCTTGATGCATTGAAAATTTCCAAAGTATTCCGTCAGGATGAGGAGTTCGGAAGACAGATGCTGTGTGGCCCCAACGCTATGCTTATCAGTAGGGTAACATCCCTGGAGGGACGCTGGGCTGGAGGAACAGTTCCCGACCACGCATTGGAAGGTAAATCCGTACAGGACGTGATAGGACAAGGACATTTGTTTGAGGTTTGCTTCGACGAATTAATTGGTATCCCTCATGGTGGGGCATTCAGCAAAAAGCTGACCGGAACAGCACAAACTTGGTATGTGTGTCTCGCCGATTGTCTTTTGTATCAGAGAGACGATGGAAAGTTGGTTCCTGTTCTTATTCGATTAGAAAACAGAGCTGATGGGGAGCCCGAAACTTGGTGGTCCCCTCCTAGTTCTGATATAACGGATTTGAATGACCCAGAACATTTAGCCTGGCTATATGCCAAAATGTGGTTCAGGTGTGCTGACCTGAGCGTATATACTGTTTGCACCCACTACGCTAGAGGTCACGCCACCAACGAAATCTTTGCAGTAGCAGCTTACCGAAACCTGCCAAATGCCCATCCCATCTTTAGGTTATTGCAGCCCCACATTCAAGGAGTAATCGCGGTCAATGTTCAAGCAAGAGCTGTGCTGATAAATCCTGCTCAGAATGCCTTGGCCTTATTCCTCTCAGCAGGTGATAGCTTAGAAATACTTTTACACAACCACTACCAAACCTTTGATTACGCGGACCTGAATCTAGAAAAGAACTTTGAAAAACGTGGTGTCGAAGACATCCCTGAGTATTTATACAGAGACGACACTCTTGACCACTGGAAAATCATCGGTGAATACGTCTCTGAGATGGTAAATTTGACATACCCCTCCGATGAAGACGTCGTCAAAGATCTTGAGCTTCAGAACGTCTTCAAAGACTTGGTTGACTCTGGCTTCCATGGCTACGAAAACGGTGCTGGTTTTCCACGATCAATGGCCAATAGAGAACAGCTAGTTGAGTATCTAACATGCGTCATCGTCAACATCTCTGTGTTCCACTGCGCGGTCAACTTCCAGTCATTCACCACTTACACCTTCCCGCCGAATGTCCCCTCGTGCATGACCCTCCCTCCTCCTAAACAAGATACAAATGTCACCATGGATATGATACTGGACACTCTTCCTGTGTTGGAGATCCACTTCATTACCATGAACATATCAAATAACCTGGGACAGTACTCTCCTATTGAGAGATTCTACCTCAACTCCCCTGGAGAGAATAAACTTGGCATCTTTGGAGAGAACATGGCTGTTGCTCCTGAGCAGGAGGCGTGTATGCAACGGATGACGGAGAAAATGAGGGGGTTGAAGGCGAAAATTGACGATAGAAACGTTGGACGATATATTAAGTATGATGTTTTGAGTCCAGTCAACACTCCTCTAACCACCCAGACTTAATAACGAACAGATTAAGGTATGACAAACTGCTTTATTATTGCGACGTTTTTCTTTTGTGCTATATTATTAGTTGATTATATATTATTAGTTGATCTCAGATATTTCAGGAAACTTAAATGCAATATATAATGAAAATTGGCGATATGCATGGTTTTATAAATTCTAAATGTGTTTAACTTTCAAAAGTTTTTGATATGATCTGTTTTGCCTTTGTTTTTGGCAACATTTGATATTTTAAATTCTAATAATACTCCTCTGATCACCGAGTTAACAATAAACAAACTTATGATACGTAATGAGCTTATGAGTTGCCTTATTAGTTATTATTACCAAGTATTCTGCAAAGTTACACGCAAGCTTAACTCACGGTGTAAGTTAAGCTTGGATCTTTTGCATGGTTTGATCGATTCAAATGCTATTTTTCTTTTTCAAAACCTCTTACTAAAGTGTAAAGATTATTTCTTCTTCAAGTTCTAAAACGTAAACAAATATTTTTTTCGCCTATGGCCAAACGGCCGATTCTTGTTCTTTTATGTATAAGACCAAATATCACTGATCCGTCTATTCATGACTGAATCTTGATAGAAAGTTAACGGAAAGATTTTGAATATTTTAAATTCTAATAATACTTCTCTGATCACCGAGTTAACAACAAACGCGCATTTTGCTAGTACCTCAGTTAAGTTTTTTATAATTGTAAGTGTAACCACATTCAAACGACGATTTAATCCCCCCCCCCCCTCAAAGCGAGGTCAGTGGGGCCCTTCGTTACGCCACTGTGGTTGAGTTTACTGTTGGTAATACCCTCCGTAGGGGTTCACCAAGTATCCTCATTGTGAGTGTCATGAGCTGGATGCACTCGCAGAGGAAGTGCTGGGATGTTTCTGCTTCTCCTGGACAGTGTTCAAAATCGTGCGTCTTGAAGTTGACTTCATTCGCCACGTTCTGAAAGTAAGCTTGTGGGCTGTGACCTAGCCTGACAGAGGCTATGTTAGCCATGAAGGAACATCTCAAGTGGGATTTTCCTTTGAGTGTGGCCTGTTTGGGAGGAAGGGTTGTTAGTGCTGGTTCTGTGGGGATTTTTTATCCTCAGACTCACCCTGAAGACAGATAAAGTGCTCAGTTCCCTAATTTGGGGAATCAGAATTTGTATGGCATCATAGAAAGATAGAAGTAGCACACAAGAAGTTTCTAACTGGATATAACGAAGAGTAAGTAGGTTTTATATTTTTAAATCTACCTTTGTAGATTCCCACATCAAAGTTACAAGAGTAGCTGGAGAGTTGCAGTGAATGATGAAAATATGATAGCATTTGTAAAATTTCAACACTATATTGTTTGAATTTGAATACATATCATTTAATGTACACGTCTTATACACTTACAGTCAACTAGTCAAGTTCAACTGCCATTTTGCCAGTAATTTCAGCTCGTGGATTATTTGTTATGTGTGGCAACATTAAAGGAGACAGAATTTGACAATCAAAATATCTTTTGAAAATGCTAATTATTATTCATTGAAAGTACAAATTTATAAAACACAATACAACCATATCATCAAAGCTAAGGAATGAAATATTCACCCAAAAATTCAAACTGTCCAACTATTGTTCTTTTTGCTGACTCTTCAGCCTAGAAGCATTTCCTATGGACAACACTTGGGCCAGATTCTTCGTATTCCTGTTTGGAAATCCACATCTGTTGGAAGGTGGACAGAGAAGCAAGAATAGATCCTCCAATCCATACGGAATATTTCCTCTCAGGAGGAGCAATGATTTTGATCTTCATGGTCGGAGGAGCTAGGGCGGTGATCTCCTTCTGCATTCTGTCAGCGATACCAGGGAACATTGTCGAACCTCCGGAAAGGACAGTGTTGGCGTACAGATCCTTTCTGATGTCGACATCACACTTCATGATGGAATTGTAGGTAGTCTCGTTGATACCGGCAGACTCCATACCAATGAAGGAGGGTTTGAAGAGGGTTTCTGGGCACCTGAACCTCTCGTTTCCAATGGTTATAACTTGTCCATCGGGGAGTTCGTAAGACTTCTCGAGGGAGCTGGAACTGGCAGCAGTTGCCATTTCTTGGTCGAAGTCGATGGCGACATAGCAGAGTTTCTCTTTGATGTCTCTGACGATTTCTCTCTCGGCAGTGGTGGTGAAAGCATAACCTCTCTCAGTCAGGATCTTCATGAGGTAGTCGGTGAGATCACGTCCAGCAAGATCCAGACGGATGATAGCGTGAGGGAGGGCATAACCTTCATAGATAGGGACTGTGTGAGAAACACCATCTCCGGAATCCAGGACGATACCAGTGGTTCTACCAGAAGCGTACAGGGAAAGAACAGCCTGGATAGCGACGTACATGGCAGGGGTGTTGAAGGTCTCGAACATGATCTGGGTCATCTTTTCTCTGTTGGCCTTAGGGTTGAGGGGAGCCTCGGTCAGAAGGACGGGGTGTTCCTCTGGAGCAACACGGAGCTCGTTGTAGAAGGTGTGATGCCAGATCTTCTCCATATCATCCCAGTTAGTGACAATTCCGTGCTCGATGGGGTACTTAAGGGTGAGGATGCCTCTCTTGCTCTGGGCCTCGTCTCCAACGTAGGAGTCCTTCTGTCCCATACCAACCATGACACCTTGATGTCTGGGTCGTCCAACGATGGAAGGGAAGACGGCACGGGGAGCATCATCTCCGGCAAAGCCGGCCTTTACCATACCGGACCCATTGTCCACAACCAGGGCAGCTACATCATCATCCATGGTGAGAGGATTTAGTGGGAAGATCAACAAAAGAAATAACAAGTTACAAGTGTTTGAAATAAACTGTGCTGCTTTCTCTCGCTCCACAGTTTAAATATTACAACTATCACGTGGCCGTTATTCTCATCCGCGTGTCCTCATATTCTTGCAATCCCGGGGAAAGATCCATTTTGTGCGAATTTTAACTCTATATGGACATGAAAATGAACAGTACATGTAGATGTTATCTGAAAAGTTACACGTGAGCCCCACGTGTTTATTTTGGGCTCCTCCAGTTAGTGCAGTCCGTAAATGTAGTGTATATTATCTAACTGCTTAAAATTGGTGTATACGACTAAGACAGTACGTTTGAGCGCCCCATAAGATTTGCAGGGACTTAGTCGATCATATGTCATAATGTTCTTAAATAAATTTGCCGACCGCAATTTCTATATATTATCAAACTTTACACAAATCCAAAGTAGTTACTAAGAACATCCTAAAGACCTGATAAGTCTACTTAAAAGACTTGTAGAACTGAAAACTTACTATAAATACAAAAAATGGAACTTAAAACTGAACTTATCAAAATCAAAAATTATGCAAAAAATTGAACTTAAAACTGAAATTATCGAACTAATCAAATTTAAAATAAATTTCTCCACAATTGGCGGTTCGAGGCTAAATACCTTAAGTCTGTCAAGTCGTCACTATTATTCAAATTAATATTTCTTTTATTCAAATCGTCTAAAATAGTTTTAAGAATATTACATTGATGTCTAACAATCCTTCCCCTCATATTTGACATACTATCAACAGCAAAATTTAGAGCTAGTTGTGGTGGTGAGTTGCAGTCGCTACGAAGAATGTGCCCAAACATTTTCCAGCGGGATTTATGAACTCTCTCTGAAAGTGGAGTTACATTGCAACGAGCATACAAGTCCTTGTTGCTGATGATACGGGGATAGGTCATGTTGATGATACGTCTTAGATGTTTGCGTTGACACACATCAACTTTATTGATAATGTTCTGTGGAGCTGCCCAGCTGTTACAGTTGTACAATAAAACAGGGGTAACAAATGCTTCATACAGCTTGATTTTTACAGGAAGAGAAATGCGGGATTTCTCTGCCCATACCTTGCTGTATTTCTCAAAGGCAACGTAAGCAAGGATGCATCGGCGAGAGATATCAGCCTTACTGCAGAGCTTGGATCCAAGAGAAATAGTGTTGCGCCAGGGCTCTCTGTTCTTCACGGGTTCACCCTTGGCGTCTACCTCGTCCTTATTTGCAATGTAGAAGTGGACATGTTCTGTTTTGTCCTCGTTCACAAACAGGTTCCATTCTTCAAGGATCTCCTTACATATGGGCAGCATTTCTTTAAGAGTTTCCTCATCCTCGTCTGCAAAATCGCCATCGTCGGCGTATTCCCATTCAATAGGCATGAGGGTCTCGGGGTTGAACGGTGGGTTAGGCCGAATGGTAATCACTACTGCACGGAAATGGTACAAAGCTCCAGCAAAGTACAGTGTGAAGAATGCACCAGATGCAGCATCACCTTGAAACGAACCCTTGGATGTTTCAAACTCTAAGGAAATGGTGTTGTTGATTTTTATCCTCAATTTGGTGTTGGAGAGCAAGTATCTCGCCAAACGAATGTCATCCTCACAACAACCAGCATCAGCCAAAAGTTCCAGGATAACTGATCTCTTGATGGTATCAAAGGCCGAGCTCATGTCGATTCCCATCTTGTGGAACTCCCATCTCTTCTCTTTAACAACAGAAATCAGCAGGGGTGTAGGAAGCGGGGGGGGGCAGGGGGGGCCATCGCCCCCCATGAAATCTGGGCAAGGGGCCAAAAAGGGCCAACTTTTTTATTTAGGTTTCTAAAAAGTTTTGGGAAAAAATTTTTTCCCGAAAATTTTACAAGTCAAAACTTTTTTAAGTCAAAAATTTTTTAAGTCAAAAATTTTCAAAGTTTTCTTGGAAACTACTTTTGTTCATGTTTCATGCTACCCCGATCATTATGAGCCAAAAATATTTTTTCGTTTTTCAAAGGGGAGGCAGACTTCCCCTTTGCAATACGAGCTCGGAAGCGGGAGCTCTGCTTTCAGAGGTATGTATCGAGAATGACTCGGACCGAAAATTTTCTAAGTCAAAAATTTTCAAAGTTTTCTTGGAAACTACTTTTGTTCATGTTTCATGCTACCCTGATCATTATGAGCCAAAAATATTTTGTTCGGTTTTTTGAAGTCCTTACCTAGATTCTGGCTTTGGCGCGAAGCGCCAAAAAATTTAGGCTGTGGCGCGAAGCGCCAAAAAATATTTAGAATTTGGCCCCCCCATGAAGAAAATCATTCCTACACCCCTGGTCAAACCTCGAACATTCCAAGTAGCAAAGCCGAGAAGAGCAATTGGTAACAAGGATTACGGTGACCAGTTCTACAGCGATCATTCGCGTAGGGGTAGATAGTCTGGTTGCAGCAACCATGCGAGTCCATCACGAACTACACGCCATCTCAAAAATTTTCTATATAAATTAAGATAAAATTGAGTTAAAATCTCGCGAATATGCTATACTTTATGTTTATTTCAGCTTGTTCCATTTTGTGCGGGAGCCGGTGAATAGAAGGAGCGGGTAAAATAAACTACTCTTCCGGGATGTGATATAAATGCGTTGGAGCTGATGATAAATATGGAGCCTACTACAACGGATAATTTAGGTAGGTTAATGGAGTATGCTTATCAACTACATTCAATCTTTCAGCAACAAAGGACTAGCTCCAGATTAGGGTTCTAGTTCTACTGCAGAAGTGACATATTTCTTGAAAGTAGGATTGTACAGATATCATATGCGGTTAACACAGCAGTACGTTCTGTGTAATGATTGGTGAGCACTTGTATAGTGATTCTTATACTAACCGGTTGGGTTTGCCGTTACATTTATCAGTGTGGTACGTGTAGTTTTATTTGAACAGTCGAAACTTCGAATTTATTAGTTGTAATCGGTGTGTAGTTGAGCTTAATTCATCCAAAAACCTTGAGAATAGGTTTGAGTTATTTCGACCTTTTATCATGGGTACTAGAATCAATATACGAAGACTTGTTATTCTGTTAAAATTGCCAAAATTAAATTCGTGACCGGCCCTTTTTAATTTACTCTGCCCATAATTATAAAGGTCGTACTTTGGTCCGTTCAAACGAGGGCTGATAAAGGTCTCCCTTCGAGATTATGCCTGGATGAATGGTCCAGGAAGAAGCTGAGTAAACAGAATTTAAAAGGTTTCTTACTCATCATCTTACTACTTGACATATGATTATGTGTATTAGTGTATTATCAGTACACTGTCTGTTAACGACTGCACTTTTAAGCATTATATCTGTCCCCGTACGGTGGTAATGAGATGCCGTTAAAGTATTGAACGTGTCTGTACTCCTGGTTCAGGCGGCACTCCAGGAATCTGGATAAGTAGAAACACCACTTTAAATAGAGCCACCGAATGCCCAGGCTATCGCCAACTCTCAGTAAATGTATCAGAAAACTTTTAAAAACCTACTCATTGGCAAGGAATTCAGGGTAATAAAGTAGTAATTATCTTCTATCTCGTATCAGAATTCGGAAAATATGCCGCTGTTTTATTCCACAGAACCCTTAAAAGAATACCACCCAACATCACACTCTACTTCACCACTTCCATCCTATCCCGAGCATTAGTCCTTAAACTTTAAACTCCCTCGAAATAGTAGAACTAGAAATTTTATGTTCTCGAGTCAAGTTTTAGTCACGTTATTGTTGCATTTGTATTATGTATAGGGTTACAATTATTTTGAGAGTATAGTTACTTTTATTTTTAGTTAGCATGAATGTCAGGTTGGTTAATAAATTTTTCGGGTATTTTCCTTTAATTATTTCGTATTTTTTGCAGTTCAAGGCAACAATTTATACTTTGCTAATTCGTTGTCCTTACATTTTACTTCTTTTACATTTTTGTATCTACAGAATGATTCGCAATGAGTGATTACTGATCTGTGGAGAATGAGTGCAGACTTAATGTATACTCTCTGGTCTTTTTAAGGTTAAAATTCTTATGGAGTTTTTTGATCTTATAAATCCGCGTCTATATCGAGCTTTAGGCTGAAAATGATCGAACTACGATTTGATTAAGGCGTGAGCTAGACGACTTAACTAGCCGATAATTTCAATCGGTTAAGCCAGCCGATAAGATATACTAGTTGATAAGATTTTCAAACCTGAATGATCAAAATGTGAAAATCTAAAAGTAAATCAACTCAAAAAGACTTAAATTTTGAAGAAGTAACGTTGATATATAAATATATAAATATAATATATTATTATTAGTGTTCATCATATTTATGCAATCTCATAATCATGCAATATTCGTCAGCCGAATCTTACGTCTCATATAACATTTATGACCAGCCGATTTTTTTCGTAGCCAGCCGATATAGACCGGCTAACCAGCCCTGGCCCTCGTCTATATAATTATATAGGATCATACACTAGAGACCACTGCAATGCCAACTGCAAGTGCTCTCGAGAACTAAAATATCACCTAACCTAAATCTTGACTGTTACAAGCCACAAAATGTCGTCATATTCCCACCTATAAACAGCCGAGCTAGTGCGAAGTAAGCACAAGGAAGTAAGTCGAGCAAAGCACTGCGTCCTAAACAAACAACGCCCAGGAAGCTGTTTACATAGTGTTTACACAGAGCACCCCAGCTCAAAGCTGCTGTAGAGTGGGTTCTGTTGTATCAGCTCACAGATAGGCGTGTCTTTATTTTTTTAAAACTTCAACTACTGGTCATGAATTTGTGCAATGAACATTCGTGTGATAATGAAATTTTCACTTTCTTATATAACGTTATCATTAACCAATTAACATTTTATATTAATTTCGTAAATTTCGGCCTCTTTCTCCTCTTTTATTTTTTCATTGACAGTAGATGTTTGCACCGATATCGAATCATGTGTTTTACTAGTCCATTGTACAGAAGTGTGTTATTGTTAATTAATAGTCTTATCTATTGCTATTAACTTTAAATAGTAATGATATTCGCACTACCAGCTTAGTAAAACACCGGTAAAATTCAGTAACACCGGTAAAATTCAGTAACCTTCCATTGTTAAATAAAGGCAGATATGAAGCTTAAGACGTACCGGAAAATATTCAAATGCTGGGAAAACTATGTACGTACTGGTATGTTGTGAAATACATATGCAAATAGAAAATTATACCGCGTCGTTATAAGATTAAGTTGTGCTGAAATCATTTAAATTGATTAATTTATCAAACTATTAATCGAACGACTTATATTGTAAAAATTTGTTAAAATGTAAATAGTGACAGACATTATAGGGACGATAGGGTCGTTTTTATGACCCACCTTTTCTAGACGAAAAACCAAATCACTAAACGCTATAACGAATCTATAGCATATATGCTCAAAATTTATTGGGCTTCATTATATGTAGCCCAATAGATTTTGAGAAAAGGTGGGTCATAAAAACGACCCTATCGTCCCTAATGGGTTAAGACGTATTGGAAAATATTCAAATGCTGGGAAAACTATGTACGTACTGTTATCTGTTTGTGATTGGTCACATATAACATAAAACAGGGGGAAGCTGCAGATCAGAGGATTCGGAAAAGTTACCTGATGTAATTCAATAACTCAATAACAATAACTATGTGCAATATAAGACTAATAGAGGTGAGAGGACGTAGGGAAGAGGGGTTTAGAATGGCATGTGTTATGTGTGAGCGATACCTCAATGTGCAAAGGAAATTTTATTAGCAAAAATACAAGGAGTGCTGAAATCATTTTAATTAGTTGATTAATTTATTGATTTAACCAATTGAGAAACTTAACTGTTTTATTCCATTTAGAGACTGTACTGCGCAATGGGTGATTGGAGTCACAGTATCTTTGGTTGTTTCGATGACATCGGCACATGTAAGTTTAACTATAAGTTAAAATAACTATTGTGTCAGTTTCACCAGATTCACGTTTTCAGCAATGCCGTGTATCATTTCGAAGCAAAGATTTAATAATTAAAAATGTTTTTAACTTTAAAGGGCCCATTCTTCAATTTAATAATAAAGTAATAACGTAATAAAGCAATTTCATAATAAAATAATAACGTAATAAAGTAATAACGTAATAACGTAATAACGTAATAACGTAATAACGTAATAACGTAATAACGTAATAACGTAATAACGTAATAACGTAATAACGTAATAACGTAATAACGTAATAACGTAATAACGTAATAACGTAATAACGTAATAACGTAATAACGTAATAACGTAATAACGTAATAACGTAATAACGTAATAACGTAATAACGTAATAACGTAATAACGTAATAACGTAATAAAGTAATAACGTAATAACGTTATAACGTAATAACGTAATAACGTAATAACGTAATAACGTAATAACGTAATAACGTAATAACGTAATAACGTAATAACGTAATAACGTAATAACGTAATAACGTAATAACGTAATAACGTAATAACGTAATAACGTAATAACGTAATAACGTAATAACGTAATAACGTAATAACGTAATAACGTAATAACGTAATAACGTAATAACTTAATAACGTAATAACGTAATAACGTAATAACGTAATAACGTAATAACGTAATAACGTAATAACGTAATAACGTAATAACGTAATAACGTAATAACGTAATAACGTAATAACGTAATAACGTAATAACGTAATAACGTAATAAAGTAATAACGTCATAACGTAATAACGTACCTAATAAAGTAATAACGTGTTTCTATTCACTTTTTCAGGCGCGATTACCTACTTCGTGCCATGTTACACCTACGCCAGAAACGCCCAGAAATCAGATACTACCAACTGCTGTGTAGCCGCCGTTCTCTTCTTCGTGCCCTTCGTTAACATCTTCTGTTGGCTGAAAATCAGAGGAAACATTCGGGAAAAATACCACATAGAGGTTTGTATTTATCAAATATATCAAACAGCTTTCTCTCACATTCGAGAAAGGTCGATTGTTGTCTCTAGAATCACATTTTTCTAAAAGTTAGAGTTAGACCAAGGCGAGCTGTGGCTTCTCCAAAATTAAACATTCCACGATTCCGTCGATATAACCAGACAGTTTAAAATTCTAAAATCCTATTCCCCCAGGGCGGATTTCTGTCAGATTTAATGCACATCTTATGTTGTGGTCTCTGTGCTTTGGTCCAAGAAGCTCAGCAGCTGGATTGTGATCCCATGGCTGCTGCTCACGGAGTTGTCCGAAACTAAACTTGATCCTGGCGTGAACTGTATGTCACCTTAATCCGCCTGACAGAATTAGTCGCCATGTTTCTGTGGCGGAATTGCTGTGGCGTTGATTTTTTGTCGCTGATGAGGACATCCGACATTCACGAATGAAGAGTTTGCGGTATTGTAGTTGTATTGAATGGCAATATCTGCATTATATGTGAAAGTTTGAAATTTGTAATTGAAAATAGAAATAGAAAGCAATTGATGTGTTCAAGAACGCCAATCTTAAATTACATCTGCATTTTGTCGGATTAAATTGAATATGATTGAATAAACTTAAAAATTTGTGTATAGAACTTTAGTGGTTTTATTTTTAATGTTGCCAATTTTTGCCATTAAATTCATCAAAAATGATTAATAATCAACGCCCATTATAATGTTACATCTTAAATAAACAATCAGTTAATCAGTGTAGTACCTGGTCAAAAACAACATTACTTCAGCCATTTCATGCTAGTCGCCACACTCGCAGATAAAACGATAATTATCAATTTTAGACATCGGCCGTACTCATAACCTCAATCAAGCACATAAAAAAACACTTAACACTTGTCTTAGTTTAAAATATCGCCTCCGTTATTTGTCTCAACAGGAGACTTTGTATTTTCACATCGTAATTTGGTTCATGCTAGCTTTTCCGACTACTGTTTCAACAAGATCCCTACTAAGCAGGTTGGTCATTTTCCATATAATCAACCCTTTCTTGTTGTAGTAATCGATGTTGTTTGGTATTTGTTCTCGCTTAGGAAATATCGGAAAGTGGAGACAACTAAAATTAGTAATATACCAGAGATGTGCCAGCCGATGGGTCTTGCTTCTTCACAGCGATCGGAAGTCTCCTTCGCCTTTCTTCTGGCTTCGAAACCGACCTGTCTGCCAAGGAAATGAAAACTTTTAGTAGGACGTTAAGGGAGGAAGTAGCAAATGAGGTTTGTTGATCTAATTTTCTTAAGGTAAAACGTTTCCCCGGAATATTCAGTCGTTTGGTTTATATTTTTATTGGGTCATATTGTGGTGAAATCTTATTTTAATTTACATCAGGTTTTAGAAAATCCTGATAAATACAGATTACATTTGAAAGAAGAGGTTGGTTGCAGCCCTGAAAAATACGCTGACATCATCAAAAGGTCGTTAATGTGGGGAGGTTTGTACCTTGTACTTTTATTGTAACAAATTATTTGTTTAATAAAAGGCTTTTGATAGTTCACTCACCAGCACACTGTCACGTGAGTTAGGTTTTACCGTTTCGTAACCGAAAGAAAAGGTCCCCCGAAACCCTAACCCCAACCATAACCATACCCATGAAGCTAGCCATAACCCTAACTGCGACCTTTATAACCCTTTAATCCGAGCCCTAAACAGTAAAAAAATCAAATCAGTATTTTATTAATATCAGACTGTCGCACGTGACCAAAGCAGTTTTTTTAATCATAACTCAACACATCAGGAAAGCGGTTTAACCCTATTATAATGGTATGGGGGTGTTACATACAATACATCAAATGACGCTACTTTCATATGCTCCGGGCTCTTCCTTAGCAATTCATTTCGTGGAACCTTTAGTCTCATTATTAAGTTTATTAATACGGATTAATCACTTAAATTGGAATTTAATTACAGGGTACATAGATGCTGCGATACTGAGCTGTTTGTACGAAGTTAGTATAATCATCTTAGCTCTAGACCCAAGAAAAGGAGAGTACTTCTCAATAAAGATCGGAGACTATCCTTATGCCATCGCTATACAGTGCGTTATTTACATTATTGGACGCTGACATGTTTGAAGTTGTATAAAATTAGTTAAAAATAAATCCAAGAGTTTACCATTACTAGCTAAACAAAGATTCTATTTATGAATATCTCATCGATCCTATCTATCAATTTCCAGCACCTTGTGTTAAAGATAAAAATCTATTGTTGCAGGTTTGAAGAGGATCATTACAATTACCTATTTACAGCGGTGGAGGAGGAAGTTTATCTGACATTAGAGGAGGTCAATGCTTTTGGGGTGTGTAAACAGGAAATTTATGTTTTGAATATTCATTGCAAGTGGTTAATTGTGGTTAATCGATCGTAAATTGCTGATTGTTGATAATATCAAGGAATAACTTGAAAATTAAACTTACCACCATCACGTTTTTTTCAGGATAAGTGGAAAGAATGTCTGGTTAGCAGAATTAATCGTAAATCGGCAGCAAGGCTTGCAAAACTTAGTAACACCCCGAATGACTCCGATGGAAACCTCGAACAAATTCGTATCAATGCTCCTTATAAAACGTCGCCCCCAAGTTATCGGGAAGCTTGTCAAAATCAGTCTAACATTCCACACACCGATAGAAAGAACGGTGATTTGAATGTTGGTGCACCTGAAGAATCAAAAGCTGAACATGCTTACTCTGATAAAATATCTCAACCCAACAAGGTCTTCACCTTCCGACGCTATAACTCCATCTCAAAGAGCGACAAGTCCCCTAAAGTCCTCAGTGGGGACACCATAAACTTAGCCCAAGACAAGTTTCCGAAGGATGATAAGCCTTATGGCCTCCAAAGAAACCTTCACCTTAACTTAGAAAACTCTGACTCGGATAATGAATGCGGGGGGCAAATTGTAAACCCACGTTCACCTTTGAAGAACATCAAGTTATGGGGGTTCGAGATAGGAAATGGAGTTTGAATCTTAACTTAAAGAGTTAACTTTAAAGTTAACTAGTAAAGTTTAAAGTACTAGAAATTAGATATCCCCTAACTGTCTAATTGTTCTATATTATTGGTACCAGGTTTAAAATTTAAAGGGGTAATCATACAATAAAACAAACATATTCTGTTAAACCGAGAAAAATAACAAAAAGTAATTTAAGTTACTTTTTACGACCGGAGGTTTTAAAAGAGAAAAATAAAAGTATTTAGACTCAGAAGTTGTTTAGAAGGCTCATCTTCAGTCCAAAATATTCTATTTAAAAATGCGAAAATCACCACCCAAGTAAAAGCGAAATAGAAATAATACCTTTAAAGCTATTGGTTTCTAAAAATATGTTCCCTCATGAATGACTAAAAAGTTAATAAGTGTTTTGTATCATGTCTGTGCACAGTAATGTATTGATTTCACAATGTTCAAATGAGAGGACTGCTGATCAAGTTTCATGCTTCTTCTGCTCCTTTAGGCTGATCCAATCTTGTCTCCGCTGAATATCTTTTTGTAATGTTTTTTCTTTTTCACAGAATTGATCTGAAATATTAACTGTTGCCTCTCTCAGAATCAACACGATGATTAATATTTTTTACAAAACCGGGCATCAACATGAAACAAAATAAGTATATATTTAATGTACTTATAATTGAAATTCACCTCGAAAACTTGAAGTCTAGCTTATGGTGTGATGAAGATTTAGGTTAAGAGCACGACTGCCTGAAATAGAATTTTTATCTTGATCAGTAAAAGATAGTAGAAATCTATAATATCGTATGAAAAAGCACGTATTAAATTTATAGGTACACATTATCCATTGAATGGAGAATGACAATGATTTTGCAAATTTTACCTCACATTACTTTTAGATTTTAAAAGTATCATGAATGGAAGGATTTGAGGAGTCGAGTATTTGAATATTCATGTTTTAGGGCGTTTATACTAAATACTTGGTCCTCTAAACCGTAGTTGCTTTGTTTTAAATTCTACGGGACTGTTATTTTGTAAAGCTATTGCATGATCATTGATCAATAAGGACCAAGTGTCAAATCCTAAGATTCTATAGATATCAAGTAAGATCGGATCATGAGTTGTACGACTTGTATTTGCATAGTCTAGTTTAAAAGCGCCTATAGTCTGCGTACTTATCTCACAAAACGGTTGTTGCTTTGTTGTAATCGCCGACCCAGGACCTGTTATCTAATAGTAATGTGGTGATCAAAAACTAGGACTGGCTCGAGGGAAGATATCCTCCATCTGCTTAGCTCATGTAAATTCAAAGATACAGAGTCAAGATAAAGGTCCAATAGGCCGCTACTGAATAACCAAATATACCTTATCCCAGACTCACATTCAGAAGACTGGAAGTGCTAGTAAATTAACCCGTTAATATTCCCTGCCCAGGACAGAGAAGGGAAGAGAAGGTCAGAATTTAGTCTCTTCCCTCTGCTCAGCTCATGAAAATTCAAAAACACACAGAGAGATAAAGATTCAGGGTGCCAATGCCTAATAACTTAATAAATAGAACAAAAATTGCAGATTAACTATTGGCTATAATTCTAACATGCATTCAGATTTCAGAAGCTCGAATAAGTTTAGAATAAGAAAAAGATTTAAGGGATATTTTTGCTTTGTTTGGTCATCGTTCTGACAGCCAACCTGGATCACACAACTTATATCTTATGACACAGCAATCACAATGCTGGCAAGCATGACCGTGCCTCTTATATTCACAATACTATTTACCCTCTTTACTATTTACCCCCTTTACTATTTACACCCTTTACTATTTACCCCCTTTACTATTTGGACACGTTCATTTGAGTTTGAGGATATTGGTAAACAAAAATAATAGCGTTTTTGACGATAGTGGCTTAATTTTGACATCTATTAACCTAGCACGTTCAGAAGTTCTGAACATTAGCCACGTAACCCATACTCCCATATGCACCGCTCAGAAAGAAAATCTATTGTTGTTAGGCACTATAATGTTTCAAATGTCACATTTTGTGTGACTTAGTTAACTGCAATTGTCTAATTATCATTCCTTGGTCTGAAATATAGTAAATTAGGTCTATCTAACAATTATGATACAACATTGGTTAATGGGCACGGATCGAACGGTTACAAGGCAATATTTGGGTAACTTTGTCACACTCATGATACCATACCTCTATTCTACTGTGAGGTGTCCTAAAAACCCTTTCAACTCATTATTTTATGGTTGCTCTACCAATCATAGCCCTAAAATATGTTGTTTTGAATAGTTAGCTAATACAGGCACTTGGTTATTGGGAAATGAGGTTAATTCTGTCACAATATATAATGAAATTTAAAACTCCACCACAGCACCGAAAGGAAAAAATAAACTGTTTCAGTTTGTGAAGAAAACGGGATCTACGCTTAGATCTCGCCTCGTTACATCTAAACAGCTTGCCTTAGGTGCTAAACATGGTAAAACTGAACCCTGTCACAGAAGAAACTGCAAGTGTTGTAAAATGATCATGAGTAAGGACTCCATCACATCAAATGGCAAAAAGATCAAATCAGCCCCTGGTTGTTGCAAGACCTATAACATCATTTATCTTGTACAGTGTTCGATTTGTAAGAAAAACTATGTGGGTAGGACTATTAATAGCTTGCATAAAAGGATGGACGGACACAGGTCCAAATTTTATGAAATCGTTGATGGTAGAGCATTTGATATTACTAGTGATGAGTATAGCCTAGGAGTTCACTTGATTGACCACGGTTTAGGAGTACATACAGATTTTAATGAAACTTTTAGAACTTTTATCTTAGAGAATTGCAGTCCCAGTACACTTGAAGTAAAAGAAAATAACTACATACATTTGCTTAATTCTCTTAGACCTTTTGGCCTTAATACTGTCAATCCCTTTGGATTACCTATATTCCATAAACCTTAATATGATCTTTTTACCTTTTTCGGATTCTTAATTTTGTAACGGTTTGAGTTTCACTAACCTTTTAACATTTTTTAGGTTCAATGTCACTGGAGATGACTACAATCGAAATATATTTGGCAAGAATCTGAATGTTTTCAGTGTTGAAAGTTTAGTTTCTTAAATCCTGGAGTAGTCATTCGTGTCCCTGATATTTGGGTTAATTATAACTCTCCTGAAATTTAAAATTTTGGGCGAATAATTTATATTTGATTTTGGTTTGAAAGGCGGGAAAATTTTATATGATGACAATGTAGTTGATGCAAGTTAAGATCAGTTGATGTTTACATTGTCACAAAAAATTATACGAAATCGTAAATAGATTAAAAACAATGATTATAGAATGAAATAGTCTCTTATAATAACTCTTATAATAACTGATGTGACAAAGTAAACATGTCTTGCCCCTATTTTGAAGATCTATATTCTATACCTCTATTAGAATATTGTCCAGAACATCAGAGCTTAAGTTTAACAATTTTAGGTTAAATTTGTCAAAGTCACTAAAAATGTGACAAAATTAACTTTTCATGCTCCAGCAATTTCAAGATAGTGTGTAAAAATTAGCATAGGCTGCTTTATTACCTATATAAATCAATCCAAACTACAAAAAATATATGTTAATGTGATGACGATTACCTAACTCTTATAATAACTGATGTGACAAAGTAAACATGTCTTGCCCCTATTTTGAAGATCTGTAACTCTATTAGAATTCAACATTCTTTCAGAAACGATTGGAAGAATATTGTCCAGAACATAAGAACTCAATTTTTAAAATTTAGATTAATTTGTCAAAGACATTGAAAATGTGACAAAATTAACTTTCCCTGCCCCAACAGTATCAAGATAGTGTGTTAAAATTGGCATAGGATTTATTACAGGTATATTAAAGTATTAATCGATCCAAACTACGAAAAATATCTTTTAATCTGATGACGATTACCTAACTCTTATAATAACTGATGTGACAAAGTAAACATGTCTTGCCCCTATTTTGAAGAACTATACTTCTATTAGAATACTATGTAACTTTATCATCAAAAAAATGTCGATAAATTAGTTATTTTGCCAGCAAGGAGCTAACAGAGTAATAATAATTTTTTGTGACGAAATTACCCTATTTTTGACCATGTAGCGGTAGTTTAATTGTGACACTGTTAACATATTACCACCTGATAATGATTTATGTGACTGGTGCATGGTACTAGCAGTGTTGTTTGATCCATAGTACGTATAATATAAGGGGTTTAAGCTGGTATATCATTATTTGTTCAATTTCACACATTTTCAGATATTATCAAGATTGTGTGACAAAGTAAGCTTGGTTGTGCCTTCTGTGTTTTAATTCCTTACGACTATATGATATAATAACAATTCCCAGCACTTCCAGGCCATCAAATAAACTTACACTACTCAGCATTGCTTATCAGGGTGCCCTAAACATTCATCACATATTTTCTTTAATGTGTGACAGAGTAAACCTGAATGCACCATCTAACGAAAAAAGTCGTCAAATATGTAGGTAATGGTCATATGTACCCATCCAATCAACTGGACACTCAAAAATTTGGTCAAAAACGGCAGCAAGGGGTCCATATTTACTCCGTCACATGTTTGTAGTGTGACAATGTAACCATTTCCGTACCGGCCGTATTTAAGCGATATCTTATCACCTGATTAAGATATCCTTATGTGACAAAGTTAGCCTAGAGGATGAGACGATTATCCTAACCATCAAGGGTTTAAGTAATATCATAGTGTGACAAAGTCAACTACACTGTGCCTTTTAATAGGGTCACTTATATTTACCAATATCCTCAAACTCAAATGAACGTGTCCATTTACCCCCTTTACTACTTAACCCCTTTACTATTTACCCCCTTTACTATTTACCGCCTTGACTTTTATACCCCCTTTACTAGTATACCCCTTTATTGTTTTTCAAGCATTAAGACTCATCGAAAGTAGTTCAGCGGGTATATTTAAGTTCAAAACATTCTAATTTAATTTTAAATATGACAGGAATAAGAAATAGTTATTTGAAGGTTTTTGAGAAATTTTCGCAAAATACGCGCCAGCATGTTATACGAAATTCGGTAAAAAACCCAAAATCGCCATATTCAGGTGCTTTAAAAACCATGTTAAAATTGTGTTAGAGATCTGAAATTTTGCAGGGCGTCTAGACGTTGACCAAATCGACTGTAAAAAAAGTTTCAAGTTTCAGGAGCATCGGGAAATGGGTTTTCTAGAACCCCTGTTTTACGACAGATTGTCGGGACATATACAGATATATATACATATATATTCAGGGATAGACGCTTTGCCAGTAAATTATAGCCTGTATTTAAGTGTCCATAGATTCAAAAGTATAAAAGATATAGCCATTTCCGACCACAGGTCTTGCGAATAATTATTTACACTTTAGTTTACATTGTATAAAAAAATTATTTGACGTCATAAACACCCCTTGATGACGTCATCAAGTTAACCGTTTTAAAAACTTGATTTTTGACAAAGTAATCACTTTTAAAATCGATTTTACACCATTAAGAATTAATTTTATTCAAGATTTGAGGACACATTGAAGTTAGATAATTGTTTAAGCATTCTGAAAATCTACCGGAAAGTTTTTCTACCTTGCTCCTTTATAAAGATATTCGTCATTGAAGTTTGTGCTTTTTTGAAGAATTATTTTATAAAAACGTCAATTTTGCGATTTAGTATTCTCTGGTGTTGGGCAATGCCTTGGGTTGTGGAGCTCAGTTCTGCTTCCTATAGGTATAAATTGTGCATTAGGCTAGTTTTAAAGTTGAAAATCGAAAAGTTGCACACGTGGGGACACGCCCAAATTGATAGAAAATTGCTAAAATCACTGAAAATTGCTGTTTTCGTCATTTTCTGTCAACTATAGAGTGCCGTTGTGATTACAGTTCTTTTTGAAATACTTTGAAACTTTGCATGCTTATCAAACTATATATAAAACACCAACATGACAAAATTTACGGCGATTCAGTATTGGATGCGCACGCAACGACCGCTCAAAGTTTGCACGTGCGAAAGGTGAAAATTTTGCTCATTCGTGATTTCTAACAAATTCTGCTTTGCCACGACAGTTTAATGTCATTATATATGAATTTAATGCCAACTTGAATGAGTATAAAGTGGCATATTCAGTCAGTGATCGACTGATATGCTTACCTAAACACAAGAAAATGTTTTTAAAGGAAAAATTTCGAAATCGTTGAAACTTCTTCTTTATTGAATTTGATGAAGATATCAGTTTATATTTTGTATTTCAACTGTATAAAATTAAAGTACCCTGACATTATAATAAAAAAAGATGATATTTGACCAAAACCCATAATCATGGGTAGAGTGGACCGCTGCCAGTGTCTCTCTTTCCCAAACAAAAGGAAATGATATTAATTTGATTGACCGTTCTCAAATGCAAAATGATACCGAGAATGAAATCGGTCGCTCGCTTTTCCCATTCATTTACAATTGTAATACATTAAAAAGAACTACCCGAAGGCAGCTGTACTCGGCAATAAAGTTTCAATAAACTTCAGCTAATTCAATAAGTAATAACTACCACGCTTACCCCGAAATACTAGGTATCGACCCGAACGCAACCCAAAGAGATTTTTACAGCACCTGATTGATGTAATCAATCTAAACTTATTACAATTCGTAAGCCGTGAATGAATGGGAAAAGCGAGCGACTGTTTTCATTCTCGGTATCATTTTGCATTTGAGAACGGTCAATCAAATTAATATCATTTCCTTTTGTTTGGGAAAGAGAGACACTGGCAGCGGTCCACTCTACCCATGATTATGGGTTTTGGTCAAATAGTACTAACAAAATATAGTAGTAGTATACTATTATAGCATGATGATAGGAATAAAGTAAACACCTCTGAATAGATGTTGGCAGTTTTGTTCAATAGCTGATATTGTACCTCTGGTTTTTATAAGAATCAATTGACTTGGGAGCCACTAGGAAGATTAATAAATTATGACTATAAAAACTCAAATCTTACCTTAATCATTTAATCTGTGATCAATATTCTTGGAGAAGGCAGAACAGTCTTCATGGTCTCTTCGAAACTTTCTTTTCGTCGTTATAGGTGCTGCTGCAATTATTGCTGCTACCTGATGAAATGTGTTTTACATTTCTAACGGCAGACACATAAGTTTGTGAAATAAAAACAGGTGAGATCGTTTGGAATCTTGTTAAACTGGTCAAGTGTCAATATATAATGACACTTCTGTCATTTAAATGATCAAATATTTAATTAAATGATCATGTCACAATCTAAACGACTGAAGGTTTAAACCGACATTTAAAGAACACAGAACAAGACATAACGATCAAACCGGGTTTGGCTTTCCGCTTTTGTATGTCAGTGTTAGCCTAGCTTCTTTAGAAGTCTTCATTTCTTTAGCCGTATCTGTCTTCAAGGTGCTGGAAGATGTATGACGAGTGATGCAAATTAAACCAAACAATATTGTTGTAACTTGTAGGAGCTAGAGGTAGATTTGCGAGAATTGTGTGGGTAAGCCGTAAGAAAGAAAATTGAAAAGAGGTGAAGATATTACTATTAGAAAATAGTGAGGGTGTAGTGAATATTTAAGGACTGTCAAATGAACTTACTACCTTTAGAAGATCAAGAGTCGGACTTCTCAGAAATAAGGTCGATACCGCAGTGTTCCCAGTGCTCATAGAGAGAGAGAGAGAGAGAGAGAGAGAGAGAGAGAGAGAGAGAGAGAGAGAGAGAGAGAGAGAGAGAGAGAGAGAGAGAGAGAGAGAGAGAGAGAGAGAGAGAGAGAGAGGGGGGGTTGGTGCCACTTCGAAGTTTTTATAGTATACCAGTATCTAATTGTGCAACTGACAAATGACAATTCTGCAATAAAAATTAAGAAATTATCAGCGATTGGTAATGTTATTTAATAAATCCTGGTCCCTCACCGATCCATTTGATAGACAATGTTTTAGGAAAATTTGATCTTTTAAAGTAGAAATGGATTGTGGTGGATAAAAAGTATATTTTTCATTTTTGTTGTTTTTAAAGGAGTAATTACAAAATCTATCAAATGGCCCAACACTTGGGACGTTGGGTGTTTGTTTAACCTGGGATATAATGTGAATAAAATTATATACTATGTATGTAAAGTTCATTGTTCATTATTGCCTGAAATTAGAATTGATCAAAAATACTTATCTTGAAAGAAGACAAATAACAAAAGTTGTTGTACGAAGTACGAACCACACAGCGTACTTGTTTAAGTTGTACGAACCATTCACACAGGTCACAGGACACAGGTTAGTGGTCACTAACAACGTCCGAAGTCGAAATGATTTTCAAGTCTGAGTTCATATTGAATATGAAATATCCAACAAGATTCAAGCACAGTGCATCATGATGATGATTTGTATCGTTAAAAGAGTGATATATAGTACCAGAAAAAAATATGTGATGTTTCCAACTAAACATATAGGTACAATGTACATCTATTATCCATAAAAACGTTCATTACAAAATGAATGGAAATTATGGTGGTTTTAGATCTTAAAATGCAATTGAACTCAGATATCATTGATTTAAAATAAAAAACGCTCACCATGTTTGATGCTAGATAGGTTGTTCGTCTTTAATTCCGACGAAGTTGCGGTAGTCCGTAGTTTAAGTTGATAGTCGCAATCATTTTCTTCTCCTTAGCTCACATTTTCTTTCACTGAATGGGGGAGTCATATAAGTGACAAGATCGTGAAATCGCGGTACAGAGATATACTAGTTTTTTCCATTGAAACTAACTTAATATCCAAACAGATTAAAATATTTAAATCAGGTGAGTCGCTTCGAGGTTTCAAAATTTTCAACTCAATACTAATAACCTTACCAGCTTATTTTTGAAATCTGCACTTATCTGCTATCAGTTTGGTCTGTTCAATGAACGATAAATTGGTATTGAAAGATTTCGACTACTATAACCCACAATCGATCCATGTCATTCAAACATGATACTAAAATCTAATTTCCCCTCGATAAAATATCGAGCATGGATTGTACCTGCTTCATTACAAGATATCTGTCTTTAAGGAATTATAGTTTAACTCTGACGTTAGTATCCTGAGGTGACTTAAATAACACTACATAACAACATACAAGCACATCGGTTGGACTGGTCGTCAAATAGAAATATTTACCTTATCGGACCTTATTTGGACGGACATTACATGAACGGACATAATTGTGAACGGACATTAATATGAACGCTCGAAGGCATTCAAAACCATAAAAAATCCGATTTTTTTTCAATTTTTTGACTATTTTTAAATTTCAGCAAATGATTTTTTAATCCATTTTTCATACAGTAAGTAAGAAAAGCAGTCATTAAGCAGTAAAAATTTTAAAATATGTGTACATGATCAGTGTCTAATATCACATATCATCTTCATTAAATGGGTTTTCGTGCATGAAATAGTCAATGCTTAAACAAGCATTAGTGATTTCTAGCTTTGTGGAAATCTTTTTTTATCAAACTTATACCCCGGTCCTGCATTTCATTGTTAACTTTTACAAGCCATTCGGCGTGAAGTGGTTTTATCTTAGACAACTTTAGGTTAACCTTAACATCACGTAGAGCTTTCCTAGCACTGTTTCATTACCTCCCCTCAGTAATATGAACTATAACAACGTCGGACAATGTCCTTGGCAACACGATTTACCGTAATATTTAGAGGCTGGAACAAGTTTGTCATTTTGGCGGGGACTAACTCATGAACTATGTTGTTGAGTGCCATAATTTTGTTGACTTTTTTCCGCCAAGTGACCCTTGAAAACATCATATACTAGTAGTAGTAGAGTTTTCTGTGCCTCCGGCAGACCAAGGAGAACCTTTCCGTCGTTAACTTACGGCACAATAAAGTTCTCAAAGTTGTCATATTCTGGACAAAAAGTTCGAAATGGAAAAATTTTTGAAAAAATTTCAACGGACTTTAACTTGGACGGACATTAATTGAACGGACTTTATTTGAACGGACATTAAGATGAACGCTAGGGCCTCCAGCGTTCAAGTAATGTCCGTCCAAATAAGGTCCGATAAGGTATATTATCTGACAGCATTTTCACTGCACATTCCAACAATGAAACAGGAATGCGGAAATGGTGAGTGAGTGTGAGTGATAATGAGCCAGGTCACTAAAAATTATCCAAACACTTGATCAGAAACTTCATGTTACTTACAATTTTCATCACATTTGTGATAATCTTACATTTAAAAAAATTATTATGTTATTCAATATGCTATTTCCACAATCCACATGCAATAATATTAATATCAGCTAGTATATTGGCTTATTCACCTGGGTTAACACATTGAGGCCGTGAAGACTTGTGAGAGTAGACAATCCCTTTCTCACAAGTTATCACTTTACTGCCCGCCAGCAAGTACTCAGGATCACAAGCTACTGTGATCGCAGTTCCGTACGTGATAGGAAATGTAGCGTCAGTTGAAAGGTAGTTCTCAATCATCATACCCGTACAGCGATCTGCAGATTGACGTTACAGTTTTAGTATCTTCCACTTGTCAACTATCATAAATTTCTTTATTATTCTGATATTAATGATGGATCTAAATTTGTGATTTAATGGTTATCAAACCTATGGTGCAGGTAGGGCGTTGACTGATTGTGAAGGAAGTGTCCCTGATACACGTAATGCCGTTGTCCCCGGCGAGAGTGTGGCCAGGCTTGCAGTTCACTTCCACCACTGTTCCTACTATCACGGGGAAGGTGCTGGTTGTTATCATGTCTGATACAGCTGCTGGTAGTTCTGTACAAGTATCTGAGATGATGAGGTGACCGTTTGTGGACAGGATATGATAAATTGGACAAAGACTGCGAAGTAACGAATTTCAGGTGAATACGGAAATATTTATTCAAATCAACCAATTTTTCGTTTTCCTGATGTTACCGGTTACCTATCTCAATGTTGACGATAGCAGGCTGCCGGTTGGATATACCAAGTGCTCTCAAATTGCCCTTTCTCACAAATCAACACTGCTAACGTGCCTCAATTCCTTAATCATAATCCCTTATTTAGAGCACTACAAAAACCTACCTAAAATACACTGTGGGGAATCCAAGTAACTCCAGTTTTTGTCCTTGATACAGGTGATGAGTCTGCTCCCTGACAGACTGTACCCCGGGATACAGTCCATTTCCACAATTGTTCCGTGATCCACAGGAAGTGAGGTGCTGGTCTTCAAGTCAAATATATTTGGCAATTTTGTGCACTTTTCTGTAAACAAATTTTAGTATTTACATAGAGTCTGATTTCTGATTGTCTTTCTTGGTATAATAATTTTTGAATTCAGATCGATAGTGCAGGCATCACAATGTATTTCACCTTTTGAATAATAATTTCTTACCAGGGATGCAAGTAGGAAGTTGACTCGATGAGATGTAGTAAGCGTCTTGAACACAGGTTATCGTTCTGTCTCCTGAAGTGAGGATGAACCCCTCAACACAGTTCACGAATATCTCAGCCCCTTTCTTCACCGGGAATACAGAGTCCGTTTTCAAGTGTCGTCCTATCGGCAACTCCGTGCAAGTTCCTGTGGAATCTAATATTATCTCCAGTATTATACGAATTGTTTTGTTGCTTATATTATATAAATGCTAAACTTGTGCACGTATATTGAATTTACGTGTTATCACTTCTGCGTGAACATTGTTTGTGAAGAGATTTTCATTTTCTAACCGGCTGAAACAGAAATTGTATAAAATTCAAAAAGATGTATATGTCAGCTCAAGATCGCACGTACCGAAATCATTGCACTTGGGTTTTTCCAGGAACTCGAAGTGCACACCCTGGTTACACGTGATCACAATTTGTCGCCCCTTAATTCTTTCTCCTCCGTACAGCTCACTGACACAACTATTCCGTAACTTACAGGGAAGATCGTGCTCGACTTTAAATGTGAGATATCAGGAGGTAAGCCGGAACAGAACTCTGATTATTATTAAAAGTTTTTATTAATTCAGAAGGTCAACAGTCAACAGTATCGTGCAATTGTGTGGTTTATCTTGCAAAGTAGTAATCTTTTCCATATTCAGCTCTAAATGCATAAAACCGTTAATGGTAGAAGTAACAGCGATAGACTCACTTTCTTCGCAAGAAGGAAGTTGACCATCAATAGTTTGATAGTTTTCATCCTTGATACATGTTATGACGTCACCACCTACAAGAGAGTACCCAGCATCACAATGCACTGTTACCCGGGTATCGTAGGAAACAGGAAATTGGGTGGTTGTTCCTAGGTTCTGGATGTTCGGCAGTTTGCTGCAGTCGTCTGTATGTATATTTTAATTACTAAGCTATAAGTCAAGGTGCGACGATTAAAATGACTTAGGAAATAAAAAGGAGAAAAAACACATGATTTAACACCACACTCATATGCGAAAAATATGATGCTTTAAATTAACTTTTTAAAGAAAAGCAAAATGAAGCCTTGATGGAGAAAAGTTAACAGAAACACTTTATTAATGATAATATGCTATATTACTACATCAAATTACAAATTTGAGGAAACAATAGCGTATCTAATACTTTAATACAGCGGATCTTCAAACCTACAACGCAAAAAGGCTCTTCGTTGAAGGAGAAGTCATCTTCCTCAATACACGTGACAGTGCTGGCTCCAGTCAGAGTGTGTCCGGTGCTGCACATCAAGGACACTTCACTCCTAGGTGCGAGGGGGAACTGTGACTGTGTCATTATCTGTTCCCAGCTTGAGGGTAAGCTCTCACATGAAACTGAGGATGGAGTACATGATTGATATTGTGGTTAATCATATTTTTTTTATTTGTTCAAATAAGTATTATTGAATGATTTTTGTGCAAGGTAACAGACACTTTGTTTACGTCGTAAGTCCTACATTTATTTGCCAAAACCATAAAGCAGGTATAGAAAAAAATGAATTGCAAAGCTTCGAGTCAAATAAAAACTTAAAAGATTTACCGCATTTGGTCCGATCTTCATTTGCTTGAGATCCTTGAGGACAAGCAGTACAGAATCCCGCACTCTCTGCACTGTAGGTGTTACTAGAACACTGCTGACACGCTTCCACGGAACTGTCTTTGTAGGTACCCGCCAGACAGGACACTGAAAAGGTTATCAACCATTAGGAAGTTGGTTCCATGTTTATTTTAAAATAAATTATATTACCCTGATTACGAACCACTCTTCTTGTTCCTGGACAATATTACACTTGATGTCATTATGGTTGAACCGTCGTGTACTGTTTTGGTTTAATCGAAATAGATTATACAAATGTTTTCTCACTTCAGCTGCAGTCTGGTAGTGTTTTTATTTTTCTTACCTTCATCAATCTTGTTGTTGCCTCATTGTATAGATATTTTGGTCTTGTGTAAATTTAATTGCAACATTTTGATGTAAAATTTATTTGAATTTTAAAAATACAAAATTAACAGTTGAAATCCCAATACTCACTACAATTAGTTTTCTCAGAGTTAGCCTCTTTTCCTATTTCGCAAGACCTGCAAGAATCAGATCCTGCAGCACTGAATTCCCCAGCTTCGCATTCAGAACAGGTTGCAGATCCAGCAGCACTGAATTCTCCAGCTTCGCATTCAGAACAAGTTGCAGATCCGGCAGCACTGAATTCCCCAGCTTCGCATTCAGAACAGGTTGCAGATCCGGCAGCACTGAATTCCCCAGCTTCGCATTCAGAACAGGTTGCAGATCCAGCAGCACTGAATTCCCCAGCTTCGCATTCAGAACAGGTTGCAGATCCAGCAACACTGAATTCCCCAGCTTCGCATTCAGAACAGGTTGCAGATCCAGCAGCACTGAATTCCCCAGCTTCGCATTCAGAACAGGTTGCAGATCCGGCAGCACTGAATTTTCCAGCTTGACATTCTGTAACAATGAACAAAATATGAAGTGAGAAGATTATATTATCACAATGAAAATTTAGTTCTATTAAGTATTACTATTCTATTTAGTACTATTATTGATTTACCTCGCTAGCATGCAGCTGAGTATCAGGCAGCTAGCCAGTAAATTATTTGATCCCACGATCAGCTCACTAGATCTATTTGGTTTAAACTTTTGAAGTTTCGAGAACTTATATATCTCAATTCGGCGGAATAGCCTGGGGTCCCCAGGTAATAATGAAAACACAATATTAACCCACCTGAGACCCACTGACCAAATCTGAGACCCACTGATTTATCCCAATCAGAATTAAACTTGATGAATTCTACTGTACTAGTCACCCACTCTGAGGACGAACATTGACCAGATTCAGCAAAATTCATTTCTGCCACCAATACTCCGTTACACTTGATTGAAATTCCTTTCAATCCCTGCTTAATGAATGTCCAAATCCTCACGTCTTTTAGAGCGTCGGGTAGATCTTGCAGCGTAGTATCACCTTGGCAGTAGTGAATGACGAAGGTAGGAGTGTCACTTAATTTCACTACAACTCTTGAAAACTCTATGCCGTTTAAGTGCCCAACTTCAAAAAAGATTCGATCAACACCTCCTATCGAGGAGGTTGTCTTCACTTCAAAAGGTATATCATCCCAGGAGTGTGGAAGCCAGACATCTTTTTGTTGAGTTTCCCAATCGGGAAATTCCCATTCCCCCCCCTGAAAACAAAAAAATCCGAATTATTAAAACATGGACGTGGAAGTTAAAGAGTAAAAAAAAGGATATTCACATTGTATTTTGTATAATGAAATGGCGGAAGCTATTATACACAATATTAACCCACCTGAGACCCACTGACCAAATCTAAGACCCACTGATTTATCCCAATCAGGATTAAATTTTATGAATTCTACTGTACTAGTCACCCACTCTGAGGACGAACATTGACCAGATTCAGCAAAATTCATTTCTGCCACCAATACTCCGTTACACTTGATTGAAATTCCTTTCAATCCCTGCTTAATGAATGTCCAAATCCTCACGTCATTTTGAGCGTCGGGTAGATCTGGCAGCGTAGTATCACCTTGGCAGTTGTTAATTTTGAAGGTAGGAGTGTCACTTAATTTCACTTTAACTCTTGAAAACTCTATGCCGTTTAAGTGCCCAACTTCAAAAAAGATATGATCACCACTTCCTATCGAGGAGATTGTCTTCAATTCAAAAGGTGTATCCTCCCAGGAGTGTGGAAACCAGACATCTTTTTGTTGAGTTTCCCATTCTGGCCCTCCTGAAAACAAAAAATCCGAATTATTAAAACATGGACGTGGAAGTTAAAGAGTAAAAAAAGGATATTCGCATTGCATTTTGTATTATGAAATGGCGGAAGCTATTATAATAGTTATAAGTATATTAGTATATAGCGCTTCCTAACAAATATCTAAGAAACCTGCAAAGAACCAACAGTCAATCGGTAATGCATAAATTACAAATGCCTAGGCTGTATTTCAGGTGCACGTTGCCGCGTTAAAGTTAAATGACTACCATAGTATACAAATATTGGTGGATCAGCTAGCCCAACATCTTTTTACGAGTATTAATATTCTAATATTACAATTTAAAAAAAAAATTTCTGTGAAATCTCAGATTTGCAGGTACTGAATTTTATACAGCTCACAATTTACATTTATGCAATTCGTTTATAAACGAAACGGGACTTTTATTTAGCAATTTTTTGTATTTATAGGTATCAAAAAATGCTTAAGTTTTCGAAACTACTGTTTTAATTAATTTATTAGACATTAAAGTGTATGTATATTTTATAATAAATTAAAGTATATATAATAAATTCTTACCATCGTCTTCCGTATAAGCGCTAGAGCAACTCCGGAAAAGGAGGAGAACCAAATACAATATCTTCATGAGATCTTTATCGGGAGACAATTTATTCAAACCTAACTATATACCAAGCTATCCTTTTGAATAAATGTGTATATGGAGACATTTTCACAATGCATTGAAATTTTTAAACTTGTTCCATTATTCAAAAGTAGCATTACAAACAAACTGTAAACGGCAATCTTCGGGCAATACAAGTTGTTTGTTCAAAAAATAACACAAGTCTTTCATGTGAAAGTGAAACAAAAGGACATTATGAAATCTTTCAAAGTTTCATTAAAACATGATCACTTGGGCAAAATGATTTAAATCATTCAATTTAAATACCCGTGAATATGATTGAAATCAGAACTCAGAAAATGCTTCCATCTCAGTTTCTCTTTCAGTATATTTTATACCAACCAATGGTATAAGACACAAGTCACGCTTAACATAATTTTATTTTTGAACGAGGACGAGAAGACAATAGCCAAGGCCATAACATTACGTATCCTAAAATTCGTTGGTACAACTTTGTATTTTTTTCCTAACTTAGACAGATAACGGGTCAGTTTTTAATGTTCTTAGTAAAATTTGACTCAGTAAAAATTCCTACCAAAACAAGTAGGGCTAACATGATGGCCCATGCCCCATTTTCAAACCAACTCAGGCATAGCTATAAAATTATTTGGGCTTAACTACTTTGTCTGAAACTGATCCTCCAGCAATTCTAGTTATAATATGTCCTATTAAAGTAAAGGATCAAAAACTGGCACGCCAACGTTCCCGATCTCTAAATGTTTACTCGAGTTGTAAGATAATAAGATGAGGTATATAACCCATTTCCTTACAGTCCAGGTTGACAAAATGGAGCTACGAAAATGTAATGTGCTGCCCCTAAATCGAGAATGTGGTCTTTACAATATCCTAGCCTCTTTTGTTCTGCAGAAGAGCAATGTACGAGTAACCTGGTGAGTAGAGAGGGAGTGCAGCAAATCGCTGAATAAGTCAATAGCTTGCCAGACTGCAGAGAGGTCCCGGACCTTTAATTTGAGTTTAACCTTGCTATAGATGTAAAACTTTGAAGCTATATTTGACTAAACGATTAGAACCTTATATGAATCAGTAAAGGGAGCACACGGTATTTTATAACCGTATTGTCATGTTCTATAATAAGAGCAATCCCAGAAAGGGGATTTTAGTTTTCTAGCATAAACTATTATATACAATTATGATATATATTTATTTGTAACTGTAAGAACTTGAAGATTAAACACAAATTTCTAGTTAGCAGAATTGAGAATTGACACAATGGAAAACTTAACTGCCGTTAACGTCTCATAAAGGCCATCCGTCCGTTTTTTTCCTCGATATACCTAGTTAAAGTTAGGCCGATAAGATCTAGTTAGGCCAACAAACCGACTACCGATTTGAGTCTCGGATCACTTGATTTTGAGTCGGATAAGTTACTATTGCAACACAGCCTAACGAATCACTGGAACACTGGAATAGTATTAAGGGTTAATAGTCAGCTCAGACTCACGGATTACCTGTTTTATAAATGCCAAAAGTAGATTTTGTCTTTTAAAATGAGTACATACTCACTAGATTGCATTGGCTTACTTTTATGAAGTAACATTTTTACAAGTAACATTGTCAAATTTAGAAACAAAATTTCGGCTTCAGCAACACATCATGAATTTGATCCACACTCCATGCTTTTGCATTATTGACTCAACACCAATAATGCCGAAACAAGCTTGAATGCCTTAAACTATGTTTCATTTAAAGCTAACTTATCGAGGAGATCACTAGAAGTCTGTTCGAACAATGGCACCTGTTTATATCTCTGACTCACGACCTCACCCTCCCCAGCCCCTTGATCATCCTCTTGATCCATCATAAACCTCACCATGTACTTAACCAACTCCTCACTAACAATTGGTTCCACATTGTTCCCAATCACTCTGAGGATAATGCGGCCGGAGGAGCCGATACTCCGGTAGATAAGCCTGAGTTGTTTGGTATCCTCAACGTAGGTAGAGTTTAGGAACCTAGCGTAGCTGATGTTAGGGCGAATCTCGGAGCAGAGAATGGTGAGAATAGCCACACAGTTAATGAAGATGGATATCACAATAGCACCCCAGTAGAATAGAAACAACCACTGATAGAGGACGTTTCCAGATAAAATACACATGCCCTGCCACTCCTCCAGTCCACTAACACCCCATCTTTTCACCTCGCATGCCACCATCTTTGGGAACAACTTGTTCTGTATTGGGGTGAACCTGGAGGCGGTGTTGTTGGTCACATCTGAGAACCAAAGCGGACCATAGTTCATGAAGGACGCGCCGTGGTTGTGGTTTGTGATCAACATCTTGTTGGTGTAGTGCATCAACCCTAAACTGATACCAAGATACACGAATTTAAACCCGACTAACAGGATGAGGTACCAATGTCGGAGGATTTTACCGCGGAGACTGTCTCGCTGTTCAACGTAGACTGTTAGTGTGTTGTGAAGCCACTTTGCTGCCCGGTTCACGTAATATGGGAGATCGTCAGCGAACTGAGGTCTGTTTTGGAGCATCATAACCACGTCTTTCAGATCTCGTAATCCCAACAACTTGTAAATCCTCCAAGGAAAAAAATAGAGCATGGCCCCGATCCAGAAGTAAAAGAAAACAATCGGGTACCACCTGAGATATATCCGTTGAAAAGGTTTCATCTCGTGAGCTTTAGGACAAATAATTTTACCTCCCCCCACCAGTTCCCTCTCCATACACACGGACATCTCCTCGGGGATAATCCCTGGAAAGGGTGTAGCGGTGTTCTCCAGATCGTAAGCTTCTTTTATTGTGTACATTCCGTACGCCCAGCAGTACTCCTCCGCAAACCTTTGGAAGTTTGATGTCGCCTCAGTGGGTTGGTACCCGTTGGGAGGCGACTGAAAGTCCAAGCAGTTGATGACGTCGTACATCCAGTGATGCATAACCACTGCAGTTCCGAACAGAACGCTAATAAAAACCATGAAACCTCTGTTCCATCGGTCGAATCCGTCGTCTACCCCTATCAATTTGTAGACGTTTGTTTTGAAGTTCTTGCCGACGATAGCGAAGGAAGTGATAACCTCAAACAGTCCCATTCTGTATACGAGAGCTGTGACCTGGGAAATTGGGGTATTAAATTAAAGCAACGTAATAAGTTATGTAACTGTAAGGTTCCGCCTGTAAGATTTGGTATTTGATCTGGATGCTGGTGAAGAGCTGTGAACCATATCTTCAATAGTCACTTTTCAAATTAAATATGATTCACCACCAGTATCAAGAGCTATTACTATCAGGCTAAAAAATCAGGATTTTATCAGAGTCTCTGCTTAGGCTTTGAATTTCGGACGTTTATCCATGTATGTGTCAGTGTGTCAGTGTGTCAGTGTGTCAGTGTGTCAGTGTGTCAGTGTGTCAGTGTGTCAGTGTGTCAGTGTGTCAGTGTGTCAGTGTGTCAGTGTGTCAGTGTGTCAGTGTGTCAGTGTGTCAGTGTGTCAGTGTGTCAGTGTGTCAGTGTGTCAGTGTGTCAGTGTGTCAGTGTGTCAGTGTGTCAGTGTGTCAGTGTGTCAGTGTGTCAGTGTGTCAGTGCGTCAGTGTGTCAGTGTGTCAGTGTGTCAGTGTGTCAGTGTGTCAGTGTGTCAGTGTGTCAGTGTGTCAGTGTGTGGGTGTGTGTGTCAGGGTTAGCTCTTACCGATAACTGGGGAGGGCCTTCATTGTATTCAGTATCATAGTAATCCATCAATGAATGATAAATTTGTAATTAACGAAACCCAGTAAAAAAGAAATGATGTTAGTGCATGAGCAGACATCAAACTGTTATCAAGATCATGAGTATCTGTCGAGAAATGAGACGATTTGTCTTTTAAAACTTATTAAGTTATTTAAACTTACCCCGGTTGTAAAACGACACCCACGTGCACTACATCACTTGAGAGTGAAGGAAAGTTAACTTTCTTTCCTGAATGATACTAGTAGAAATATCTCTCATTATTGGTTAATATTGGATGAATGATAGTGATTTTGTTGTTACTATATCAGTTGCAGGGGGCGTCATTTGCACAAAAAACTTTCAACAATAAGCTACTAAGCCACGGGGGAGGGTGATTGAGTAATGAAAATATCGGAAGTAACCGCAAAATAACAAAGATCAGCTTTTGAGATCGAGCAGAGATCCTGCGGTTTAATATTTTAGGAGTGAGCCCAAATTTGTTAACATGAAAACCGCAAGGTGTTACAAAAACAAAGTCAATCCCACGCAATGTCTTACTAGCGACCTACCGAAACTCAAGCTAACAGACAATAACGTCGAGAACGAATCTTGCTTTCTCGTGGTGTGCTTGTTGAAGTGTGTGAGCTCTCTGTGAGCAAATATGCTTGCTTCACGCTGGTCACGTGGATATTGTTAAAAGAAGCTGGTCAGTAGCTTTATTTGATCTTTTTAACCGAAGTGATAAGTCTTTGTTCGTTGAAAAATCAATATAGTAATAATTAACTGATTACAAATTGAAACGGTTAAATTTGTCGGACGGGAAAATACCACTGATCGAAAAAAAAACGTGCAGCTCACATTAAATATTGAATTCGCTCAAATCCTCGCCAAAAAGGCGTCTACATTTTTTAAACAAAAAAGGTTTACATCATTAATACCTATAATTTACCTAAAATTCAGGGCCATTAAACGCCATCATCCCAAACATTGGGCAAAAATGCTGTTATTAATTTTAGTTTTAGTCGAATATATAATCATTGTTTCATATTTACTTGCAAGACATATAAAATACTTTTGTTTTTCACCACAGCGTCTCCTGAATCAATGTTCCTAAGTTTCCAAAGTCCTATCACATTTGACATCACAGCTGCTCAGCTAGAAGCAATAATTGAAGAAGATAATAATGAAGATAATAATCCCGATTATAGTCTCTAGTCTCTATAATCTTAGTAGGGGGACATCTGTTTCCTATCACAACACTTCTCCTCATCATTTGCTGAAGATGCTGAGGACTGCTTCTTCCCTTGATCTGTTAATGTTATTGTCTTCAGCTCAGTGTCCTCTTGTGTCTTGTTGTCAACTAGCAACCTTCCTTTCGTCTCTTCCCTGTGCAGTTTATTTGATGAAGATCAAGAATGGTAATTGTTGTATAAAATTTAGAAGTGCCCTGATACGAGTCATTCAAAAAGTTATGAGATGAAATGTAAGAGGGCCACACAAGATTTAACCAAGAGCTGGTGAATCAGAATTTCTGATTTGGAACAAACAACGTAAGTACTTACTTAAAATAGAAAGTGAGGATGGCCCCTGACAGAGCGAAGGGAGAAAGAAAGAGAAACATGGCTCTGAAACTGTAGTCCAGACCCACATCGTATACAATGAGGGAGGCAAACGCTCCTCCAAGGTTACAGAACACCATTATCATCCCAAACGCAGCACTGAGAAATAGCGAAATAGTGAAATAGTGAAATAGTGATTTTTTTTTGTTGGGGACCGGCCCGAAGTACCAGCCAATGTTTACTCAAAAAATAATATATATAATAAGTGTTATCAATTCAAACTCAAAACTCACACAAGATTCTTAGTTTAGATCTATATATATCGTATATATACGATTAAAATGTATATAATGGAGCTTGTCGAAGAAAACATAGCTGAGCACATATAAAGTTGCCTTTAGTTGAAATTATCATATTAATGCGCTTTTAGAGTTGTTAGAGTGGAAACAGGCGCAGAGCTATGGCTAGCTAGCTATTCCAAAAATTTGTTAAATTTAACGACTGTTATCAGTCGCACAGCGTCATGCCGTTTTTGCTGGCGAATTGATGGCAGTGTAACTGAGATGGTATGCAGTGAAATTGATTCTGTGATGGCGTGCTTATGAGACAGAGTTATTATAAGCATTACGGTTGATGTTGCGCTCTGATTTCCTTAGTCCCGTTATATTGTATAACATAAAGTTAGGCCATTCGTCTGCAATGCCCTCGTTTTTTGATCAATGAGCATGTTTTTTATGCACCTTTTGTAGATGTTAAGGTTGAATAGACTTGGCAAGGAAGTTGCTGCGACACTATATCTGTTTATTGCTAATAGTGGACCTTTGTAGAATGCTGAATTATTGTAAGGGTGTTTACCGTATTCATCTGACCATAAAGTTGTAAGACTCGAATCCGGATCGGCGACGTTAAATATTGGTGCACTGTTAGGTATTGTTTTCTTTATGGAAGGAGGCACTAGACTTGGGATGTTTTTCAGCTTATGTATAAAAACTAATGCGTTCTTTACGATGATACTATGAACTGTCAATATTTTGTGTACATAGAAACCAGACTTGGTACTTGCTGGTGGTGTACCATCTTTGTACCAGTAATTAACAAAACCTGGTAGTATTGCTCTAAGACCCATTTTTTTACAAATAGTGTTTCTATATGGGATTTGGTAGCAAAACCCCAGACGAGGGAGCAGTGATTAAGGTGAGACTGCACAAAGCTGTGATATATTTGTAAACGTGCTTCCAGAGGCAAATATTTTTTAAGTTTGTACATGACTCCAATGTATCTGGCCATTTTCATTTTCATGGCAGAAATATGTTGCGACCAGTTCAGTTTGTTATCTATTATAACTCCTAAGAAACGGGCTTCTGTTTTTTTTTCGATTGTGACACCGGAAATTACTACATCGCGATAAATGAGGTTTCTTTGTCGAGAAAAGATCATATAATTCGTTTTTTAAGATTTAGAGCTAATCCGTTGTTATCTACCCATTTAACTAAGACATCGCTAAGAATTTTGAGCTTATCATAAACCTCGTTTATATTTTCTCCTGTTAGGAAAATGTTTGCATCATCTGCGTACATGATGAAATTAGCTATTTCTGATATTTGAGAAAGATCGTTTATGTAGATTATAAAAAGGAGAGGCCCAAAATTGAACCTTGGGGAACACCGTAAATAATGGGGTTGGCTGAGGATTCAGAGGATCCAATTGATACAAACTGGTTTCTGTTCATAAGATAAGATTTAAACCAGTTTAAAGCTAGACCTCTTATGCCATAGTGCTCGAGCTTATTCAGGAGTATGGAGTGATCCACAAGGTCAAAGGCTTTGCTAAAGTCAATCAAAAGGAGCAAAGTAACTTGCTTTTTGGACATTGAATTGAGGATTCTGTCTTTAGCATTAAGAAGTGCATGTTCACAAGACCTACCTGGGCGGAAGCCGTATTGATTTTCACAAAGTATATTGTAGGTATCCAAGAAATTTATGACTCGATTCTGCATAAGCTTTTCGTAGACTTTTGAGAAAGTGGCAAGTAGAGATATCGGTCTGTAATTTTTGATGTCAGTTTTAGATCCACCTTTATGTACAGGAACTACTTTTGCCGTTTTCAAGGCATGGGGAAAGACCCCTTGTTCGAAAGAGCTGTTAACAACGTGGGCCAATACAGTGGTAAAATTATGACAGCTGTTGGCAATTTTTAGTGGTTGGATTTTGGTGTCAAGAGTAGCTTTATTCTTAAATAGGTTAATAACGTCTTGAACATCGGTCGTTGTGACTGGTTTTATGTAGATACTATTTGGAGAAGGGTTGCGAAGTGTCCCCTGGGCCCCACCAGGATCGAAAGTGGTCCTACTACTAATTTCAGATTTAATTTTTGGAGCGATGTTTGAGAAGTGATCATTAAATTTTTCTGCTACTGCTGCCGGAGTGCTGACTTGTCCGTTTTCGTCCGACAGTTTTATCGATGTAGGTTTAGCTGGTTTCCTATTCAGAAGACTGTTAATCATCTGCCACTGCTTCTTAGAATTATCTTTGTGTTGTTCAAAGAATTTTTTGTAGTGTATGTTTTTGGCTTTGTCAACGTGTTTGGTGCAAAACTTTTTCAAACGGTCGTATTTTAGCTGGTTCCTATCAACTGGTTCCTTAACAAAATCATGATATGCCTGATTTTTACGTTGAAATAGTGAAATAGTGAAATAGTGAAATAGTGAAATAGTGAAATAGTAAAATAGTGAAATAGTGAAATAATGAAATAGTGAACTGAGGGAGCAGTTTTTATTGTTAAATATTAGAGTGGGACTTTGGTGTCCGATGTTGGTCAAGTGAGCACTGAGTAGAGATTGGCGGGTCCTAATGGTTAGTGGGTATCTGACGATTTAGGAGTTTATACTTCCTCGTTAAGCTCTCTGCCCTCTACAATCAATGACAATCTAAATTATTAAAATTTGCAAACAGCACTTCCTCAAAACATTCAAGAAACCTGCGGATATAAGTTGGGTAGAGCTCAGGAGAGTAGATGAATATAAGGAGGAGCCAGGCGTTCACCACCATACGTTGTAAAAACAGCTCTGATTTGAAGAGTATGAGACCCAGGCATGGGACACAAGCAGCAGTGGAGATCGCAGTAGCTACTCCTGAAGATACGGTGGTGTGACTTGGTGATCAAATCGGAATAACAGCACCTTGGAAGAGATCCGACGATACGTAGGAGGATTAATTTTCGGATTACAACTTTACTCCCTCCAAAATTTCGATTTGCTCGATTTTAGTTATGCTAGTCCAGTTTTTCAAAAAGTGGAGACACTGGAAAGTTTTACAAATTATACCCGGCCTCACCTAGTATCATGCCGGTCTTGATTCTGCCCAGCTTCTCAACCAGCAGAGCGAATATTGGGATAGAGAGGAATTCAGCTGCTGACACCTGAGGTTTTATTTGGGTTATGATGAGTATTGAGTAAATATAAGATTTCAAAAACCTAACTCTGGCTATTGATTCGCTTCACCAACAAAAATTAGAGTTATTTATCAATTATATCAAAGGAGCTGAAATGGAAATTATGGTGGAACAATCAGATTAAACACACAAAATTTCGGTATCATTATCAATCCTAATACATATAAATACCTCAAGGGTTGCCATGAGTTCGGATTTACTGAAAGTGCAGTCGATGTCAACAAAGGTCACATTCAGGTTTGTGGAGTTCATAACTGCGCAGTACTCGTCCTGAAATAAACACATTATACATTATACATTATACATTATACATCATACATTATACATATACATTATACACAAACATCCATATGCTTACAAAGATGCCAAGTCTAAATATAACAACTACAGTAATTTTAATTCAATTTTCGACTTCCGTTCAGTGAATTTGATGGAATTTAAAAAGTTAATCCAATATTTGATTTATTCAGACGTCAAATTTTAAAATGATTGGATTAATCTAAAAACACGCTTATATATATTTAATTCAAAATTCGACCGCGATTTAAAGTTAACATCTACACATTTCTTTCGAAGGTCGAACCTTAAAGAGGTAAGGAAGACTGAAGATGTTCCCGTAATATACGAAATTGGCGGCGAAGACGGTGAAGAGCAGTAGTAAAGAATTTCTTTTAAACTGTCCAGTGAACATATCCCTAATGTTTCCTCTATCAGGCTCTGATCAAATAATTATATTATCAAATTCATTAAACATTTTATTTCCAATTCTGACGATGAGAATAGATTCAAGCAGCCAACATATTAAAAACTGCGTGTGAAAATCTGGTAAAAATCCGATATCATACTATTCAGGTCAGTAGGATATTGAAGTTAGCACAAATACAGAACACTTTTATACTTTTACACTTTAACATTTTAAAATGGTAATTAAATCCTACCCGGAATTGCTGTTAGCTTCCCAGGTGGTAAGGTGCTATAGTTTATCATTGCCATTTTATTTAGTATTCTCTCTGCTTCGTGTATCTGGTATGGTTACAGTGTTTAAGGCTTTTTTTAAAAATAATTTAATTTGCGTAACGTACTGAATAAATGATCAATTTCAACAACTAACTTTTTGCTAAAACATGAAAACAAGAGAGGTCAAGTAATTAGACTCTAAAATTTCACTCACGTTATCAGATATAGAGAGGTATCTGGGTGACTCGTCCAGGAATAGGATAACAATACACATGATGAGAGCAGGTATACAGGCTGCTAACACCACCACACTCCACCCGTAACCAAGGGAGTAGTAACCCATCAGCACTATGAAACAGTCTCCTATCTAGGGGGGAGCTGGTGAGCTGATAAGTTACTAAGTAACCAGGTTACCAAGATCACTAAGTTTCTGATTTTGTAAGTTATCGCTAAATACTTAAATAACCAACGTAAACAAGTCACCATGGCTACCGAGCCACCAAGCTACTAACCGACCACATGAAGACGTTGAGAGCGATACTGTAAGCTCTGAACTGAGGAGGAGAGATCTCGCTCACGTGAACTATCACCAGTGACGTTACGATCCCGAACCCAAACCCTACCACCATTCTGATTAGAACGAAGGAGTGGTAACTGGTCATGAACGCGCTCAGAACTCCGAATACTGGGATAGTTTGAGAGTTTAGAGGGCGTAGAAAAGTAGAGAGGTTTGAAGAATATTAGGTGGACAGAGTGGTTTTGTTTTTTGTCAATGTGACGACAGTCACTAAAAATTACGTGCTTTATAAATTACTTCCAAAAAATCTTATGGATATGATGAGAGACACAACCTTAAACATAAAAATCCGGCGAAGCACGAACATGTTTCCACTCAATTCTCAAACTGAAAACACACAATTCAATAACACACAATCTAATATCACACACCATTATTAAGTCACAGAATGCTTACACCATCAAAATACACAATGCTCACACTCTGTATCACACTCTGTCGCTCACTTAAGATGAGCCACTGGCCAGTAATGATGACAGTTTTCCGGCCCCGTCTGTCCGCGATGACCCCGCCGATATAGCCCCCTGGGACGGCAGCCAGCAACACCAGAGCGGGGATAAGTGATGCCTAAAGTGGTTATGCTTTATTAGCATAGTTCATCCATGTACTCGCACAAAAATACAAAATATTTTGATACAAAACAGGGTGTAACTTGAACAAACTGCATGACCCAAAAGTCTTATATTAGACTTACCTTCGCAACAGAGATTTTCCATTCGCATATCAGATCACTTAGAATGACGCTGGCTAGTGCTATCTCTGAAGCCTGTGCCATCGAACTCATGCCCAGTAGGATAAACCAAGTTATCTGATACCTGGGATAACATGTCGTCAGGGCAACCACGTGTCTCGTCAGGGCTACCACGAGTTCGTCAGGGCAACCACATGACTTGCATCATGTGATACAGTCATTACAGCCAGATGCCAGAAGTATAATAAGTTTAGTTGTAAGGAGTAATATCTGTTCTATCTCTAATCTTAGCAGTGAAACAGCGGAAGTTGAAAACCCACCTGCCCATTCCCATATGTGCCACAGCCTCGTCTATAGTGTAGGTCAACCCGTTATCTTCAGGTGCGCCACCCTGTGATTGAAACACTGTGATATAATTGCACCGTGGTGAAAGCTACCGAGTACCGTGAATTGATAAACGAATCTTGGCAGCAGTTTAAAAGTTTTGACCGACCAGAAAAAGTAACTAAAACAGTTACCACATTCAGTGAACACTTAATCAAAGATCATAAACATGAAAGAAACACTACCTGCTTCTTGCCACCCGGTGCACTAGGTGGTTGTTTGATTTTGAGTTTGTGACCTAACTTCCCAGCTTCTGATTTAATGGTCTGTTTGATGTCTTTTAGGGACTGGATCTTCCCGGATATGTTCATGTCTGGTAGTTTTAGAGCTGGTTTCGGCTCTTCTTCGTCTTTTCCTGATTAATTAGATAACAACCAATTATAAAGTTATTCTAAATTAAAATCCTGGGCTGCAAATTCATGTTTAGGGTAATATTATTCATGCATCATGATACAATGATTTGTGATGACTTAACAATTCCGTATAAAAAGAAAAAATATTGTCCAAGTTTAGTTCGTAACAAAGTAACAAGATGCCTACCAATAGTCATCTGGTCAGGGCTATCCCCCAGATAGGAGTGCATAGGGTTAACAATAGTCACACTCTCCATATCACCCTCCTCGCTACTCAGGTCTGCGTGCGGAACTATCTTCTTCTTCTTCTTCTTCTTCTTTGCTTTTTCTTTATCTACAGAGGTTTGTTGTTAGCAAATCTCAAGTCAAGATAAGTAAGAATTCTTTATTTTAATTTTAAAATAAAGCCTTGAAGTAAGGGAACAAAGTTCCCAATAAAGCAATAAGTACTATATCAGTATTTGACCAAAACCCATATTCATGGGTAGAGTGAACCGCTGCCAGTGTCTCTCTTTTACAAACAAAAGGGAATGATATTATTTGAGGAAGTGTCTGCAAATGCAAATTGATACCGAGAATGAAATCGGTCGCTCGCTTTTCACATTCAATAAGCTTTATTACAATTCGTAAGCCGTGAATGAATGGGAAAAGCGAGCGACCGATTTCATTCTCGGTATCAATTTGCATTTGCGGACGGTACCTCAAATTAATATCATTTCCTTTTGTTTGGAAAAGAGAGACACTGGCAGCGGTTCACTCTACCCATGATTATGGGTTTTGGTCAAATATCATATCTTTTTGATTATAATGTCAGGATAATTTACACAGTCGCAACTTCATTAATAAGGAGGAAATTTCAACGATTTCGAAATTTTACCTTTGAAAATGTTTCCTTGTGTTTAGGTAGGCATATATGTCGATAACAGACTGAATATGGCACTTTTTACTTATTCACGACAATGAATGTTTTGAACTTAAATATACCTGCTGAACTACTTTCGATGAGTCTTAATGCCTGAAAAACAATAAAGGGGATATAATAGTATAGTGTGTAAATAGTAAGATAGTATTGTGAATATAATGGCAACGGTAATGCTTGCCAGCATTGTGATACATAGTCCGAGCATGCCTCTATTACAATACCTGCTGAATGTTTACCAGTAGCTTTCAGTCCTGATGTATTATAGAGCTGCTCATCTTCTCTGACCATTTCATCAACGTCAGGGTAGTCAGTCTCGGGGATCTCCTCTCTGTCTACCAGTCCCTCCTCGTCCTCCTGACTCACACCTGCAGTATTGAGTTAAGGGTTTATACTAGAATAAGAAATATAACAGGAACTAAACATTAAATTCTCAGTGGGAGCACTTACACTCCCGTTTTATAATTTTTGTGCAGAAACAAAATCATATGGTATACTGTTAGTATTATAATTTTAGCGATCAACATACAGCATTATTAGAGATACAAAACCAAATCAATGATTATGGTTATTGCATCGGGTAAAACGAAGCTCTTGCAAGATCAACATACAGCATTATTAGAGATACAAAACCAAATCAATGATTATGGTTATTGCATCGGGTAAAACGAAGCTCTTGCAAGATCAACAATCAACATACCGCATTATTAGAGATACAAAACCAAATCAATGATCATGGTTATTGCATCGGGTAAAACGAAGCTCTTGCAAGATCAAGATACAGCATTATTAGAGATACAAAACCAAATCAATGATTATGGTTATTGCATCGGGTAAAACGAAGCTCTTGCAAGATCACTACGCCCGATAGTTAGACTGTTAAACTAGCGTATAAAATAAAGTTCAGCTCAGCTAAAACTCGATATTCATACCAGTTAGCAAATCTGCGGGATCTGGAAATGATTAGGAGAATAACATAATAATGATCAATATTCGATGATTTATAGAATCAGAGGTAACGAATGAATTTAGATCAATCGTCCAGGCCATATTTCAAAAGACATTAAAAACATTAATAAATTGATGGAAAAAATAGTTATTTAGTTAATCGTATAATGATTTACAAGCTTCGTTAAAAAAATAGTTGGCACTATAAACAATGTTCAGTAAATAATGTTTCAAATGTAAATACAATTACAAGTTATAGCTGATAGTTTGACTCGTGAAATGAATCAATCGAAACACATCTATAACGGCATAATTAATCAACTTTTGGAGAAAAAGAATATTCGATTAGTAATAGTCCTTAATAATAATTGGTAAAATTAGGAAATTCATTAACTAATAATTTAAATTACCTGTAACGATAGATAGCAGGGTTGTATTTGTTGGACGCTCTCGTCTCATGGCAAAGTTGAGTTTCTTGTCAAATGGTGCAGGCTCCATGGTAACGGTGTCTATGACAACGCCCTAAGGTTGGAGCAACAATATCATGTACATCAAGTCTAGTAAAAGCATTCATCTATACCGTCTAACTGCCTCATAATCACCGAAGCCGACGCTTTCGATTCGAGTTATCAAATTATAAATTATATTAAAATCGCATCCTTTTCATAGATGGGATAAGTATAACTGAAAATTAAAATAAGAGCAGACATATATGATTGACTTATAATCCTGCAATAATAAAATACAAAAACATATGAAAAGGCAGACCGTAGAGAGGCAAGTTAGTGTACAATAATCATGTACTGACAAGTCATTAGGTCCGTGTTTGTATTTGATATTGGGTTGTCGTGGAAACCACGCTAACCTGACACACCTACCAACTTATTCCTACTTACTTGCTTGCACTTTCTCGCGTGGGAATCACCAGTTAATGAGGGAATCGATGCAATGTTCGAGAAAATATTTTCTACTTTCCCCGATTTATGTATATTAGTAATATAGCTGATGGTATTATCATTTCCGAGAGATTGCGCGATTAAATCGTGTATAACGTGCCGATGTTATAACTTAAAATCAACCAACCAAAAAGATATAGTACATTTACGACAGTAACAAACATATTATGCGCTCCACATTAAAATGCGATTGGGTGATGTATATAAGTATAATATACTATATTATAGTGGGTATATGTATCAGTTTAACTAAAGCAACAGAACCGACCCCGGCAACGTGTCTACACGGTAACTAGGAACGGTTGTCATGGTAACTATAACAGTCGTCATGGTAACTACGATCACAGCGCCTGCTTTAATTAACGGACTGATCAGACCAGTGTCACGTGGTCTATCCAGCACATCACGTGACAATTAATAGCACGTGACTTTTACAGCTGTGTTTCAGAGAAAGACAGTTTCAGGGTTTGGAGTATTGCTTGTGGATTTGGTGTGGAGCTCCTGATAAGAAATCAGAAATCAGTATCATTTATTTTCGTATAAAATTATTTGCCCTAAGATGCTTATGATCTGGGATTGTTGTAAAATTCTCAGCGTAGCTGGGTTGTAATTGGATTAGGAAAAGAGTCTGACCTAATCAACCGATTCACGGAAATAATGCAAATGACCAATTAAAAAGTGATATATTTGGGTTTATCCCGTGGTAAGACTGAAAAATAAGAAGTTAAACAAATATCATGCTGCATATTTACAGCAAGGCAAAAAAATTATGATCTTTTCCTGCACCAGATCTGGTTATAATGTGAATATATTTGATGCCCACATAATTAATTACATAATGACACAAGCCGATCATATCGGATGTTGGAATTTAGTTATCAGTGCCGAAATTTGTCTCGTCATGTAAACTTTAGCAGACATTCTTTCATCAGTACATCCGAAGATTAAAATCAGACTATTAAAATCAGACTATTTATCTACAATCGACTATAGCATGTATAGCATGAATAGTTTGAGACATTCATGCCAGTCAATATCTTTTTAATCTTTAGGTTTTTTATAGCAAACTGGAAACAAGATTAATATATTATAGTTACGATACGGAATACCAGTATCGTAACTATAATATATTAATATTGACCGTGAATCCTTATCTCTCTAGGAATAATGAAAGGAACGATTATATTATAATAAAGTAATAACAATATTATTAACGATTATAGAATAATAAAAGGAACGATTCACCATTTTACATTAGTCAAAGTTCAAATTAAATCGATAAGAAATTCCAAACTTTTATCAGTACTTTTGTCAGTACTATTAACTGTAGAGGGGTCTCATCGAAACATGATAATTGATAATTATTATACTGGGAAAACTACTGCGCGCAACACGTGGGCCCTTGGGGGATCTCACAGCGGAAGAGGCGTACTGTGGAAGAGGCGACCGCGTGGTTTGTAACGCACTGCAATGCCGCAGGACTTCATTCTTAATTACTTACCACATTATCTAGTTTGACCTCCGGTTCCGTCTACAAATGATTGCAATATGTGTCCTCTTGCTCCTATCGATACTGATCTGTGTTGTTATCTCCGGTACTGGAAGTGGTCCTGGTAAGTCTACACTCTACATATAGTTTGGTTTAGATGTGAGTTGTAAAAATGATGTAACTCCTTGTTCACTGGCCTTCGCCCTTCAGTATTGGTCAGTCTGTACTATTGGCTATTGCTGTGAACATTTCAGTGCTTTTGGAAGAGGCCGGTCATTTAAAGTGTGTAATCTGTGTCAACGCTTTAGGTTTTTCTTCTAACTTTATAAGACTGCGGCCTTTATCAGAATCGGGCCCGTAATTTTGTCAGAGCACTTAGCACCCTACTTCTATCGTTCAGTTTTTGATCTATTAACTTATTACATATTTTTGCTCTGCTTTAGCATCACTTGACTATTTAAAAAAATTGTTTGTTCAGGCCATGACCTTATAGTCAGCCAATTGGCCATTGCTATATTATGTGTATATTGTTTGAATATTCTTTTCTATTTATTCAATATTTCTATCGTTCTTCTTCCCCGGCTCGGCGTGCTTAAATGGAACGATGAGAAGCGAAGCCTCATTGTTTGGATCTAACTGATTTTATAGACCGCTAGTCGATAATTTAAATATAACTGGCACACCTTCTGGACTGTTAGATCCTTATAACGGAGGGAACCCAAAGGTTCTTAGATAAAAGTAATGTTGAATGCACAACAAAAACATTTAACAATGTCCGATCCTCATTTCCAATTTAATTATTCTACAATACTAAGAGCAGTAGGGAATGCTGGTAAGGGATGCTTCAAACTTATTATTAGTTTAACTTGTCGCACTGTATGTTCCCAGAACCACGCTTTATCTCTTCATTTCGTATTTAGTCACCCTATTCATTATGCATTAATCATAGATTTTACTTCTTTTTTCAAGAGCATTTACAATTATTCTCGATCCAAAACTATCAACATTATTTAATTTAAATACGAATTAATATACAAATAAGCTGTATGCTACAGCTACAAGCTAGAACCCTGTTCCACGAATAAGTAGCAACGATTGTGCCAATTTTTGCCCACAGTCTCACTTTTACAGTTACACTAACAATTGTTATGCTCACACAGTCTCACTTTTACAGTTTTATCAACAATTGATATACTCAAGTCATTGATCTCTTCATAAGTGTTTACAATACACCTCAACGCTGTGTTTAAAGTGCAACAATACATTGTCGAAGTACTGCATAACGTTCCATTTCAGATCCAAGAGTTTGGGGATTCACAGTTACATGGGAGTTCAAGGCGAACTGCTCCAGGAGAGATGCTAGAGTCTTCAACTTTGAGCGAAAACCTGTGTGTAGAGAGAGTAAGTGATTTTATCTTTATCTCCAGTTGGAAACTTTTTAATCTACCCTGGTTACATATTGGTTATATACTTATATAGGGTGGTTACTAAATAGTACTTAAGTACTTAGTGGCGTCAAAACTTTCCACATCACTCGACTATCATGATTTACTGTCTTCTGAATATCTTGCTAAACAGCTCCAAAATCCACAACCTAAACTCCGTCATCCGGTAATAGCAGAGCAGCGGATTAAGGGTCACATTAACTGCTGTCATCAGAATCTTCCCGATGGTCCACGAGTAGAAAAACATGAAATTATTCGCGAAGAACGGGCATGGCCAGCTCAATGCTGCTAGAAATGTGACCGTGTCTAGCCTCTAGGGTGTAGAGGGAAAAGTAAGGGAGATTACAAGTGTGGAATAGTCCAGTAAACATGGCGATGGTTACTTTGGCGCGGCGGGACGACCTTTGCCCTTTGGGAACTGCAAATAGCATGGCAGCTATTATAGCATGGTAACTATTATAGCATGGTAGCTATTATAGCATGGTAGCTATTATAGCATGGTATCTATTGTAGCATTGCAGCTATTATAGCATGGCAGCTATTATAGCATGGCAGCTATTATAGCATGGCAGCTATTATAGCATGGCAGCTATTATAGCATGACAGCTATTATAGCATGGCAGCTATTATAGCATGGCAGCTATTATAGCATGGCAGCTATTATAGCATGGCAGCTATTATAGCATGGCAGCTATTATAGCACGGCAGCTATTATAGCATGGCAGCTATTATAGCATGGCAGCTATTATAGCATGGCAGCTATTATAGCATGGCAGCTATTATAGCATGGCAGCTATTATAGCATGGCAGCTATTATAGCATGGCAGCTATTATAGCATGGCAGCTATTATAGCATGATAGCTATTATAGCATGGCAGCTATTATAGCATGGCAGCTATTATAGCACGGCAGCTATTGTAGCATGGCAGCTATTATAGCATGACAGCTATTACAGCATGGCAGCTATTGTAGCATGGCAGCTATTATAGCATGGCAGCTATTATAGCATGGCAGCAATTATAGCTTGGTAGCTATTATAGCATGGCAGCTATTATAGCATGGTAGCTATTATAGCATGGCAGCTATTATAGCATGGCAGCTATTATAGCATGGTAGATATTATAGCATGATAGCTATTATAGCATGGCAGCTATTATAGCATGGCAGCTATTATAGCACGGCAGCAATTATATCACGGCAGCTATTATAGCATGGCAGCTATTATAGCATGACAGCTATTATAGCATGGCAGCTATTATAGCATGGCAGCTATTATAGCATGGTAGCTATTATAGCACGGCAGCTATTGTAGCATGGCAGCTATTATAGCATGACAGCTATTACAGCATGGCAGCTATTGTAGCATGGCAGCTATTATAGCATGGCAGCAATTATAGCTTGGTAGCTATTATAGCATGGCAGCTATTATAGCATGGCAGCTATTATTGCATGGTAGCTATTATAGCATGGCAGCTATTATAGCATGGCAGCTATTATAGCATGGTAGATATTATAGCATGGTAGCTATTATAGCATGGCAGCTATTATAGCATGGTAGCTATTATAGCACGGCAGCTATTATATCATGGTAGCTATTATAGCATGGCAGCTATTATAGCACGGCAGCTATTATATCATGGCAGCTATTATAGCATGGTAGCTATTATAGCATGGTAGCTATTATAGCATGGCAGCTATTATAGCATGGCAGCTATTATAGCATGACAGCTATTATAGCATGATAGCTATTATAGCATGGTATCTATTATAGCATGGCAGCTATTATAGCATGGCAGCTATTATAGCATGGTAGCTATTATAGCTTGACAGCTATTATAGCATGGCAGCTATTATAGCATGGCAGCTATTATAGCATGGTAGCTATTATAGCATGGCAGCTATTATAGCATGGCAGCTATTATAGCATGGCAGCTATTATAGCATGGTAGCTATTATAGCATGGCAGCTATTATAGCATGGCAGCCCCACATCCAGAAACACGCCATCTTGCAAGGCAGCCTTGGAGGAAATTTTTTTTTGGGAGGAAAAACGGGAGAAAAAGAGGACATTTTTGAGAAGTTACTCCTAAATTTCGAAATATTTTTAGGAATAAAGACAAATTAATTGAGGAAATTTTTGAAGAAAATGTTTCGATTGTATAAAAATCAAAGGGGAACATCCCGTCAGTTTTGGAACACAGTGAAATATTCTGATTGGAGAATGCAGATTGCTGTTGTGAAGTTACCAAATTTACGTGAGTACTTGATTCTTTTCAATCCCAGTTTATTGCTGTCCTACAAATTTCTTTAATGCCAAATGCCGTCTAAAACACCCTATTTCGCAAAAAAATTCCGGGGGCTGCGCCCCCTAGCCCCCGCCAAGGGCTCCGCCCCCAGACCCCTGCCACAGCTTGCTCGCTTCGCTCGCTGCGCAGCTGGATTGGACACGTCTACTCGCTTCGCTCGCCGACAGCCCCCCCCCCCCCCCAAACTTGCGAGCGAAGCGAGCTGGCCACAGAATTTAGAAAAAAAAGCATCTGGGAGGAAATATAAACCTTTCTGGATGTGGGATGGCAGCTATTATAGCACGGCAGCTATTATAGCAAGGCAGCTATTATAGCATGGCAGCTATTATAGCATGGCAGCTATTATAGCATGACAGCTATTATAGCATGACAGCTATTATAGCTTGGCAGCTATTATAGCATGGCAGCTATTATAGCTGCCATGCTATTCTAGAACTAAGCTATTATAGACTATAACTAAGCTATTATAGAACTAAGCTATTATAGAACTAAGTTCTGTACTTGACGTTAACTAAGTGTAATTTTGGAATTTTTCAAAAGACCCACCCACCCCCTTCACTGTACTAACTGTTTTTCCGGATAATTATTAAGACACCCACCCCTTTTGCTGGCTTTTGCGGTACTAACTGTTGAGAAATCACGGTACTAACTGTGTCTTGGTATATAAAATAAGATACCCACCAGGAAATTGCTTTAAACAGCTCATTAAACATGACTTTTTAATTTTAAAAGGATCCGATATTGAATGTAAACAATAAAACTAACAGATTAAGAGACTGCATGTCAACATCGACTCAAAATCTTGACATTCACCGAACATTCTGATCATAAGCCCCTCAGTACTGAATTAAAATGCAATATATTCGCGATCAACCAATGCGTCCCATTACAGGACACTTATCAGACAGCGCCAACCAGAATCATTATCAACGAAGAGAACAAAGACGACTTTTTCGAAGCGCAGTCAGAAAATCTATCATTGACCTTAATCCAAGATCTTCAGTCGAAAATCGACTTACTCACCAATCAAAATATTTTAGCAGACAATTACCGTAATTATGAAACTGAACTTAAAGACATTAACAAACTACTTTCAGAACATCTTCGCGACATGGCCTCGAAGTGTTTCAAACAAACCAAACCACCCAAAAAATCTCACACCTCAAACAAACCTTGATTTAACTGGAAAACGAGATTAGGTAAAAGAAAATTTCGTAAAGGTACAGATGCAACCTCAAAATTCCCGTCAAACAACTTTATACGTGGAAACTATTATCTTGTCAAGGGTAGCTATAAGCGTTTGAAGAACTCTGCACAAAAACGAATTCTTCGCACGTATGAATGAGGACATAGAGGGGGGGGGGGGGGGAAATTCTCAACTGGCAATCTTTCAAAAAACTAAAAAATCAGAAAAAGAAAACTTTAAATTTTGACAGTCATGATATGAATAGATTCGAGACTTTTTTTGGTAACCTATATTCTGATAACCACAAAACAATAAATGAAAATTAAAAAGTTTCTATGATTGATCAGGCTGACTTGATAAATCAAGGTGCAACTCATCCTGAGTCACTCAACACCTTAATTACCATAACAGAACTTGACTCTAGTATAAAATTCCTCAAAAATGGTAAAGCTTCCTCACTCGACATGATTAATAACGAAATTATAAAATCTCTGGACACCAATCATAAATTGTTTATGTTGAACCTCTTCAACGCCTGCTTCTCACAAGGAATTTATCCCTGGAACGTCAGCATTATATCTCCACTTCATAAAAAGGGAAATAAATCGAATCCTGACAACTACCGTGCAGTTGCTGTCAGCAGTGCCATAGAAAAACTCTTCTCAACTATTCTCTTAGAACGACTCATTCACGTACAGTACTCGGCACCCGAACCCCCCCCCCCCCCCCCCCCCCCCCCCCCCCCGTCCTAGCTAATAACCATAAGCTCATAAGGTTATATCTTCAGTTTGTGACCCTTTGTACTGTGCGGAGAATGTTAGCGGTTACCCTAGGAACCCGACCATTGGCTCGGTGAGCCGGAAGAAAGTGGCGGTGCTCTACAATGCTAAGATCTGTTTTAGACAAACTGAGATTCAAGCCAGGAAGCACAGTAAGTGTTTTAACGGTGTATTCTTATTTTTTTAATTCATATAAAACTCATGAATGAAAATTGAAATGTTTTAACTTACTCTACGTCCTTTACATGTTTTATCATGTTTTATCACTTGAAGCAAACAGAAAACTACGAGTAGGACTTAAACAATAACGATTAACATGTAGGTGTTAATGTATTCTCATAATCTCTGGAATCTCAGACTGTTATAACGAAGAACTCTTCAAGAAGAGTTTGAGTTCTTACTCGTGGTGGGGCGGTGACCCGTACCCCTTCCGTGGTAAGTCAGTCAGTCAGTCAGTCAGTCAGTCAGTCAGTCAGTCAGTTAGTCAGTCAGTCAGTCAGTCAGTCAGTCTGTCAGTCAGTCAGTTGGAACATCCTATACTATGAAACCCTGATGTATTATAGCCGCAAAACGGGTGACCGACAACTGAACCCAATTGAACCTAGTTCCCACTAACCAATCAGCTTAATTGGTTAGGGTTTGGGTTAGTCTACATTGTCTAAATTGGGTTCAGTTGTCCGGTAGCCGCCAAAACCCATGCTCCTTTCCAATTTTCACCCCGCAGAAGTGACAATATGCTCTTCATTAACTTTAGAAAGTGTCGGCTAACAGGATATTGTTTAGTAAGTTAGTAAGTTGGTAAATTGGAACAACCAGTTATATACCTAGCCTCGGTGAGACCTGCTTCGCGATTACTATGTGCTCCACAAATCATCACACACCTGAGTAACAATCACGGTTGTTGTGAAACCAGTATTTCTGGTACCCATAGGGGATTTGAAATCAACTTATAAATCAAATGTCAGCAAAGCATCATTCCTCAAAGTATCATAATCAAACCCCGGGCGAGTCCAAAATTAGAAACCTGAGTATTGATTCATATGAAATATGAATATCTCTTTAACGATAAAATTTCCTGAACCAGATCTGACTCGCTATGTCTGTTCAGACATGTTTGTCTGCCAGATCGTGGTACCTGAGTCCCTTCATTGCCGTGCATTGAAATCACACAATAACACACAAAGCTAGAATCACGGCAAATCGACATTCATCGCTTTTTCATCGGAGTACTAATGGACAGTGTTCCTGGAATCCATGGTCCCTGCGTAAAAGATTTGTTGAGGCCAGCAGCACGATTACTCGAAGTGGAGAATCCTGAATGTTGCGGAATCGAGAATCCTGAGTGTTGTGGAATCGTCTTCTTTTCCGTGCTGTGTTGCGGGGTCACTTTTCTTTCAGTGGTGCAGATCTCTCCTCCTCGTATGAAGTGATACTTTTCTGGCTCTTTCTCCATCTTTGCTTTTAAAGATTCAACAAGTTTTCTCCGTATCAGCCTCTCCTCAGGAGATCGATCAGGACTCAGAAATGTTTTATTGAACTGTGACGACTGCTTCAAGTTCTTAGCATTACTGAGCACAAACAGAAACTGAGTCTGATCGGCTGAAGCAAACTCTGACTGGACGATGTTGGCCAGGCTTCGCAGTTCCCAGACGGTAACATTCCCTCACGAAGGGTTTTTCTGCTCCAGCAATTTCACTAAGCATATCTCCCACAACTGTATCAAGATTGGTTTTAGGATCCTCCCTGAGTCCGTATACCATCACACAGCGACTGCGATTATCATTGTCAACTGCTGATTTCACAGCCGCTTGCAAAGTTTTGCCTGGGATCTGTGGACTGTTCTGCTTCACTATGTCGCTAAACGATTTAACTTCTGTTTTGACGACCTCCTGAACTTTCTGAACATGATTGTCCTTCTTCTGAATAATTTCGTCCTTAAGCTCCAACATAAGTTTCTGATTTACAATCTGATCAGATTTCAAAGTGTCAATATTTGATGACGCAGATTTAAGAATGTCTGTGCTGCAGTTTACAATCTTAACAAATTCCATGACAAATCCAGCAAGTGAGTCTTTGCTGACATTGTTCCCTTTCATAAGAACATGCTTCGTAACTTCAGTGATGTTTTTACACTTAGCTGCTCCAGTCAACGAATCGAAAGTTCCCCGAATGTCCTTCTCCAATCGATGCAGGGATTCCAATGTATAGCTCATTATGATTTATGTACAAGTAGCGATGTACACGTTGTACTCGATTTAAGCAAGGCTGTGCGATGCTGATAACAAGAGCAATTAACAAACGTACATGAATTTGATAAGACAGCAATTTTTGCAGTTTTAAACTCACAAAATCTCCAGATCACACATGGAGCGCCCCTGGTGAATCCTGTTCTGCTGCCTGCTCTGCTAAGTCAATGGTGTGCTCCCAGGACCTTCCTTACCCTGATGTTATAGAGACTATAGCTCAACAGATGTGCCAAGCTGTGATCCTTAACGAGGTGTTCAAGGGAATTCATCAGCCTGGTTAGTTTTACTGGCCTCACTTTGGGAATATGCTATATGGAAATGTTCTTAGTCTTATTAACTGCTCCTAACCTTCATTTTATTCATCTGTTTATCTAGAACATTTTTTTGTAATGACTTCTACCAAACTATCAAGACGAATTATGATTAATCTCGAGCAGTTTTACAATGCTAAACACCTCTGCACAATTTCACTGTCATTTTACTGATTAAAGATCCGTGCGCATTCCACGTACAAAAGCCACAAATCCTTAATCAGTAATTATAATCTCTTGTTATAGATAACGATATTATATATTTTGATAATTGAAAGTTTTTGTTATCTTTAAATTAATTATATCTCAATATCAAATTAATAAAATATGTTTTATAAATTGTGTTTATAATTATGGCACATAGTTATTATATTTATATTTTAGATTGTAACCTTTTTAGTCCTATGGAATAAAACTAGCATGCCTTGGTTGCAGCATCGCTTTACTTATAGGTGCATATAGGGCCCGATGTAATTGCTATGACCAGTTTACTGGTCAACTGATGTTTCGGTGTCCCTAATTTTGTTTACACTCGGTCACTCGTCAAGGCATGAAAGGTCATTCGGCGAATTTTCTTTGAAATAAAATGATGTATTTGTAAACATTTTGAAAGTTTATTGATTTTAAAAAAAGCTTTCTCAGATACAGTATTAGTATGTATATTCACCAACATTCCATCAGGGTACGAAGAATTGACGGATAAGAGTCAAAGAGCAGTGTGTCAGGGTATCAAGAGTAAAGACACCTCCCGGTGGACACGTTCACACACTGCTAAGGAGCGGTGTGACGCTACTAAAGAAGGGTTTGTTAGACTGTGTTGGTGTTCTACAGGTGGGACTATTTTCTTATTATCTTACCTCAGCTGCGAAAAACTGGCTCCTAAATCTGGAAATTTAGGTACAGATGATTGCAGCTGTTGTTCAGTTGCTGTTTGTTGATGTCAGCTGGTCTGATATAATGCATCTTACACTACTTTTCTTTGTGTTTCAGTATATCTCAACCCACCTTATATTTCAACACCCGGTTACGATATATCCTTGTGTTTCAGATGAGCACGTGTTCCAGTTCACCCCGCTAGACCTAGATGACCAGGTGAGTCCCAGACCCCGAGTGCTGAGACCCTTCAGTCCTCGTCGTGACAAACCCACTACGTGGTGTGTGAAATACGCTCCCAGCAACCCTCACACTTACTACGACATCTTCAGCTTCAAAGGTGTCCATAATGTTAGGCATGAGTTGTTTTACTGTATTTCAGAAATGACTATTGCCATTTATTTGCTATTCAACATCGAAATTTCCCATTTCATTTACTTATTTATTGGCTATATATGACCATCTATTACTCTGCATTAATGGTTTTTTTTTAAATTTTGTTATCAAAACAGTTAACTTCTATTAACAAATCTGGCTTTGTATAACGGTACATTTCGGCCATCAGAGGTATCGAGAAATGGGCTCAACAGACCGACGAAAAGTCTGACTCTCACAGCTAATTGGGACACCATATGGCTTGCTCAGAAGTTCTCTTGGACCAACTCACAGGGGACCCTACAGAATGTGATACGCTGGGTGAGGTGGTCTGTTCCTTACTCCTATAAACCGAACACATGGGTTTGTTTCATTCATTTATTGAATTTAATTTCTAAATTTCAATTAAAATTATCCGTACATCACGTTAGCCAGATATTAGCCATTTTAAACCCAATCTAAAATAATACAAAACTTGTCTTCTCCAGAGAGTAAAGGATCATCTGCGGCTAGTATGTTTGCGGTTTGACATGATGACTGGTAATGTAACTCTGTGGTACAAACAACCAGGCCACTTCATGGTCACTCTCACTCCCATCCTCAACACTGTCAAACCTTACAAAAGCTTCCTTCTTCCTGGTACTGTTGCTTTAGGTGAGAGTCCGTTTAAAACTCAACTCTCAAAGGGATGGGTATTGGGGATGTATACCAATAAGTTTCAGAGGTTGGATGAAGGATGTTGCGGAGGGGAAGGCTAGGAGGTTGATGACCCGAGATATCCCCCTTATGTTTGTTCTTATTGACGTTCACATGGAAAGAAAAGTGAACTTTATATCCCCCCCCCCCCCTCCATTACACTTCTCAGCCGTATATATTCATATTGTGTAGTCTTGTAGACTGTAGAGTGGGATGCTTATAACCTTTTGTAACCAGGTCGCAGTTTAACGAAAGTTGGCAACATGTTTAGACAGTTTGATGGGTTGATAGTCTACGCTCTGATCACAGACATGTTCAATGATGATATTTCACACGCTCACTCCACCTACAAGTAAGTTTCGCTTTAACTTTATAATTTCTATCCCTTCAAGTTTGTTTCTCGATCATTTTACCCACGTCAACGTTAGTTTTGACAAAATTTGTACCGGTGACCAACCGGTGAGATCATGGTGAGTGGCACAAGTCACCATCGAGAAACTGGAAACTTAATATCTGGAGACATATTTGAAATGTTCATTGCATCAAAGCTTTCTCCGGATGTAATCTTTCAGTACATTGATGGCGACTTGTGTCACTCTCACCGACCTCACTGATTGGTCACTGGTCAAAATTTCAGTAAAAACCGCGACATTTCGGCCAAGGGGACGGCAGAAAAGCTCCTCTTCAAAAATCTTTGAAAATCTCTTTTTATATTCTGATGATTTTCCGTTTATCAAAGCTTTCTTTGGGAATAGAACTTTGAGTACCTCAATCGTGTCTTTTGCCAAATTTCTTTGTTTTGACTGAATTTTTGCTGAATGACCAATGAATGAGTTCACTGTGGATGGCACCAGACATGATTAAGGTATCGAAAGTCAGATTACCAAATAAAGTTTTAAACAACTGAAAATCATCAGAATATACGGAGAAATTTTGGAAGATTTGTGATTAGAAGCTTTTTTGCCGTTTCATTGACCGAAATTCACAGTTTTTACTTTATTTATGACCATTGACCAACCATTGAGGTTAGTGTGCGTAATTTCTTTATTTCTTTCCCTTCAAGTTATTTTCAGAATCATTTTATCCACTCGCAAGTTAATTTCACTGTCCTGTCTGTCACTTTCATTTTCATATTCTATACCTTCAAGTAAGTGTCATTTTGACTTAATGAACCTTTCTGTTAGCTTCTCTTTCACTTTCTGTATCTAAATGTCAGGTTCACTTTCTCCACCTCCGCAGCTGTATGATACCCCACCTGTACTCAAACAAGAGGAGACGAAACACCAGGTACACCCTGACCTGGGCCGACTTCTCCCCTGCTGACTCTAGAGAACCTGTTACTGGGGTAACTGTGCTGGATAGATACTCCTCCCCTGATATCATCACTGCTAGTGACGTTTGTGGTGAGTTCGTCTTTTTTTGGCCCCTCTGTTAGCTTGAAGTTGAAGTGAATCTGCTGCGTTCTCTCGGGTACACTTGATTTTGCCCAAACCTGAGAAAGAGACAAGTCGTTTATAGTCTCTAAATGTCAGGTTCATGTTTTGTTAAAGAGCGTGATGATCTAGATTCAGAGATCGACTTAATGGCGGCAACCAAGGACAACAATGATACTGAGACTTTCTGTCACAACATTAGTCGTGCCATGTTGCTCTGGGAGGATAACGCATATTGTTGGCAGGTCAGTTTTTTAGAAAATAATTGGGTGATATGATGCTCTGTCTGCCTCTGGGGTATGGCAACCCTGAAGGAGGTTGCCGGAGTTATCTAAGCGGAGATGATGGAGGTGACGTGGCAAAGGAGGCATGTTGTTGTATGGACATCAAATTATATGATGCTCTTGCTAGTCAGTTGTTTCTGGACAACCAGGCAACAACTGATTGTTTTGATCAAATGTTGAGTAGTCTGACCAACTTTAACTATCCATTTTATTTTTTATGTATTAATTTTTTTAAATTTCAAAATTCAAATAAACTTTACATCAATGTATTACAGTTATATTCAATAAAAAAAAGACCACAATATCTCCTGTGAGGCTTAAACATGGAAAAAGAGAGCTAGAAAAATATTCATGAGACTCAACACTACCAGACTACAGCTGGAGTGAGAAACATTATGTAAACATCAAAGTAAAATTTATTTCGGCTGAACCAAAACTCGGTGGTAAAACCATAATTAAACATCAGGTGGATCACACGAGTGGAGCGGCTAGTTTTGAGACGAAGACTCAACCCTACCCGAGGATGATAACAATGTACAATGAGCTCAGAAGAATGGGAATTGATCCAAAGTTAGTACACTTACAGATTCCATAGTTCAAGTTGACTGACTCATTGGTCAGGGGAGAAAATGGGACAGAATTCAGAAAGTGTTTTTGCCATCCATAGTTAACCGACTAATTGGTCACTGGAGTGAAATTTAGTCAAAACTGTGAAACTTTTGTCCAAGAAATTACCTTTTTGTTTCACTTTCACTATCCCAGGGTATCGTACATCTCGATTAACGAGACAGTGCAGCAGAAATACTCGTTAACCTTCGCTTTAATTTTCAGTTTCACTATCCCAGGGTATCGTGCAGCAGAACTACTCTTTTACATTCACTTTCACTTTCACTATCCTAGGGTATCGTGCAGCAGAACTACTCTTTAACATTCACTTTCACTTTCACTATCCCAGGGTATCGTGCAGCTTTATAAACGAGACAGTGCAGCAGAACTATACTTCTCCTCCACCTCTTCTTTCCTCGAACACAATACAAGGAACCAACTTTACCCGTACTTTCGGTAGTACCATGACAACCCCCTTTAGTACAATGAGTTTCACTACCACTGTACCTGGACCCAGCCATGACGGCAATCTTGTAAGTTTGTCTGGGGTGTTCCCATGTTCCTACACATTTTCACCATCTCCCTATACTTTTTCACCATGTCATAAATTGCAAAGATTGTTGAACATTTTCAATACGCCTAAAAGCTTCTGAATTCTTTCTTATTTTTTATTATCGCTGATCATCCCCCTAATTTTGATATCAAAAGCTAATTAAACCTTTATTAAAACTACTGCTTACAGAAGCGGTTAACACGTACAGATTGTAAGGGGGGTATCAGAGAAAGGTGCTCCGGCTTCACTACCGACCACACTTGGTGGTATTGGAAAGGTTAGCGTCACAAGTTTCACTTTCTCTTTCCCTTGATTATTATTTTCAAATTTCATGTTATAAGAAAGGGGCCATATACTTAGGACGTCCGGCAAATAGGGAGGAGCTGGTTTTGGGATTTCGGACAAATCCGGACTGGGGGAGGGGGTGGTTTCTGAAAATCCGGACACACCCGGACAGGGGGAGGGGGGTCTGAAAATCTGCGATTTTGGCGGACGTCCTTAGTAGATGGCCCTTTACTATCAGAGATATTTGATTTATATTTAAATATCTTCGCTAGATAGTTGTATAGCAAACCTTAATATTGATCATTACAGAGCTGTATTACGCGTTTCCATTTAGTGGATCACCTGAAGATGAGTTCCTGATGATGGGTTCATTATCTTACTTGAGTGGGATGACCTGGAAGCCCCCTAAACATCCCAGAAACAACTGTGATATGGCCCTCTTTCAGCTCATCTGCTTTGATTCTATTGAGATTACTGGTATTTAATCATAGTGTGAACTTCTGTGTTAAAAACATATGAATACTAGTATTCTCCCATTTTCAGTTTTTGAAGACGTTATTTATATGAGTGTCTTCGTAAGCATTTTGCTAGTAATAATTTACCTATAAACTAATTAGCTTATGAGCTTGTTAAGTGATTAACTAATTAACAAAAACTATCTGGTCAGACTGTGAGAACCCGGGGACAAAGAGGGATATCAGAAGTGGTGCCAGGAGAGCTACGAGTTTCCTTGTACAGCACAGATGTGAAAAGACTCACCTTCAATGGAGACTAGACAGGAGAAGCAAAGTGATGAGAGGTTTTTTATTTGTGTTTTCTTTGAATCTTATATGTCATTCTTAATGACAGCTATTTGATCCTGCCCTCCACCATTTCCAGAACTCCTCGTAGGTATTATCTTGACCCTTTTTTAGTGTGAGATTAACTCACAACTTCTAATTTCAAACCAAAATGCGACCCCCGCAGATCTAGAAGAGTGCAGTATCTGGAACCTGTCTGAATGCCGGTGGAGGCATATGGTAGGGAGGCGGTTCTCTCGGTACTACTTCACATCTAATCTGAACTGGCTGTGGGACTCCGAGATTAGAGACTTCAGATACTCTACAAAGGAGGATTCCTGTACACATCGGAAGTGAGAAACTGTTACTTATTCGTCACCATCTTTTCGTCAGAAACCAATTCATTACATTCATATCACAATTAAATAACTGTATGATGTATATGTTACTCATTATTTTGCAGTGCAATTCATAGCTACCTGCTTTGGACAATTCCATCTCTTATGCCTGATTATTGTTTAATTTCAATAACTACTGTAAACGAATGTTCGATTTCTTCCTAACCCTTCTTCGTCAGAGAGTACGGAGCGTGTCTGAAAAGATTGAATTGTAACAATGATACCCTGAAGGAGTACAACTCAACCTCCCTCGCTGACAAACTCCTAGCAGAACTACACCAGTACAACTTAGATTACTACATGGAGGCCATGCCTAAATATATTGGGTAAGTTACAAGTGGGCTATAAAAGGGGCCATCTACTTAGGACGTCCGGCAAATAGGGAGGGGATGGTTTTGAAAATTCGGACACACCCGGACAGGGGGAGGGGGGTGGTCTGAAAATGTGCGATTTTGGCGGACGTCCTAAGTAGATGGCCCCTAAGTGGGTTATAATATAAGATTATTGACACCTTGACTGTTAAACCACCTGTCAAGTTAAATATCAAAAGGCATCCTAATGCTCTAATGTTTGGAGCCAAATTAAACGGGTACTTAAATACCGGAAACCTTTTAACATAATGAGTAGTAAGATATCGTTCTACAGAACCCTTTTAAATCCCCCAACCGAATTAATTTAATGATAGTAAAAAGGTTGCTGTTGAAGGCTCCAAGCCGCAGTAGAATTATAATAAAAGTTTGAAACTGCAGTAGAATTACACTAAAAGCTCGAATTTCTTAGGCCAGATCTTGGCAATATCCAAGAAGCTCTGCCAATAAGGGTAGACTTTGAGGTAGACTTTAGGGGGACTAACAATGGTCCAACTATCTAGATCTTCTCGACAGAATACAGAGCACATGTTACTTGGCATATGATATCTCCCCCAGAGAGAATGGTGCAAATTTGACGACTGCCCGATCTGTTTCACTTTCACTTTCACTTAGTAACTAACATCTCCCCCAGGAGAGAATGGTGCAAATCCGACGACTGCCCGATCTGTTTCACATTCACTTTCACTTAGTAACTAACATCTCCCCCAGGAGAGAATAGTGCAAATCCGACGACTGCCCGATCTGTTTCAATTTCACTTAGTAACTAACATCTCCCCCAGGAGAGAATAGTGCAAATCCGACGACTGCCCGATCTGTTTCAATTTCACTTAGTAACTAAGATCTCCCTCAGGAGAGAATGGTGTAACTACGCTGATCCTCTCAACAAAGTACACAGCGACTGCCCGATCTGTTTCTCCCTCCTCAAACACCTAAACACCACCAGTTACTGGTCGTCCTACCAGAAAAGTATTGCTGTTTTCAACACCCGGGGGTGCCCCTGGCCTCAGTGTACCATCAGGGGGACTGTAGTGCCACCCAGCTTCTCTGAGAGGTTGTATTTGCAAGATGCCAAGGAGCTGGCAGGGATTATTGAAGAGGAGAAGGCGGGGGGTTTGAAGGGTTCGGGGGAGAGTTTGAGGACTGGGGTAGTTGTAAGATGGGTAATTTTGTTGAGATACTTTGGGGCATTTGTTTAGTACTTGACTCGATGTTGCGATTGTTTTTTGTAGAATCTGAACCTCAATTGAAATTGCATTCTTAGGTAATTTTAGCCCTATGTGTTTTACCATGATGACATTTTTAATGATAAATTATTGTTTTTACCCGGTCCAAACCTACATGACACTCAATCACTTGAAAAAGTAATAGAATTTACAAGCATCGACCAATTTCACAAAGAATTATTTCTGAACTCTAAACCATTCTGACCCCATTCATTGACTTTGTCTATAATACCTTTTTAACTACATGTTTACGTCATGATGCAGTAAACATTTTGCCGTGTTTCCAGATTATAGATTTATTATTGTTTTAAGATTTTTCTCCCGTCTATGTTATTTTGAAATTGTATCAATTCTAATGGAGATCAATTCTAATGGAGATTATTCGAATTTCGACTTTGATTTGACTCAATATAATTTTTAAAAGAATGACACAGATGACTTGTTTGAAGAGGGATGTTCGAGAACCTCCGGCTTCGAAAAATAATACAGACTTTACATTTTCTTACCATCACAAATATATGAATTAATAAACAAAAACACAACAATACTCAACTTTACAACCAAAACAATGTTCAGCAGTTTATGAACATGTAGGTGATTACAGATCAAGAAAAAGTAAAATGAAGAACAGTGAATGAAGCGATAATCGAGCCTCTCCTCGACAGGATGGTCTCTTATCAGGTAGCCGCCAGTTTTCTATTTCATTTTTCCTTTCTGTCTATAACTACAACTTCAAATTATGCCGCTTCATAATTTACTGCTCACTTAAGGATGCGTGAGGCCAGTGTATATTGTTTCTTAGTTCCAATAATAATGTTAGGATTTGCTGTAATCATATGCCAGCGGGCAGCGTTTGATGCCCTGAAAACTATAAATTTTGTTAAGTGTCTTTAAATTGTCAGCCTGACTCGGGCTAATGTTCACATCTCAATCATAACCGTGAGGTGCAGCATTGTTCTTGAAAATGAACCCACCCTTTGGCAAGCGCACATTATAAGACTTCTTGCGGAGATAGAGAGTCGACTTCCTCCGAACAGTGATATCCTCAAGCTCAATACTCCGCTCTGCTCGTAGCTGATTCTCTGAGGATCCTCTCCTCAACTTGACCTTACAGATCCCCTTCTGTTGATGATGATTCAGCTCGGTGTCGATTACCAGCTCGTTCTTTGCCGTGGTTCTCTCCCGGACTATTCGTCTGGCGCTGATAGTGAGCTTAAAAGAAGAGGCTAGTGTGTCCCGATACTCACCTCGTCTCAGTGCGTAGATCACAGGGTTAGCGACTGGGCCGACATAGAACAGCACCTTGGCAACCTGAGCGAACACCACTTCCCCCTGAGGGGAGAGGTTGAAGTTGAGATAGCGCTTCAGGGCTACCATAGGAACAGAGAAAGTGGTCAAGAGGTAAACTGCTACTAAAAGGAGCAGCTCTCTAGCTATCCCTGGCATCTGGGCTCTGTGTTTAGCCAGGCCTCCCCCGACCCCCCTACTACAGGGTATCCCACAGAACTGTGCCAGCACCACACCAGACAGCAGCACTATTATCACACTCCCCATCAGGATGATATAGGGGATCACGTTAACGTGGGGCACGTGGTCGTTAACCGTCCCCGTGTAGCTCACGAAACAGGACTGTACGCTCGGGATGAAGATGAACGTCCACAGCGGGTTGGAGACGGTCAGGAAGATGCCTATAAACAAGTACTTAGCAACTATGACATGCACCACTCTCCTCCGAGTCACCCAGATCTTGTAGGCTAGAGGATAGAGCACGATGACGACCCTGGTGAAGCTGAGAACCATTAAACTGATGATGGAGCCCCAGGGGAAAATGTGCAGAAGGTTCGAGAAGATTCTACAGAGAACATTGTTCTGGGCGAAGAGTTCAATCTTGTAGAACATGGAAATGACCATGGGCTCCACAAAGATAGCAGTTCCGATATCGTCGACAGCCAGGGAGAATAGCTGGAGTCGGGAGGGGAGACGGTAATGACGGTGTTTGCAGAACATATACAGGACCAGGGAGTTAAAGTGGATTCCTAGGATCATGAGGGAGAGGATCAGTATGACTGTCATCACCTCCAGGGTAGTTGTGGGACCTGACACCACGTCTATCAGGGGGGTTGTAGCGGGGCCTATAACTACATCCAGTGAGGTGGTGCTGGTAAGCCCTGATACCAGTCCTTCTGTCCCGTTCATATCCTGATGGGGTGATATTGTAAGACTAAGTAACTTAAGAAGTGTTTCTTAAACGAATACAAGTGGTGTAATTGTTGTTGTAATGCTATTATATAAATCGTAGTCAGACTTTGAAAGAGTTTACAAAAGTAATAAATAACCAGAACAAGACTAACAAAGTTGGCACCAGCTTTATTTAAGTACTATTTAAACAGCTTAAATTCAAATTGAGAAACCAGACGGACACGAAGTAAACCAGACGGACACGAAGTAATCCCGGGAATTTTATATATGTTTATTAATATATCAATGCGTATGATAACGGTTACATCGCTAAATGCCATTAAATGATTTGATGCGCTTTAATGAAATTGAAATGCTGAACCCTGAAGCCTGAAGGACGTCGACCGGAAACAAAATATGACATTTTGATCTTAGATGTAGACGTAAATTAATATAACTATAAATTATTGACGAAATGGGCTTCTATTGGCTACATTGCACAAGCTGGTCGCAGCCGCAAATATGTGAGATTTAGAGATCTGTTGGTTCGAGAAAAACCCATGACTGTCAATGTTGGCAGCTGATTTAATGACATTTGAATCCGTGCAGTGGATTTTGGCAAGTCACAATTGCTATTACAGCTGATGCTGTAAACGTGCGTTATATACTCCCAACATCTTGATTTGGAGGTGTCACCTTCGTTTGGCACATGGCAGAAACAAGGTGGAGGTAGACATGTAATTGTCACAGCAACGAAAAGTTGGCCTCAAAATTTCCGGTTTTTGGTGCCATACTATAATTGCAATTTCAAGCTTTTAAATATTACGCAAGACTGGCTGCTTAATTTCGAAACGAGCAAAAACTGTCGCTCACTAATCTTCCAGTTACCCAGCATATGTGACAGAAAAAGTGATTAAATCCGCCGATTAAATCGTTCGCACTAACTCTTGCAAGATAAGCAGTATATGACTGTAATTGTTCTTTTGAAAATTCCTTCTAGTCGTTGGAGCGATCATCACCAACGGATTTTATATGCAATCTACAACCTCTCCTAGTTCAATGGCCACAGTGTCTGATGAATAATAACAGTAAAATAATACACTGACCTAGCTGTCCATACTGAACCTAGGGTAGATTTTACGAATAGAAAGATAGTCTCGGGATACCCCATGTTTTACCATCAACATAATCTGTGTGGTAATTATAGGATTCTCCCCGACATCCTCCCAATATCTTATAGAATGAGATGTCATTCACTCTCATTCAGTGTCATTCCGAATATTGACATCATGTTCGGGGTATTCTAATTCTATGAATCATTTGACAATTTGCCGGAATACATTGAGACAGGCTCCAGAAAATGACAAAATCTCCACCTTTTCCAAGATTCAGTTGATAATTTGCTGAAAGCGGTTACTACTTCTCGACCGAGCAGTGCCATAAGCTAACAGATTTTGATTAAATACCACAGAACTCCTATACTCGTAATAATATTATATATGTGATTATGTGCTCAGGCTGATTAGTAAACTACCACACCACGTACAACTACAACTGGGAAGTTGTACGTGGGGCGAAGGGGGGTGGGGGGAGGGAGGGGGAAGGGGATTAATAAATGATTTGGGGTTTTTTAATCTTAAAAGCAACCATGATTTAATGCTCAAAATCAACAATACTAGAAACGGGGGAATTTCTTGGGTGTATGTCAACTCAAACCTATGATAAAATGCTCAAAATTAATGATTAATCCTACCAGTCGTCACTGTCTTAAGAGGGTAGCTGGGAACATAAAGATAAATACCTGAGACCTCGGTCCCTTACTTATTAGAGATACGAATTAACGATATACTCCACGGAACTGCAAATGAAATGGAGCGAACATGATCATAGGATCTGATGATGATTAATCAATTTCGTCTAATATTGATCGGAGGCTGATTGTACGGTGTCAGCTGATGGACTAGCGATTTGTTGGGACAGCAATGTACAAGCAAGTAACAACTTCATGTCACCGGCTGATCATGTCCACCATGTTAGTTTGATTGCCAAACTCGTGATAGCATCGCGTGAAAATATCGATTTATCAGATTAAATCTACCCATGATTCTATGTGCTGGTGTAAACGTTTGCAATACTCACTGGTTCAGACTGAAATATTGTGCCAAAATCGGTGAAAATATCGATAATAAGGATACACCTGATTAAATTTTCCCCGGGTCATGCAAGTGACGGCATGAAAAGGAGAGTTTTAAGGTCACATGACTTACCCCAGCAGACCAATACACTCCAACTTATCTTGGCCGACTCTCTCGTGCAATCAAATACTGAATTCTTAAACACACCCGTTATTTCAATCTACTCTGGCACAAGCTGAAGCGTGTGATGCCGGGATAGCTATAAATCTCCGAATATCTTATCACAAAATATCATCAGATTATTGGCTCCTCCTCGTACGTACTAAAATGTTTACACTTACCCCCTCATACTACTAGCTAATTTAATAAGGACAATAAACCCGGGGGCGCAATGCACATGTCACCGTAGTGGTGAAAGTTATAAGGTTCATCTTGTTACCTTGTAGAAATGGTGCTACAGTGACCATCGAATTTTAACCGGTAAATGTTATGCATGAAGTTAATGGTATAATAAGCCAGGGAAGTAATATTATTCGATCAAGTTGAGGTTAATTGTACTAGCAGATCGGAAAATATCTTCAAAATTCATCACTATAACGAGAAATTGTCGGTTTCTGCTAATATTCCAGCGAAATTAAATGTTTTTAAAAGGAAACAAAACTTGTCGGAAAGATGGAAAATAATTCAAATGATACGGGGGTGTAATTTTGATTTATCTTAACCGCTTACTTTTAGTACTGGAGGGGGTTCTGGAAAGATAAGAGTGACAGGTTTGTTCCAGAAGCTTTCAAATAAATCGTTTTCAGCTAACTTAAAATCTTACCACAACAGATTCGAATTTATCAGTCGATGGAAAAATTGTGATATGTCTTTTACCCGAGAATCTTATTATATTTTTACATGAACAAACTGCAACAAACTCTCATGATATTGATATTTATTAAGTCGGCATAAGATATTACTATTACATTTTGAGATATAACCCTTATCGGATCGTTGGCATGTTCAGAGTGGGTCTGATTTATGAATAACTTGGCTTATTTGGGGTTAGGAGGAGGAGAAGTATATATTACTATGGTAACGTTTAGGCTCACAACGTAGCCATATTTCACGTTTGAGGCTTATAACTTTATACTTTTATAGCATATTGTTCAATATTAAATTGAGCATACCTGTACTGCGGAACATGAAAGATAGAACTCCAATTTTAGTTTTACACTATGCAAAATTTCATTCGATTTGAAACATGCTGCACAGTAACTAATTGAAATTTTACTGCTAATGAATCGCATTTACCAGTCGATGGCAAATAATGACGATGCCCCCTAAATGAAACAGTGAATAAGTGTCTCCAAAATATTTGCTAGAACAAAGTACAAACTGTAACACACTGTCACGTCGGCAATCGGCATGGCAAATATAGCATTGAAAGGATTAATTGCATGTTTGTGATGGGTCAGATTTAGGAATGACTGTCCGGTTCGTGTTAAGACCAGCTTTATTCAATAGTTTAATGAGTTAAACAAGTGAGTATAAGTCACGTTTTGAATAGCGCACTCTCAAAGAACTAGTAAATGTTTTAACATAATATTTATATTGTTATTTGTTCCGCCAAGTACTAGGCATCCGTATTTCTTATGACTTTATGTTTGATCTATAAAGAGGTATTAGCATAATTAAATTTAATGCCTTTGTCATAGACTTAGCTAAAGCAATGGAGTATTGAACGAGGGCCGAGGAAACAATAGGAAATAATTACAATTAGTAAAAATTAAAATTCCACTTTAACTTCAAGAGAAGGCTAGTTTCACAAGTAATCAATTATGAAGTTATAAGTACAGTAAAATATGTCAAAGTCTTTGTCGGAAATAATTCGCAACAAAATGATTTCAACGGGAGATGGTCGGGACAAATTTCAGAAATCAACCCAGAGCCCAGAGGGATCCCAAAATTTCCTACGTCAGATAACTCCACAATTACCACTTTTTTACCACGTTGATTCGCCGCTAATAAGTCAACTTCAGAATGTCGTAGAAGGTTCTAAAAGTTCTATTAGTCATAACAGGTTTGAAAGATTTAGAAGGATTCTCCCAAGTCTCAACTAACACAACATATAATTTACAATGAGCATGATGTCGCGTATGAAAATAAGATGTTTTTTGTCACGTTTTTGCAGGGTAAACCAGTGTTTATAAAGAGTCGAACAGAAGCATTTTTAGTGACTTGCACCATATCCACGTGGTGTTGTATTTAGAAGAATTCTCTACAGATTCGAATGACACTATATAAACTAATTTAATGTCGCGTATCTAATGAGTAAAAACACGACCGTTATTTTGAAGTTCGAGCGGATCACGTGATATGTTTGGGTATGTTGATAAACACATCTGACCCTCCTGATTGGGTGAGAGTCAGAACTTTATCAGCACAAGATTAATAATAAATACACCTGAACTCCATGATTTGCCATGATAATATACTGAAAACTGCAGGAACCAAGCAGAAGCGCACAGTGAGAGGAGGTTCAGACAAGTTGAGATCAGACGAGGGTTACTTTAAAACTGGACCACTTTTATATCTTTAGTAGAGGCACCCGGTTTACTTGCTTAACAGGTAAGAGGTTCAAGATCCCAAGAAACCAATGAGATCTGTTAATTTTATTTCCTGTTTTAGTTATGTAAGTTAAATTTAACTGAATATGTGCATAATGTACGGTTGAAAGAGGAATTTTAGGTTTAACAATTTAACGGATTACTAAAGAGAGATTTGTGAAAGCAATTATCTGGTTCTAATGAAAAACATATGCAGTATGCACACATATTTCTCTGCGCTATAATTTTAATGGGAATAATAATTTAATGACACACATTTCCTTTAGGTCGAAGCTTATTAATACAAAAAAGCAGCCGTTTAGGAGACTAGACAAGATACGAACTCGAAGTAAGGACCTGTTCGGAGTATGAGTTTTTGAAGAATTCTGATCCCGTTTATCGAAAAAACCCGTATAAAGAGCCTGTTAAGTGTTCAATATTGTGCGATGCTGTTGAAGAAAATACATGTCTCCAGATAAATATATACATGTCTCCAGACGTATTTACTATTCGGACTGTGATTGGATAAGACTGGATTTCATTTACAGGTAATATCTCAAGCCGGACCAATGAATATTGTGCATTTTGTAATCACACAGAATTTATCATCATATTTGAAATTAAAGGAACCAAAACTTTCTGTTCATCTTAATCTACCACCATAATGGGACCTGACAAGTGAAAACTGCAGTTGGTAACCCGAACTGAGTCAGAAATTGCACGCAGGTCACTTAAAAACCAGACGTCAGGGAAGTAGTTACCACTACCAGGTTAAACTGACAAATTCTCTCCAAACGATACGTTAAATTTTCAGAGGATTCACTGGAGATAGAGTGGGTGTAACTGCCAGTTCTTCAGAGGTTCAGGTTAGTTTTACTGTTTTAGTTATTAGTGCTTTTCAATATAAATAAAAACGAGGCCTTCATGTTATGGAGCCAGGAATTGGATAGGCTTTTACCTGTTTAAATACCCAATAAATGTAATAGATTTGTAGTGTTGTAATTTGTTTGATCTGTTTAATTACTGTGATAGAGTTAATTGTAACATAAGTACACTTGAAACAAGATTGTGAGTCCCCTGCGGGCAGGACATCTGGTTATTCGATGTTTAAATGTAATTTACCTGTAAACAGTAAACACCGTTCTGATGGGTAAAGTAGATACTTAAGCTAATATTTTCATTAGCAAAAGTTGTGCTGCAGCAAGTTTGTATCGCTAAACACAGCGCATATTGAACATTGATTCATTTAATTTCCTGTGTCAAGATTTCACAGTTTTGACAGAATTTGTCGCGAGTGACAAATTATTAACTTAACTATCGGTGGAATTAGACAGTTACAGAAAGAGTATTGATAAATGAGAAATCACTAATATGTTCTACCGGACATAATATATAAATAGCATAGCTCTCAAATGCCTGAAAAGGTCAAAATGAACGGGCAAGAGAACAAATTAATATCGATCATATTTCAATTAATTTATGCCCCGGATAAGTAAAGAAAGCAAGTCACATCACACGGAATTACCCAAATCGAGCCACCAGCAGTAGCCGAACTGTAAGCTAACTTTAATACAACTCTCATCTTTGCGAGCGAATCATTATTTGCGGTTAACTGCACAGTCGAAGGTCACTTAAGCCCAGAGAAATGAATGATTTAAAACTACTAAAGTCAAAGATATAGATAGGTCTATCTCTACCAGGATCCTTCTAAATATATATATATATATACCGACTTTTAATGTGTAGGAGTACAGCAACAAAATATATATATATAATATATCTTACTTCGCAACACTGTGTTATCATACTTAGCATATTGGACTAAAGTGGTTTTGAAATTTGATGAAACACATCGTGAAGTTTGGCTGCCTTTTTGGGCGAAACTAATGCTATTTATTTTCTGGTGTGAGTGAGAATCTTACTGTGAGATCAAGTGAAACAGGACAATATTAATTGTCTTACGATTTCAGACCGGGAAATTTCCCATATTGTCGTCCGGTCGCTGGTCTCAGTAACACATAATGCACATAATGTAATGGGCACAAATCAAAACGCCGAATGTGCTTTTCTCCAGTTCTTTTCAGTCTCTGACGAATCAATAATGTTTATGCCATAGGTCACACTTAGGTGTCTTGGGTTTTTTCGGCCGAAATCAGTAAAAAACGATCAAATTCAAATTAAATAAAACCAACGGCCAACATCTACGGCCTACGCCACGAGGGCTAAACTTAAAGCCTTGAACAGATGAACAAAATTGTGGATGTGGACTGTGGTCAGCACTCAGCAATCGTGGTCGTTTTTCTGAGTATAATATAATATTAAAAAATTGACAAAAACGTGAAACGTCTAGAGTGTTCAGCATGGACAAAACCCACATGATTAAATGGACTGCCTTGTTTCTGCTCATTGATTTATAAACCCCGCTAAATGACATTGCTCCACAGAAAAGCTAAAAAGAGAAGTGGTAAAATTTAATTAATATAAGTCTAGGTTAAAAGTATGGATAAACTGTAGCTTGAACTGACCTCCCAAGTTCAATTCTTTTATAGTCCATGTAGCCGTCAGCGAGGATATTTTCCGGGCTCCCATGGTTAAGAAGTAGGCACATAATCGACGTTAAAATGCACAAATTGAATTCATAGGTTACGTCTGTGAAAAGGTGGTCACTAAAAGCTCGAAATTGTTTTAGAACTCTATTAAAAGCTGGAAAATTAGATGCCAGTCGCTGGCTTTACGAAGGTGTGGTATATTACAGGTTGCAATTCACTGTCTACATGATGGGGAAAGGGAGATTTTCTACGACGGTCAATACAATTTGAAACGCGTATTTCACCGCGGATTCTCTTCATTCCATTTCTTCATTCCAGCTTAGCATCAAATCTATTTGTGCAAATATGTTTAGAATGAACCAACGTGATTTTTTCAGTATTTTGCGTACATACAACTTGTAAAAATCCTGTGTCACAGAGAGAGAAAACAATCCTAGTTACACTTACATAGTTAGACTTGATAGTTCGATATTACCTGAGGACCTACGTCCTACAGCTTCACTGTTAGGGCCTGCCCACACTACGCCTCTATTCCCCGAATGTCTGCCCACACTACGCCATGTTTTGACGGGCCACATGGCGTGGGTCAAAAAACCGGATTCACACAACGAGGTGCGTGGTGTGGGCAGAGCTCCCGCCAGTTGGCGTGGAAACTCTCGGGGAATTCTGGCAAGGATTTTAAAAATCCATGCCTCTATTCCCCGAGAGTTTCCACGCCAACATGGCGTAGTGTGGGCAGACATTCGGGGAATAGAGGCGTAGTGTGGGCAGACCCTTAGTGAGTCATCAACACTACTGACCTAAAAGATCCGGTATATAGTGAGTCCGGCCTCACCCTGGGAGTCCGGCCTCACCCTGGGAGTCCGGCCTCACCCTGGGAGTTCGCACAGGATGTCGCCAGTTTTATTTCTCCAGGAAACTTCACCCAAATAAACAAAACAGACCCTCAGCTCTGTTTCATACATGCAAAAGTAAATAGAAGGTCTATACTTTATGAACTATACCCTTTAGTTGTACCTACACAAGGGTATACTTATGACTTGCTTATGTTGGCTCTGAAAGTTATTTGTTTTGCTACGTATCCGAAAAATACTTGACGATCATAAAAACTGTAGATTGGTTATTGCAATCGGTATTGGAAACATCGGAGAAATTGTTTAACTTTATCAATATCCCCCGACATCGCCTACGTGGGAGGTAAGTTAGTTCATAGTTGCACTACAAAAATCAAACATCATATATGATATAATATACAAGATACGCGACGTGTTCATATACTGTGGCAGGAACTCTGGTGATATCGTGTAACCAATGAATAAATGAATTCTTTAATTCGATTCTAACGGCCCTGGTTAACTGAACTTCATGGTAAATAGGAGATTTAGGATTATACTGACTATTCCTTTTCCCGTCAACTTTTACAGAGGGTGAGAGGGTGGGAAAGGGGTCGGGGCCGGTGTCCAGAAAACGTAGGTCGTAGAGGCTTGGAAATATTGCCCTGTTCAGCGGATGGTTTGGAACATAAATTAATGTACAATAATTCAAAAGTGTTGCAAAGGTCATAAAACAGCTTAAATAGGCAAATAGCGGATGTAACTCTTACAGTAACGCATGCATTCTGCAGCTACACCTAGTCTAGTTTTTGTAGTCAATAGCTAAGCTAGCTCAGAAAACTAAAAGTTGATAAAGACAAGAGTAGTTCAATGACACGGCCGTGGTGCTGCTGTTGCGAAGCGATCAGTTGTAGTACAATATCATCAGACAAGTGGACAATCCCATTAGATCAGGAGCGCACATTCCCCAATTTCGGAGGCCTATACTGTGTCACAATTTGGCCCCATCAAATTTCCAAGAAGTATAAGGCCAGAGTCAAAAGGTAAATTGGATTGCATTATTTGAGCGTGACTGGTTAGCGGGTAAAATTGAACTTTTATTGGTATAATGGGTATTTTAGAAATGCGGAACACCCTTGCAGTGAACGCCCCTGAAGTGACGCAGAAGGAACTTGAAGTGACACGGAACACCCTGCATGCAGTTACGAGCGGAACACCCCTGAAGTTACGCAGTTCTGTCCTCTTGGTTACTCCCTAAAATGAATCATGTTATCGATCATTGTAAATGTAAGACGTCATCCCTGATTTAAAAACCTTTCTGGAATGCGAATCATTGGAAATTTGATCTTGAAAAAATTCCAAACTGTGTTCAGTTATCAGGTTATAGTTTCAAACATCGAAGCTCTGTAACATGAATTCACGATTTAATTATTACGTATCTCTGTATTATTCACACTTAGCAGCGAGACACTTCTGTTTTTAGACTTGACAGTGTTTAAAGCTAACCTAATCATGTAGCGACAAATCAAATAAACAGGTTTACTTTCCACTGCTTCAATGTTATGGTATCACGGTCAGGCTTGTCCGCCGCCGCCGAACGCCGCCGCCGGGTGATTTTGCCACGCCGAACGCCGCCGATACACCCCGGCGTACATCGGCGTACGGCGTGCATTTTCTGACTTCAAAATAATTCTGTCTTCATTTGAAGATATCAATGTTACTGATAGCGATTAGCGGCTAGGGGCAACACACACATGATACACACTTTTAGCTAACTTAACAATATTGATCATCAGAAGAACTGAGCAGATACCTACTCATAAGTTTGACTGAAGAAGAAATTTTACAATTCGAATTTTTAAGATTGTGGGCCGATAGGCAAAAAACTTTCCCAATACTCTCAAACATAGTAAGATTAGTGCATTGTATACCTGCCAGTAGTGCGGAAATTGAAAGAACCTGGTCGGCTGCAGGTTTAATTCTTTCTACTTCTAGTCAGCGATCTAGGATGAATGTTAAAAATTTCAAATATAGGTACACTGTTTTGTTCTAAAAACTATGATTTTGTTTCCAACAAAAAAGATTGAGAGATCCATTGATTTCAGCAATAATTTATTGTTTATGTATTTTACCTTAAATAAAATAATTGTATCAATTTGTCTCAACTTTTATTTGATAGCAGATAATACCATAACAATATACCAACATCATTTGTTGAAGTTAAGTCTAAATTACCCAAATTAAGACTTAAGTACATGATCATATTCATATTTCATAGACCTCAATTTAGTTGGCCTTGATTTCACGGCTCACGCCGGCGTACGCCGCCGGTGTAATTTTAGTGAAACGCCGCCGCCGATCCATTTAGCCACGGCGGACAAGCCTGAATTCACGGTTCAACTCAACTTTAATCAATTATCAGCATCGGTGATTAGGTCACAACTAAGAACACTGATCACCTGATTCTCATCCTGTTTTAGTGACTACATCATCTCTGATCATCACGACACTAAATTAGTCCAATATGTAGTGTGACCGCATCAGAGGGCCGGTGTGAGACTGAGAGGGTCTGTGTGTAACACTTAATAATATTTGTTTGGAATGTTCTAGCGTGCTTTACTTCTCTTTTCTCTTCCTACTCTCCCTTGTTTGCCTTCTTGCTTTGCTCTCGTGTATTCTTGTGTAGTATTGGGAGAATTGATGACATTATTCTAAAATGTTTTCATGATTGAATTGTGTTATAAAACGGCAAAACATCATGGTTCGCCATATGATAACAAATCTTATTCAACCAAAATACTTTTGATTTTGAAATCCAATCAGTGTGCTCTCCAAAGCTAATCTAACGATCAGCATGCATCACATCGAACCCCCGGTCCCCACACCCGAACTTAATGTCCTCTCAGTGCTACATGTTAGATTCCACTACTGCAGCCCTCCTGCCCCCTCTAGATCACTACGTATCTCAATATGGTCTCATTCTACACGTTCTATTAGCCCTAATTTGTTCCACATTCAATGTGCCTCTCTGTAGTAGTAGTAGTTGCAGTAACTCTCTTATCGTGCTTTTGTGTTCGTTGTCTGCTGTCTGGTAATGTGGTGGCTGTTGATTGTGTACTTCAGGTTCGCTCCTTCTGTAGATGTAACTCTATGGTTGTAGTCTGTACTCTGTTCTGTTGTTTTCGTTTTTCTGTTGTCACTTAAGTTTTCGTTGCCGGCCGTGTCATGTGCTTCTTGCAGTGTCACGTCCTTCTTACAGTGTCGCGTCCTTCTTGCAGTGTCGCGTCCTTCTTGCAGTGTCACGTCCTTCTTGCAGTGTCGCGTTCTTCTTGCAGTGTCACGTCCTTCTTGCAGTGTCACGTCCTTCTTGCAGTGTCGCGTTCTTCTTGCAGTGTCGCGTCCTTCTTGCAGTGTCACGTCCTTCTTGCAGTGTCGCGTTCTTCTTGCAGTGTCACGTCCTTCTTGCAGTGTCACGTCCTTCTTGCAGTGTCGCGTCCTTCTTGCAGTGTCGCGTCCTTCTTGCAGTGTCACGTCCTTCTTGCAGTGTCGCGTTCTTCTTGCAGTGTCACGTCCTTCTTGCAGTGTCACGTCCTTCTTTCAGTGTCGTGTCCTTTTGGCAGTTTCACGTCCTTCTTGCAGTGTCACGTCCTTCTTGCAGTGTCGTGTCCTTTTAGCAGTGTCGCATATGCACTCTCAGTCGCATCTTGAGGGTTCTACTTCTAGTAAAGATACACAGCAGAAAATGTCGCGTCATCCCCTGCTAGTGCTTATTCCTTAATGAGTTAATCAAATGAGCTTTTCTCGCTGGAACTTGAAATATTTCGTTTTTCTATGGCTCACTAGTCTGCATTGCACAGTGTATCTGTTTTTTACCCGTAGGTGATATTTGTCGCAACCCATGTCTCAACCATACATCATATTGTCGCATCTAGAGATCAGGTCATGATTAGGTCTGTAATTAGGAAACACAGAGAACGTCCCCTATTTTCCGGCTGATGCACTCATCGTGTGACCTCACTCTCTAGCCCCTCTCCCTCGCCCCCTCACATTGTCTAATCGATTATCCGCTGTAACTTGGAGTGTAGGTCTGGTATTTGATGTCGTTTTCACTGTTTCGTGTGTACTGAAATTTTTGTGAGTTAGGTTCGTTTTCTTACTTGATGTTGGTTCTGTTTTTACTTTTCCTAATTTAACTTATTATAACTTTGTTATAATTCAGCTTATCTCACCCCTCTCAGTAATTTGCTACTGCATGCAGCACGCTTATTATGACTTTAGCCTTTAAAGCTTTAAGTCATCACTTGACGGTGAGTGTACGTCTCAAAAAGTTCCTCCCCTGACGTTTTAACCCATATATTAACCCTTAAATGGTTCCTAAGTTTGTTTGAAACGTCAAGGATAGAAGACGATTTACACAAGTATTTTGAAAGCTCCTGCTAATAAAATCCTTTCGTATCACTGATATGTTTTAAATATCCCCCTCCAGGTCAAGGATAGAATTTCCTTCGAGACAGTCAGACAGTGGTTTAACGTAACGAAATTTCTTGAAACAGAAGAAATATGCTAGGTCGTTCGTTGTCACGTATACTTGGTATGGTGACTGCTTATTCGGTAAAAAAGTTCGCTTGTAGGCCCCTCCCACCTCTACTCCCTCCCTCATCATTAGGAATCTTCTAGAACTAGAAGTTCGAATTTGCACCCCCTCACGATTTGAATTGTTTTACCGCGCGTGTACTGTGCTTTAACCAGCCAGTTACAGCTGAGGTTACGAGATCCTGGCCATGAGCTTACCCTTTTATTGAGTTTGTAACCGGATAGCTGACCATATGGTGTACTAACTCCAGGCTCTCCGAGTGGGGCTCTCTCTCGTTTTGATTCGGAGTGTTGTTACAGTGGCTACACTCCTTGAGCCTCCCGGAGTGTCTCTCTCTCCGGTTCCAATTGTTTGTTTCTACACTCTACACTCCGCTGACGTTCGATCTATAAGAGTGTTTGTTACAGTTATTACTCCGCTGACAATCTCATCCAGTCTCTACTTCATTAATCATTCTTGAGTCTTTATTAGTTCACGTTCACTGTGTATGACTAGTTCAGTGTTCAGTGTGTATGACTAGTTCAGTGAACATTCTTTATGTTTATAAATAGTATATAGTGGTCAGTGGTCTGCTATACTGTTATTCCACCCGATAGCATGCAGGACTCTTAAATACTAAATAGAGTCCTCTATTATCGGAGTTTAGCTCCAGGTTATTAGCTAATAGACCGGCTCTGTAGAGTGTACCTCAAATATCATGTGGTCTAGTTCCCTGCTGCAGTCTGTTATCTCAATTTTGTCTCTCGTAACATTCTCTATTTGAGGGTCTGTACTGTATAATCCTCTTTTTCCACCAAAATTCGAACCATCTCAGTCTGTGAATCTGTGGAATTAAGAATGCATCATTACCGAAATATTCATAAAAGTTAAGGAGTATACCTAACTGTTGATACACGAGTTTACCAATGTTGGTATAACGTCAAAATTACAGCTCCCAATTCTACATCCTTCATACCTGCCTCCAGTAACTTATATCAACATAGAAGTCACGTGACTCATCATATACACTGTATGTGTGTGAGTCACGTGAGAGGTCTCCTTCTTCTCTTGGTAGCTAGACGTGTAACCTCATTACAGGTCCCTGTGTATCATTAGATCATTGTCTAATCCTTTGTGTGTGTTATAGTATATACCTTTCCGTTGCTGCCTGATACCTACACTGCTGTGTTTTATACATCATACCTGTTGGTAATGGCCGCTAGACTGCCCCTCATTCTGCCCCTCGTTGTACAAAACCACCCCTCTTTGTACTTTAGTGTACGTTATATTGCCACCTTTTGTTGTGTTAGCTGTGATTAACAGTACCTCTTTATTGTCATGATTAAACTCATTATCATTGAGACCTCGTCGTGTGTGTACATGCAACTCCTTAATTTACCATTCATCTGTACAGTTGATCTTGTAGACCAACGACTATTTGAGTGTTACATGAGATACAGTGCGTGTTAGATGTAGATCACATTTAAGTGTTTGATAGTTAAACTCTAATAGTCTACATTGTAGCGTGTTGGCTACATCATAGTGGCTAGTGTGGAAGACTACATTACAGTGTAGGAGCCGTATTAAGATCGTGTGCTTGTTGAATGAACTCCGCACGGCCGTTCTCAACTTTTAAATTCTCCACATGTGATGTACTCAAGGCTTTTAATCTCACTTAGCTAGTCAGTACATTCGTTGTTGATGAGTGTTGTTGTACGCCGCTAAACGCCACTTACTTTCACTGTCTACAAGTTAAGTCTAGGATCATTAGTCTTCAGTTTAATACCTAGATTCTTTAGTCTGGTACCCGGCAAAGATCCAACCCTAGTTATTTACTTGCTTTATCTAGTTTTAGAACCTGTTCCACTTAACTAGTTGTATCAAGTTGAAAAATACATGACATACTTTGTAAATCCTGTTTAACATATCCTATAAGCTGACATGTTCCAATTTTCACTATGACATTGATGAAATCACGCGACTTTCCACAGAACTTGGAAAATCACAACTCTGACGATTTTTTTTCTGTCTGCTGCAACAAAACACCTCTAGCTTATCATTGTTCAGAGTTTTCAGTTATTATTACTCTAACTAAAATCGGATAATTATACTTTCCTCATGAGGTAAAATCTGATAATTGCTTACAAACAGCAGCGACCTAGAGATTGTAAGAAAACACGGTCTCACAGTGTTTGGCATTGGGAAACGTCACTGAAAACTGAAACCTTATTTACCGTCCTCAAATAATTACCGCAATAATAAACATAGCAACTTGTCATATGTTCCTTCTAAAACACTGTCATTATGATTACAGTTACATACTTTCTAGATTTTCCGATAACATTCGACTAAAGTTTATCTCCGGTACAGCGTTCAAAGTATTGTCCATTACTCGTTATGATCTAATTTTACCCGGTATCTAGGCGGCACCATTAATACGGCTCAATAAATACCGTATCAAGTAACAGCACCATCTCCACTCTCTCCGGGCTACCGTGTTGTATTTACACTTGTTCCGATGCCCCTTTGCGTTTTCGTTGTGTTTGAATTGATTGTTGGTTTCGGTGATTGTACGCCGCGTGATTGAAACTGTTTTGGTCTTAACCGGCTTGTGATTGTTTGATTGTTCCCATTGTTCCTTTCTGAACATTTTACGGAAAGTTTATACCCTATTTTTAGTGATGACGTTATTATACGTACAAATTAAGTTGATCTTCACTAATTCTATTTTCCGTGTGCGTTCCTGCTTTTGTATCTTTGTCCCGTCAGGCCTCGATGGTATGGATTTTCTTGAAACATTTTGCACCTTCTCACCCTTTGATATTTATCATTAGTTCTGAGAACGTTTAGTTCGCAATGTTTTGATACCTTGTTATCTGGTCAATAAGTTGACCACTCACTAGAAAAACCCTCTAAGTCACCAGGTGACTTACAAATTACTTAAACACTAATCCCCTACTTCAATAGGATGACTAACAAGTTAGTCCTATACGGGCTACTGCTGCTGCAGTTGACCGCTTTAGTGTTCGGTAAGTGAGTTTGTAACATTTGTTTGGAATGATTTTAGTAGTCATTAAATTCTTAATTTGCACGTTCTTTCAACTATAAGTCTTGCATTGAATGACAGCTTGTCTTTTATTTAAATCAATAAACCATTTACCCTTCTAAACGTACCTTTTACCTAACGCATGGCATGTTGATTTGTTTAAATGTTTAGGATAATCTGAATGTTTGTGCATGATGATTACAAGATAACATGTGCTTGTAGGAGAGTTGTTTGGGAGAAGGAGGAGTCCTGGTAGTAGGAGGAGATCAGGAGATCGACCTAACACTAACATCAAATATGGGGTATCTAATACAAGTTAGTATCAGCAGCCTGTTCTTATCTCATGTCCATTTACTGCACTTTGTAGTCAGTTTTTCTAGTTTTGTGCTTAACTTAAGGCAGTTTTGTGGGTTAAGTTTTAGAAATAAGAGAACTTGTCCTTGAAATCAGTTTTTATTGTCTGGTCCTTGCATTTGAAGACTAGGTTAAGTTAGGATCTCAAATCCATTAGTTATTGTGGTTAACTTTATGGTTAACTCTCGTCTGTTTGCCAGCTCCCTACTTTCCTGATGATCCTGGATTTCTTCAACCGAACAACTCTACTGAACAGGTTACAAACGTGCTTAATTGTTAACAATCAGGATATTGTCTGCTCTCTTCTTGGCATGGTCTATTGAATACTGACATGATTATGAAATCAATAATAACATGATATTCTTGCAAGCATGTGCAACTAAAATCTTTATTATATAAATTTAAAAAACATCTTTTTATGTAACAGGATATCTTGTTTGAAAATATGGAAAGTTTGATAAAGAAACAAATTCTGCGCATGGATGTGTAGCGACATCATTGATCTACTATTTTGGGTTCCCAGTTGACCTTCATTCATTTAGGAGCCTCTATTTTTCCTGTTCCTCCTAGTCCCATTTTCTATTCCTCCAACTCCAGTCCACCTAATTTCTCCCTCTGCTCCACCTTTCTGTCCTTTGCTCCCTCTCCCTCTGGCTGTCCCTGCTCTCTTATATCCCCCTCCATTTTCGGCAATTCTCTTTGTTCGCTAGCTCCCTAACACCCTTTATCTATCCGTCAGATCCGCCTTTCTTTCTTCACCTCTCTCTCTTTCTCAATTTCTTTTTCGGTTCCCACTCCTGGTTTCTGTCCCCGTTCCCCTCCTTCTTTATTTATCTCTCAGATCACTCCTACAGAATCATCTCTCTCACTGACCCTCTAACCTCTACCACTCTCTACCTCTCTTTATATTCCTCTCTATTCTGCTCTGCTCTCTTTCCCCTGACTGTTCTAATACAAGTAAGTAGTATGTAATATAGTACCGCTGTATCACCTAAAAGTGAGGTACCAGTTTCGACAAGAGGGGGGGGGGGGGAGAGAGAGTGTGTGTGTGTGTGTGTGTGTATGTGTGTGTGTGTGCGTGTGTGTGTTTGTGTGGGTGTATGTGTGTGCGCATGTGTGTGTGTGTGTGTATATATATACTGTTACTTTTATGGCATGCCTTATTTTTTAGCTTGTTTTATTATTTACTTGAGTAAACAATTTAAAGTGCAACCGCTACACATACCTATGACTTTTTATGTTTATTTTCTGTAGTTTACTAATATTTCTGTTTTTTTGTCATATTTTTCTCGCAACTTTTTAGCTATAGCATTTTTTATCTTTTTTTATCGGGACAGTTACGACTAAAACACAAATATTGTTTTAGAATAAATTAAAAAGAATATTGAACAAAGTAAAATCGATACAATATATCACCACAAAATAAGCATTATTCAAGTCTAGCATGCAATATAGTTAATCAAAATTTCGTTTACTCACAATTTTTCAATAACTATCGCAAATAAGTGTCAATTACTCTAAATAAAGTTTAATAGGTAAACATTGATCCTATTCTTAATAAAAACAACATTCATTTAATACTTACAAATTTTTGTGTCCATAACTCAAAGTACTAATACCATCGTCTAAAATAAATTTTTTATCGTCAAAACCAGAAAGTCCTCGTTTTTGTACTACAACACTAAAAATCTTGTTTCCAAAAACGCGAATTGTTTGTGACTTTGTCATCGTTGTTGACTGAGTATCTAATACGTTTCTGTAATCTTCATGTCGGATCCGTCTTTGAGCAGCTTTAGCTATCCCTTTGGCTGTGACAGAATGTCCAATGAAACAAGATGAAGTGCATTCATGTTGTTCACTGCACCTGGTTACAAGCTTCTTTGTCATGACAGAGTACATTTTAGGCTTCAGAGCAATAACCTCACTAATTATTTCAGTCGGTTTCTCGTCTGAAAACTTCCCAGGCACTTTTTTGTTGGTGGGGTCATTAAATCTCGACAGTGGGGTATTCTCAACGTAACCTGATAGATCCATAAGTTCACGTATACTGTATAGATCTTCGTACCCATTCTCTGCAAACACACCATAAATGAAGCTATCCGTGTCACTTAGGATGAGTTTTATTCTTTCACCATATTTCGGCTTTAGGACGTCATACCAGAACTCTCCCATGATATGTTTGGCATTTTCCAAAACGATAAATCCGCAAGCAATGGGTTTGTTTAGTACTAAGTTCCGCTTCACAGACTGTACAACAGTAGTTTGCTCATCCAGCATGTGAAATCCAATAAACTGCGGCTTAGAAGTGAGGCGCTTTGCAGATCTTTCATCTTTTACAATGTCAACATTAGTACGATTTCTCAGACTCTCGATAAACTTACCATAAATTGAATTGTTAGCAAGTTTAAAGAAGTCTTTTTCAAAATCGGACTTGGCATTTCGTCTTTTTACCGAGTTAAATTTAATGTATGGAGTGACAAAGTCTGTTTGATCCGCTGCCATAACTCGGTGAATCTTTTCAAGAATCAACCCTTTGCTCAAACATAATTGGAGTGTCTTGAGGGAGCATACAAAATGCTTCTTATCTTTTAAATCGGGAACCAGTTTACGAGAAGACTTGAATTTTTCGTTGTGCATCTCCAAAAACTTTTTATTGTAGGGTGATAACTGATGCTCATAAATCATTTTGCTTTCCACAGCAAGAGGGAAGTCATTGTGGTGATCGTGCAGATGTTTTGGATAATGTAGGTCAACTTCCAAAATATAACAGGTGTCACCTTCGGGATCTAAATCACCAATATTCAACGATCTTATTTCATTCTTACTAAGCCAACGGAAATTCTTACAGGGAAGCTTGAATGACATAGACTTTCCATACAGATTATTCGCATCGACATAGTGAATGAAAGATGTTGGTTTACTGCAATCGTAGTCATCCAAATATGGGTTGTTAGCTTTGAATTGACGATGATTGACAGTGGTAACTCCGCCCCGGAGATTTTTCTCTATAAATGTATACATATCGATATCAGTCATGTACTCAATATTGACTTTTGTCATCTTTAGCATAGCATCCCATGAAAATCCTGGCAAACTCATGTAATGACAGCAGTCAAGGCCGTAGTAATCCAGGCAAAGTTTCCGGAAGTTTTCAAACACATCACATAATAGAAGAGCATCAGATTTTACGTACAGCTCCATGTAATCCAACAATGTTTGACAGTTCATGGTTTTGAAGACATTTTGAGCCCTTGAGTAGTCAGAGTCAGAGATATCCTCATCTCTAAGTTTACTGTAAAATGCCTGCTTTGGAGGAAGATTCTTCTCGGAGAAAACTGAGTAAGATGATGCATAGTCATAAAAATACACACCCTTTTCTGACAAAAGCTCATAGTTTTCCGGGAACTCACGTTTCAGTCTCTTGAAGTTTTCAAGACCAGACTTTTTCATGTTAGCAGTTAACTTTTCCAACGAGGTGGAAAGAAAAGCAAAGCTGTCCAAGAAGGTAAATTTATCTGTAAACACTGCTTTAAACTTCTCTAGTGTCTCAGGAACCACATTTAACTTGTCGACCCTTTTTGTCAAATCCAGCAAGAAAAGGTTTAGATCGTATCCTTTTAAATTGTGTGCGAATGCTGGGACCCTTTTGCTTCTATTGAAGTAGTTGATATTACAAGTATTGCACGCAGCACCTCTAAAGTTATTCTTTTTTTTGAGATGGTCATGATCTCGAACTGGATAATTCGTTCTCGACTCCCAGTTCAGTCTTCTTTTGCAAATATGACAAATTTTAGCACTTTTAAACTTTATTTCATCTTCTGCTGTCATGTCTATTGGGTACTGATTCTTTTCATAGCACTTCATCATATCATCATGGATCTTAGTTAGCTGTGAGATAAACTCTTCAGTCACTTTATTAGGATCTTCATCGCTGAAAGTGACAACTTTGGAGTCATATTCTGAAAACTCTGACACAGTAACAATACAAAAGCTACAGGGCACATGCTTTTGATACTTTTCCGTATAGCTAGAAGAGCCTTTTTTGCTGCAAGAACTGTAAGGTACTGTTAAACATTCAAAGTCAAAGTACACAGTAAATAGTTTCTTGTCTTGCTTGTGAAATGCCTTGAATTCAATGACTCCTGGGTCGGGCATCTTTACTAACTGATTGATCCCTTGCTTGCAGTTCTGGTAGTGTTTGTTATGGTTCTGCAGAGATACAAATCCATGCATACATTTTCGACAGTAAAACATCGTGTTATGATATCTAGAACGATGTCGCATGAATGCATTTAAGTTTTTTATCAGTAGGTAATGGGCACACCCATCATTTTCCAGATAAAGTAGATCAATTTGCGTTCCGACACCACTGCCATGTTTTAGAGGCAAGACTTCTTCACTGTCAACGCACCACTGGAAGACAGAAATTGACAACTTGTTTAACTTCTCAACTTTTGATATATCTTTTATTCTGACTGGAAATTGGACAGAGGCCATATCTATCTTACTGGCGTAAGGTAGATATTTTGTATGTCTATCTGGGTTTTGACCATTAACTGGATACATCTTTGCCAAAATGCAATAAAGGAAGCATTTGGTGTCGGGGGATGCTATGTTTAGGATAGATCTCATTTTCTTTAGCTTCTTTGGAATAGACACTTTTCCGGATGCAAAGAGTGGTGAGTACTTTGCTATCTCAACATGAGCACATAGTAGCTCATCGAATATCCAGCCACTTCCACACCGTTGATAAGTTTCAATTCCGTGTCTAATGTAGCTTTTTGCACGCGATAGAAGATCTGCAATATTATCTGCAAGTAGCAAGGGTTCACATATGGATCTAAATACCTTCTCTGAGTAGTCCCGATCGTCAAGTACATGCTTTTGGAATGAAAGAGTGATAACTAGTTGCACTTTTATAGGATTCTTTTGTACAAATGGAGTTATCTTATTTCCAGCTGCAATGCACGAGTCTGACAGAATTTGATCGTAGTCTGAACTTTTCTCTACATCAAGCTTATATGACCTGAAATATCCTGCAATTGAGGTGCATTCTTCTTCGCTATTTAGATGTTCATGAACACCAGAGTGACGGTTGCACAAGGATTCGTCAATATCAGAGCTACACAAAAGCTCATGTCTCGCCAACTTGTCAGAGCGAAAAAACTTCTTGCAATTCCTGCAGGGCTTCTCAGGATTATGAGTCGGGATATGCCGTTTCAGGTTGTCAGATCTCATTCTCTTTGAGCAGATAGGACATTCCAAAATTGGGTTTTTGTTGCGATTTTTATCAGCTGTCCTTGCCCCAGGTCCCCTTTTCATGATTTCTTTTCCGTAGCACAAAGATGTGTTGCAGAGCACAAAAAATCAAACGTAACTGAAACAGCAGTTTGAGAAATGAGCTAAAAGTCCACTGGTTCTCCTTTTATAGCCGTTTTCAGAGGAAACACACAATTTGGTGCTTTCCTGTAAAACTTGATGTGTGTCTTGAACTTGTAGCAGAGCACAAAAAATCAAACGTAACTGAAACAGCAGTTTGAGAAATGAGCTAAAAGTCCACCGGTTCTCCTTTTATAGCCGTTTTTCAGAGGTAACACAAAATTTGACGTTTGCCTGGAGAACTTGTTGTATGTCTTTAACTTGTAGCAGAGCACAAAAAATCAAACGTAACTGAAACAGCAGTTTGAGAAATGAGCTTTAAGTCCACTGGTTCTCCTTTTATAGCCGTTTTCAGAGGAAACACACAATTTGGTGCTTTCCTGTAAAACTTGATGTGTGTCTTGAACTTGTAGCAGAGCACAAAAAATCAAACGTAACTGAAACAGCAGTTTGAGAAATGAGCTAAAAGTCCCCTGGTTCTCCTTTTAAGCTTTATAGCCGTTTTTTCAGAGGTAACACAAAATTTGATGTTTGCCTGGAGAACTTGTTGTGTGTCTTTAACTTGTAGCAGAGCACAAAAAATCAAACGTAACTGAAACAGCAGTTTGAGAAATGAGCTTTAAGTCCACTGGTTCTCCTTTTATAGCCGTTTTCAGAGGAAACACAAAATTTGATGCTTTCCTGTAAAACTTGATGTGTGTCTTGAACTTGTAGCAGAGCACAAAAAATCAAACGTAACTGAAACAGCAGTTTGAGAAATGAGCTAAAAGTCCCCTGGTTCTCCTTTTAAGCTTTATAGCCGTTTTTCAGAGGTAACACAAAATTTGACGTTTGCCTGGAGAACTTGTTGTATGTCTTTAACTTGTAGCAGAGCACAAAAAATCAAACGTAACTGAAACAGCAGTTTGAGAAATGAGCTTTAAGTCCACTGGTTCTCCTTTTATAGCCGTTTTCAGAGGAAACACACAATTTGGTGCTTTCCTGTAAAACTTGATGTGTGTCTTGAACTTGTAGCAGAGCACAAAAAATCAAACGTAACTGAAACAGCAGTTTGAGAAATGAGCTAAAAGTCCACTGGTTCTCCTTTTATAGCCGTTTTTTCAGAGGTAACACAAAATTTGATGTTTGCCTGGAGAACTTGTTGTGTGTCTTTAACTTGTACCAAAGCACAAAAAATCAAACGTAACTGAAAAAGTAGTTTGAGAAATGAGCTATAAGTCCACTGGTTCTCCTTTTATAGGCAAATGAACATGTTGTAGTGCAAGTAAAAACACGAGTTGGACACAACTGTAACGCTATAAACTATCATAAAGTAGACAATAGTGATGGTTTATATCGATATTAAACGCATTATAATATCAAAATTCGTTATTTTTCTTAACCTAATCGGCGTCTCTTTTAAATCAGTAGCTTTAGGTAGTCGGATAACTAGATTTTTCAAGTACTTGAGTTATTTTCCTGCTACTTTTGATCATTCAAAAAGATAAAATTTAAGAAAAAGCTGCCCGGACGAGCTCAGTGTACATGCTTTGTTAGTTATTACAGCGTGGTTACTATGTTCATATATATTGGAACAGTGCATATAATCGAAAGTATGCATCCAGACATGTGTATGTGTTCGACCAGAGTTCGTTTCAAAGTCTACAGCTCTCACATAACTCAGTTTAGTGGGCATTCCCACAATTATTTGAGATGGAAATGAGTGGAGAGAATGCTCTCCTGATTCCGTATTTTCTCGGGAGCCAACCCCGAACAGTGATATAGCTGACTCATGGTACTGGAGATAGGCTAAGATCTCTCTAACCGAACCGTCAGCATCAGCCATATCACAGAAATTTTTGTGTGTTTTTGAGTTTTGTAAGAGCTGCAGACCCTGGATTCGAACCTGGGACCCTCAGATATTTTTATTCATTTCAAGCTTTCAAGGTGGAAATTAGTGCTCTGAGCTAATTCCAGGCCATCCCAGTTAGAATTCATGTGTACTTATAGACTGAAATAACGACACAATGAGCAATGTTTGTCTAATGACTGGCCCTCAGCAAGGCTCGAACACTCTACCTCGAGGCTAATTAGTAGAGTGATCACAGCTGCACGCCACGGGAGGGCCGTATGAACTAAATAACATTGCTTTATATACGCCATGTATAGCTTCCATCTTTGTGAGGCACTACGTATGTTGCATACAAATATATACAACAGTTATTGTCATAAGCTTTTAAGCACACCTGTTCATATTATATAAGGGAGTAAGTGCTGGGGGAGCATTGTGTACATCTAATTACAACATGTTTATATGTTGACTGATGGAAAAGCCCTTATTTGTAACACAGGAGTATCATGTGGGTGCTATGTTGTAACACACGTTTATCGTCAAAAAAATTATTTCGAGATGGCAATCAATACTCAAAACCAAAGAGTTTTTTGTTGTTGTCGTGAGCGTGTTAATTTTGTATGTGCTAGCTAAATTTAACTAGAGTGTACAGTTTAGGACAACACCTGGTTGATATGGTAACGTAATGAGAAAGCACTTTTCAGGACGGTTACTCAGTAGTACCAAGATTGTACCGTCATTGTAAAGTAAAGTTACGGCAACAGCTGTGTTTGTACTTGACAGATATTTACTTAATTTAAGAACCAAATAAAACTAAAGTGAATTGATAAAAATGTAACTTTCTTAAAAGAAATACGTGTCAACAAAATGTAGAAGCTGATAAATATATAGTGTACTCGATCACGTATTACACTGACTGTTTGATATGAAATGTAATTTATAGAGAGTACTTACAGGACGGTTACTTTACAGCCTCAAGAACAATATGTCATTGTATAATAGCCATAGACCTAGTACAGAATAGTCACGGTAGCAGCTGTGCAATGTATTTGACTCAAATCTCTTGTCAGAGCTGGTCTAGATATTTTATATTTTCTACAATTATATCAGAAGATCTCAACAAATTGAACAGTGTGCGAGGAATTTTTAAATATAATAACCAATGAAAGATGGTGTTAATTCTTACCTCAATTAGTGGACCGTCCCTTTACATTAGAACTCAGTGTTTGTCTTTGTTAAATATCTTGATTAGGTATAATTACGAACAGGTGTGTGTTTTACTGGACAGTCTCTATCTTCTTCATATCTTGAGGTCTTAGCTTTAGGTAAGTGACAACTGGATCAAAGTTAATTCCTACCCTCCATCCCTACCCTACCCCCCTCCAGGGGAGGGAGGGTAGGAAAGAGGGAGGGAGGGTAGGAATTAACTTTGATCCAGTTGTCGCTTACCTAAAGCTAAGACCTCAAGATATGAAGAAGATAGAGACTGTCCAGTAAAACACTCACCTGTTCGTAATTATACCTAATCAAGATATTTAACAAAGACAAACACTGAGTTCTAATGTAAAGGGACGGTCCACTAATTGAGATAAGAATTAACACCATCTTTCATTGATTATTATATTTAAAAATTCCTCGCACACTGTTCAATTTGTTGAGATCTTCTGATATAATTGTAGAAAATATAAAATATCTAGACCAGCTCTGACAAGAGATTTGAGTCAAATACATTGCACAGCTGCTATCGTGACTATTCTGTACTAGGTCTATGGCTATTATACAATGACATATTGTTCTTGAGGCTGTAAAGTAACCGTCCTGTAAGTACTCTCTATAAATTACATTTCATATCAAACAGTCAGTGTAATACGTGATCGAGTACACTATATATTTATCAGCTTCTACATTTTGTTGACACGTATTTCTTTTAAGAAAGTTACATTTTTATCAATTCACTTTAGTTTTATTTGGTTCTTAAATTAAGTAAATATCTGTCAAGTACAAACACAGCTGTTGCCGTAACTTTACTTTACAATGACGGTACAATCTTGGTACTACTGAGTAACCGTCCTGAAAAGTGCTTTCTCATTACGTTACCATATCAACCAGGTGTTGTCCTAAACTGTACACTCTAGTTAAATTTAGCTAGCACATACAAAATTAACACGCTCACGACAACAACAAAAAACTCTTTGGTTTTGAGTATTGATTGCCATCTCGAAATAATTTTTTTGACGATAAACGTGTGTTACAACATAGCACCCACATGATACTCCTGTGTTACAAATAAGGGCTTTTCCATCAGTCAACATATAAACATGTTGTAATTAGATGTACACAATGCTCCCCCAGCACTTACTCCCTTATATAATATGAACAGGTGTGCTTAAAAGCTTATGACAATAACTGTTGTATATATTTGTATGCAACATACGTAGTGCCTCACAAAGATGGAAGCTATACATGGCGTATATAAAGCAATGTTATTTAGTTCATACGGCCCTCCCGTGGCGTGCAGCTGTGATCACTCTACTGATTAGCCTCGAGGTAGAGTGTTCGAGCCTTGCTGAGGGCCAGTCATTAGACAAACATTGCTCATTGTGTCGTTATTTCACTCTATAAGTACACATGAATTCTAACTGGGATGGCCTGGAATTAGCTCAGAGCACTAATTTCCACCTTGAAAGCTTGAAATGAATAAAAATATCTGAGGGTCCCAGGTTCGAATCCAGGGTCTGCAGCTCTTACAAAACTCAAAAACACACAAAAATTTCTGTGATATGGCTGATGCTGACGGTTCGGTTAGAGAGATCTTAGCCTATCTCCAGTACCATGAGTCAGCTATATCACTGTTCGGGGTTGGCTCCCGAGAAAATACGGAATCAGGAGAGCATTCTCTCCACTCATTTCCATCTCAAATAATTGTGGGAATGCCCACTAAACTGAGTTATGTGAGAGCTGTAGACTTTGAAACGAACTCTGGTCGAACACATACACATGTCTGGATGCATACTTTCGATTATATGCACTGTTCCAATATATATGAACATAGTAACCACGCTGTAATAACTAACAAAGCATGTACACTGAGCTCGTCCGGGCAGCTTTTTCTTAAATTTTATCTTTTTGAATGATCAAAAGTAGCAGGAAAATAACTCAAGTACTTGAAAAATCTAGTTATCCGACTACCTTAAGCTACTGATTTAAAAGAGACGCCGATTAGGTTAAGAAAAATAACGAATTTTGATATTACAATGCGTTTAATATCGATATAATCCATCACTATTGTCTACTTTATGATAGTTTATAGCGTTACAGTTGTGTCCAACTCGTGTTTTTACTTGCACTACAACATGTTCATTTGCCTATAAAAGGAGAACCAGTGGACTTATAGCTCATTTCTCAAACTACTTTTTCAGTTACGTTTGATTTTTTGTGCTTTGGTACAAGTTAAAGACACACAACAAGTTCTCCAGGCAAACATCAAATTTTGTGTTACCTCTGAAAAAACGGCTATAAAAGGAGAACCAGTGGACTTAATTAGCTCATTTCTCAAACTGCTGTTTCAGTTACGTTTGATTTTTTGTGCTCTGCTACAAGTTCAAGACACACATCAAGTTTTACAGGAAAGCACCAAATTGTGTGTTTCCTCTGAAAACGGCTATAAAAGGAGAACCAGTGGACTTAAAGCTCATTTCTCAAACTGCTGTTTCAGTTACGTTTGATTTTTTGTGCTCTGCTACAAGTTAAAGACATACAACAAGTTCTCCAGGCAAACGTCAAATTTTGTGTTACCTCTGAAAAACGGCTATAAAAGGAGAACCGGTGGACTTTTAGCTCATTTCTCAAACTGCTGTTTCAGTTACGTTTGATTTTTTGTGCTCTGCTACAAGTTCAAGACACACATCAAGTTTTACAGGAAAGCACCAAATTTTGTGTTTCCTCTGAAAACGGCTATAAAAGGAGAACCAGTGGACTTAAAGCTCATTTCTCAAACTGCTGTTTCAGTTACGTTTGATTTTTTGTGCTCTGCTACAAGTTAAAGACACACAACAAGTTCTCCAGGCAAACATCAAATTTTGTGTTACCTCTGAAAAAACGGCTATAAAAGGAGAACTCGGGGACTTTTAGCTCATTTCTCAAACTGCTGTTTCAGTTACGTTTGATTTTTTGTGCTCTGCTACAAGTTCAAGACACACATCAAGTTTTACAGGAAAGCACCAAATTGTGTGTTTCCTCTGAAAACGGCTATAAAAGGAGAACCAGTGGACTTAAAGCTCATTTCTCAAACTGCTGTTTCAGTTACGTTTGATTTTTTGTGCTCTGCTACAAGTTAAAGACATACAACAAGTTCTCCAGGCAAACGTCAAATTTTGTGTTACCTCTGAAAAACGGCTATAAAAGGAGAACCGGTGGACTTTTAGCTCATTTCTCAAACTGCTGTTTCAGTTACGTTTGATTTTTTGTGCTCTGCTACAAGTTCAAGACACACATCAAGTTTTACAGGAAAGCACCAAATTGTGTGTTTCCTCTGAAAACGGCTATAAAAGGAGAACCAGTGGACTTTTAGCTCATTTCTCAAACTGCTGTTTCAGTTACGTTTGATTTTTTGTGCTCTGCAACACATCTTTGTGCTACGGAAAAGAAATCATGAAAAGGGGACCTGGGGCAAGGACAGCTGATAAAAATCGCAACAAAAACCCAATTTTGGAATGTCCTATCTGCTCAAAGAGAATGAGATCTGACAACCTGAAACGGCATATCCCGACTCATAATCCTGAGAAGCCCTGCAGGAATTGCAAGAAGTTTTTTCGCTCTGACAAGTTGGCGAGACATGAGCTTTTGTGTAGCTCTGATATTGACGAATCCTTGTGCAACCGTCACTCTGGTGTTCATGAACATCTAAATAGCGAAGAAGAATGCACCTCAATTGCAGGATATTTCAGGTCATATAAGCTTGATGTAGAGAAAAGTTCAGACTACGATCAAATTCTGTCAGACTCGTGCATTGCAGCTGGAAATAAGATAACTCCATTTGTACAAAAGAATCCTATAAAAGTGCAACTAGTTATCACTCTTTCATTCCAAAAGCATGTACTTGACGATCGGGACTACTCAGAGAAGGTATTTAGATCCATATGTGAACCCTTGCTACTTGCAGATAATATTGCAGATCTTCTATCGCGTGCAAAAAGCTACATTAGACACGGAATTGAAACTTATCAACGGTGTGGAAGTGGCTGGATATTCGATGAGCTACTATGTGCTCATGTTGAGATAGCAAAGTACTCACCACTCTTTGCATCCGGAAAAGTGTCTATTCCAAAGAAGCTAAAGAAAATGAGATCTATCCTAAACATAGCATCCCCCGACACCAAATGCTTCCTTTATTGCATTTTGGCAAAGATGTATCCAGTTAATGGTCAAAACCCAGATAGACATACAAAATATCTACCTTACGCCAGTAAGATAGATATGGCCTCTGTCCAATTTCCAGTCAGAATAAAAGATATATCAAAAGTTGAGAAGTTAAACAAGTTGTCAATTTCTGTCTTCCAGTGGTGCGTTGACAGTGAAGAAGTCTTGCCTCTAAAACATGGCAGTGGTGTCGGAACGCAAATTGATCTACTTTATCTGGAAAATGATGGGTGTGCCCATTACCTACTGATAAAAAACTTAAATGCATTCATGCGACATCGTTCTAGATATCATAACACGATGTTTTACTGTCGAAAATGTATGCATGGATTTGTATCTCTGCAGAACCATAACAAACACTACCAGAACTGCAAGCAAGGGATCAATCAGTTAGTAAAGATGCCCGACCCAGGAGTCATTGAATTCAAGGCATTTCACAAGAAAGACAAGAAACTATTTACTGTGTACTTTGACTTTGAATGTTTAACAGTACCTTACAGTTCTTGCAGCAAAAAAGGCTCTTCTAGCTATACGGAAAAGTATCAAAAGCATGTGCCCTGTAGCTTTTGTATTGTTACTGTGTCAGAGTTTTCAGAATATGACTCCAAAGTTGTCACTTTCAGCGATGAAGATCCTAATAAAGTGACTGAAGAGTTTATCTCACAGCTAACTAAGATCCATGATGATATGATGAAGTGCTATGAAAAGAATCAGTACCCAATAGACATGACAGCAGAAGATGAAATAAAGTTTAAAAGTGCTAAAATTTGTCATATTTGCAAAAGAAGACTGAACTGGGAGTCGAGAACGAATTATCCAGTTCGAGATCATGACCATCTCAAAAAAAAGAATAACTTTAGAGGTGCTGCGTGCAATACTTGTAATATCAACTACTTCAATAGAAGCAAAAGGGTCCCAGCATTCGCACACAATTTAAAAGGATACGATCTAAACCTTTTCTTGCTGGATTTGACAAAAAGGGTCGACAAGTTAAATGTGGTTCCTGAGACACTAGAGAAGTTTAAAGCAGTGTTTACAGATAAATTTACCTTCTTGGACAGCTTTGCTTTTCTTTCCACCTCGTTGGAAAAGTTAACTGCTAACATGAAAAAGTCTGGTCTTGAAAACTTCAAGAGACTGAAACGTGAGTTCCCGGAAAACTATGAGCTTTTGTCAGAAAAGGGTGTGTATTTTTATGACTATGCATCATCTTACTCAGTTTTCTCCGAGAAGAATCTTCCTCCAAAGCAGGCATTTTACAGTAAACTTAGAGATGAGGATATCTCTGACTCTGACTACTCAAGGGCTCAAAATGTCTTCAAAACCATGAACTGTCAAACATTGTTGGATTACATGGAGCTGTACGTAAAATCTGATGCTCTTCTATTATGTGATGTGTTTGAAAACTTCCGGAAACTTTGCCTGGATTACTACGGCCTTGACTGCTGTCATTACATGAGTTTGCCAGGATTTTCATGGGATGCTATGCTAAAGATGACAAAAGTCAATATTGAGTACATGACTGATATCGATATGTATACATTTATAGAGAAAAATCTCCGGGGCGGAGTTACCACTGTCAATCATCGTCAATTCAAAGCTAACAACCCATATTTGGATGACTACGATTGCAGTAAACCAACATCTTTCATTCACTATGTCGATGCGAATAATCTGTATGGAAAGTCTATGTCATTCAAGCTTCCCTGTAAGAATTTCCGTTGGCTTAGTAAGAATGAAATAAGATCGTTGAATATTGGTGATTTAGATCCCGAAGGTGACACCTGTTATATTTTGGAAGTTGACCTACATTATCCAAAACATCTGCACGATCACCACAATGACTTCCCTCTTGCTGTGGAAAGCAAAATGATTTATGAGCATCAGTTATCACCCTACAATAAAAAGTTTTTGGAGATGCACAACGAAAAATTCAAGTCTTCTCGTAAACTGGTTCCCGATTTAAAAGATAAGAAGCATTTTGTATGCTCCCTCAAGACACTCCAATTATGTTTGAGCAAAGGGTTGATTCTTGAAAAGATTCACCGAGTTATGGCAGCGGATCAAACAGACTTTGTCACTCCATACATTAAATTTAACTCGGTAAAAAGACGAAATGCCAAGTCCGATTTTGAAAAAGACTTCTTTAAACTTGCTAACAATTCAATTTATGGTAAGTTTATCGAGAGTCTGAGAAATCGTACTAATGTTGACATTGTAAAAGATGAAAGATCTGCAAAGCGCCTCACTTCTAAGCCGCAGTTTATTGGATTTCACATGCTGGATGAGCAAACTACTGTTGTACAGTCTGTGAAGCGGAACTTAGTACTAAACAAACCCATTGCTTGCGGATTTATCGTTTTGGAAAATGCCAAACATATCATGGGAGAGTTCTGGTATGACGTCCTAAAGCCGAAATATGGTGAAAGAATAAAACTCATCCTAAGTGACACGGATAGCTTCATTTATGGTGTGTTTGCAGAGAATGGGTACGAAGATCTATACAGTATACGTGAACTTATGGATCTATCAGGTTACGTTGAGAATACCCCACTGTCGAGATTTAATGACCCCACCAACAAAAAAGTGCCTGGGAAGTTTTCAGACGAGAAACCGACTGAAATAATTAGTGAGGTTATTGCTCTGAAGCCTAAAATGTACTCTGTCATGACAAAGAAGCTTGTAACCAGGTGCAGTGAACAACATGAATGCACTTCATCTTGTTTCATTGGACATTCTGTCACAGCCAAAGGGATAGCTAAAGCTGCTCAAAGACGGATCCGACATGAAGATTACAGAAACGTATTAGATACTCAGTCAACAACGATGACAAAGTCACAAACAATTCGCGTTTTTGGAAACAAGATTTTTAGTGTTGTAGTACAAAAACGAGGACTTTCTGGTTTTGACGATAAAAAATTTATTTTAGACGATGGTATTAGTACTTTGAGTTATGGACACAAAAATTTGTAAGTATTAAATGAATGTTGTTTTTATTAAGAATAGGATCAATGTTTACCTATTAAACTTTATTTAGAGTAATTGACACTTATTTGCGATAGTTATTGAAAAATTGTGAGTAAACGAAATTTTGATTAACTATATTGCATGCTAGACTTGAATAATGCTTATTTTGTGGTGATATATTGTATCGATTTTACTTTGTTCAATATTCTTTTTAATTTATTCTAAAACAATATTTGTGTTTTAGTCGTAACTGTCCCGATAAAAAAAGATAAAAAATGCTATAGCTAAAAAGTTGCGAGAAAAATATGACAAAAAAACAGAAATATTAGTAAACTACAGAAAATAAACATAAAAAGTCATAGGTATGTGTAGCGGTTGCACTTTAAATTGTTTACTCAAGTAAATAATAAAACAAGCTAAAAAATAAGGCATGCCATAAAAGTAACAGTATATATATACACACACACACACATGCGCACACACATACACCCACACAAACACACACACGCACACACACACACATACACACACACACACACACACACTCTCTCTCCCCCCCCCCCCCTCTTGTCGAAACTGGTACCTCACTTTTAGGTGATACAGCGGTACTATATTACATACTACTCAAGTAGTATATGATGCATTTTTCAATAGCCATTTTGGGAAAAAGTGGGGCACACATAATGAAAGTAAGCATATTACGTAATGTTACCGGCGGCGTCCTTGTAACTTGTGTGATATCATGTTCCATGTGGAAGCTATATTGGATGTAACTTGATTATTATGTCATGTTCATTGCTCACAGTACTTTTGTGATCTTATCGTGTCTCGATCTTACCAGATTAGAGCGGGCCACAGTTAAGTTATAATGTGCCATTATTAATGACGGGTATTATTATTAATGACGGGGATTATTATTAATAATGGGTATTATTAATAATGACGGGTATTATTAATAATGACGGGTATTATTAATAATGACGGGTATTATTATCAATGACGGGTATTATTATTAAGACGGGTATCATTATTAATGACGGGTATTATTATTATTAATGACGGTATCATTATTATTAATAATGACGGGTATTATTATTAATGACGGGTATTATTATTAATGACGGGTATTATTATTAATGACGGTATTATTAATAATGACGGGTATTATTATCAATGACGGGTATTATTATTAAGACGGGTATTATTATTAATGACGAATATTATTATTAATGACGGATATTATTATTAATGACGGGTATTATTATTAATGACAGGTATTATTATTAATGAATGGTATTATTATTATTAATGACGGGTATTATTATTATTAATGACGGGTATTATTATTAATGACGGTATTGTTAATAATGACGGTATTGTTAATAATGACGGTATTGTTAATAATGACGGGTATTTTTATAAATGACGGGTATTATTATTATTAATGACGGTATCATTATTATTAATAATGACGGGTATTATTATTAATGACGGGTATCATTATTAATGACGGTATTGTTAATAATGACGGGTATTGTTAATAATGACGGGTATTATTGTTAATGACGGGTATTATTGTTAATAATGACGGGTATTATTGTTAATGACGGGTATTATTATTTTTAGTGACGGGTATTATTATTATTATTATTTGTGACTTGTACAATAATACCCGCCATTAATAATAATAATACCCGTCATTAACAATAATACCCGTCATTATTAACAATACCCGTCATTATTAACAATACCGTCATTAATAATGATACCCGTCATTAATAATAATACCCGTCATTATTAATAATAATGATACCGTCATTAATAATAATAATACCCGTCATTTATAAAAATACCCGTCATTATTAACAATACCGTCATTATTAACAATACCGTCATTATTAACAATACCGTCATTAATAATAATACCCGTCATTAATAATAATAATACCCGTCATTAATAATAATAATACCTGTCATTAATAATAATACCCGTCATTAATAATAATATCCGTCATTAATAATAATATTCGTCATTAATAATAATACCCGTCTTAATAATAATACCCGTCATTGATAATAATACCCGTCATTATTAATAATACCGTCATTAATAATAATACCCGTCATAAATAATAATAATACCCGTCATTAATAATAATACCCGTCATTAATAATAATACCCGTCATTATTAATAATAATGATACCGTCATTAATAATAATAATACCCGTCATTAATAATGATACCCGTCTTAATAATAATACCCGTCATTGATAATAATACCCGTCATTATTAATAATACCCGTCATTATTAATAATACCCGTCATTATTAATAATACCCATTATTAATAATAATCCCCGTCATTAATAATAATACCCGTCATTAATAATGGCACATTATAACTTAACTGTGGCCCGCTCTAATCTGGTAAGATCGAGACACGATAAGATCACAAAAGTACTGTGAGCAATGAACATGACATAATAATCAAGTTACATCCAATATAGCTTCCACATGGAACATGATATCACACAAGTTACAAGGACGCCGCCGGTAACATTACGTAATATGCTTACTTTCATTATGTGTGCCCCACTTTTTCCCAAAATGGCTATTGAAAAATGCATCATATACTACTAATACATGTCGGTCAACTGGCTACTATAAAAAATCGCCTAGAAAATCAGAAATATTTGCCTTGTAACAGTAACCCCCGGCCATTGACCCGTGTTTGTTGCTTGTAGGTGAGTTGTTTGGTAGAAGAAGGAATCCTGGGAGCAGACGAAGAGCCGGGACCAGGAACAGCTACACTCCCAATTACTCTGTCTCCCATACAAGTCTGTAGTCTGTATAGTATAGTCTATACTCTGTAATACAAGTCTGTAGTCTTTCCAGTGATAGCAATGGCTAGCACTGTAACTCAGTACTGTAACACTAGTACTGTACCAGTAGTACTGTAACACTTAACACACCCATCTCGTAATTTTAGTAAACTAATATTTGATTAGAATCAAGTCAGACTTAAATGTCCTCCTTTGAATCATACAGAAAGGATGGTGTTTTATGACAGCGACTGGGAAATTTTTCATTAATGACAAGGAAATTTGTCGTAATATTACTGTAACCAGGGTGTAGTCAACTGCAGCCGAAGTTTGCTACATCTTCGTGTCTGGTTACAGTTAGAGAAATATATCACAAACTTTCAGCGAGTACATACTTAGATATTATGCTGTTTTTTACTGTGGTTATTTCCTTGTCATGTTTAATGAATTGAATTGGGTCCCATTGATTTCCAAAGGTAATGACAGAAATGGTATCGATACCATATCAATTATAGTTGACCATCGGTGACAATAGCGGAATTTAATGGCACCTACGGCAATGATTCTGATTGTGAACAGTAAGGACCTCTAGGATGATGCAACTCAATTGGGAAGGAGACACTACAAACAACCCTTCTGCGTGATAAAGATTCCAAAGTGCCGAGTACACATTCCGCAGCAGAACTGAATGATACCGGTAATGTGAAGCTTTACAAAGATCACCAGCCTTTGACACCTCAACCGAACAACTCTTTTACCAATTTTCTATACAAATATAATTAGTCAGGTGATGTTGTTTTTTGGAGCCCTCTTCAATGATTCGCTGTCTTGGCTCTTCTGAGCTTGCTGTTGTAGGAACTTCTCAATCCATACAAGCATGTGCAACAAATCTTTGTGTTACTTTTAAATAATACCTCTAGTAATGGGTCGCACGATGCACAGAAAAGTATGCATTGGTTTGTAAGACCCTCCGAATGTCCTCGTTATTACTTCTCCTACTAACAATATTAATTCCTTCTTCACCCTTTTTATAACTCAGAACCTTTTTTCCCCATTCTTGATTGACTCATAATTCTTAGGTTCTCCCTAACCATCCAGCCATCCGTTTTATATCCCTGCTATATTTCCCACTGTCATGATTATTCCCCTGCCCCTTCTTTAACCCTTGCCCCCTACCCCAAACAGTTCCAGAGCATGAAATCTTCCTTGTTGGACAACTGACCATTAGAAATTACCATTTTTTCCTAAAAATAACCCAACTTTGACCGTTCATGCTCGTTCGTAGGTTCTCAGATCTCACCAGGAAGCAGAAGAAGGGCAGGAATCAGAAACAAGTACACTCCATCCTACCGAGTCTCCATGACAAGTCTGTATATTAGTCTTAAGAGTGGTGGTGTGCATCTGTTCTAGCAGTCAATGTATCGACTCCTAGAAGACCATGCAATGACACTGATTCTTTGAGAGATGACCTGATAGTTTTTATAGTGGTTTTGGTTAATTTCCCTGTGATTTATGAAACGTTTCCCAGTCGCTGTCTATATTTCATTATTGGGGTCATTTGAATTCAGATTCAAGGGCAAGTAACCCTAGTAAGGGATATGGTATTAAAACTATAGTTTTACCGGTACTAAGACATTGTACCAAGAGAGTTAAAGAAGTTAGCTGAAGGAGTTACCTTACAGTATAAAATAGTTGATCAAAATTTAGCCTAGTATAACTTAGTTTAAACCATCGGTCTCATTAATCTATTCTAAAACCTGTTTGTCCCATTTTAAACGTATCATTTACATAATTAGGTTCAGTTTTAACAAATATAAGCCATGCAATTGAATCTAATTGAATACAATAAGGGATCTTGTGTTCAGTATTTCTGGTAACTTTTTATCACACTCTAATAAAATATTGTTACCCGAGTCTGATTAGAAATAACCAAACATTTGAACACAAGATCACATGATCAACACATCTAACCCAACATTTCTCACAGTCTGGTACGTGGTTATCGGAGTTGCTGTAGCGTTTGTACTGGCCCTGATTGCATCCATTGTGTATTACTGTGTCGTGGTGAGGAAGAGGAACAGGGATAAGAGGGAAGCGGAGAAGTACAAGCCCATGGGAGGAGGTTACAAGTCCAAGGCTGATCAGGACAGGGAGATGGAGGTAGGAATCTTTGGGGCCGAGTCTTTTATTTTTATTTACGTTATCATTTTTTACCAAACGGATGGCTAAAATGACAACCGACCCACTTAACTTTACAGTATTTACGTCATAACCGTTAAGTTGTCTAAATACCATATGGTAAACGCTTTGCGCTGCCGAAAAGAATATTTTATGCATAAAGCGCGAGAGGTTTAGCGTTTTAGTTTTTACGTCATACATTTGTGAAATTACTTCTATGAAATTGTCGTTACACAATTGCAGTCCAACTATTATCACTGTGAACTTTAACAGCACTCTGTATAAAGCTATCTTCTTCGACAAGGAATATATTGAAAATTCGAACACTACTCCCTTCACTACATTATTCTCTTTTCAGGAATATCTGGCGCACGTACGACCAACAAAGAGTATGGGACCTAGCTACGACCAGTTTATAGCCCGAGAACCAGCTTCAACTTGATATCGTTAGTATATCGAACATCCAGAGAGGAAAGAGGACTTGAGGATGGGTCAGATACTGTTTCGGAGATCGGGGCTTGAGTTGGCGATGTATTGGATTGTTTTTATATCAGATATCTTTTGTTTTTATCAAGAGTAATCCACTGAAGGGTCGGGATTGAAGCATTACGCTTCAATTTTGGTCCAATGGTAACGATTCATTATGGTTTCATCAGAGTTACTAAAAGATCTCCGGCATATTGGGCAGGAACATCGCAGATGGACACGAATGCTGGATCGTTCATGTTTCAGATTGTATCAAACCGGTTCATCCATTTTGGGGTTATCAATATTATCCCGCTCAATTAAGATACCTCTCGAGTAAATATATTAAAGTTAGTATGTTTACCTCTTTAACCCAAACGTCTACAGAACTTTTATTTTTTGTCTCTACCAGCTGGTTTTTAATAACTAATATGATAATTGTATGGTACATCCATTATAGCTGATATCTGGTAGAAGAACACGTTAATAAGATCTTGTTGTTTTCTGAGGAGGGCTTATTATATGTCTATTTATAGTGAAAATGTGTATACTTAAAGTATAGTATAAAAATACATGAGCACACTTCCAAATTTTTACTAAGAAGGCATCACATCAAAGTCACAGCTCTGCACTCACAAAAACGGACAAGTCATCCCTCGCCATCCCCTCAGTGTTCGGGTTAGAATCACGATTAGCTCGAGGGATGACATGAACACGAAGGCGCATATGTGTGCCGCAGCTGATGAATAAAACATATATCAAGGGTAGCACATTGTAGGCCGGAATCCTAATTTCCATCACAGTAAGGGTTATAGGTGTTCAGGAAAGAGCAAGGATCTAAGTGTTAGCTTGTACTAACGACCCCTTATAGGCTTTGAATTCAGGGGCGAACTACTACCATGTGAGATTTATGCCGAGGGATGGTGAGTCCTACCCGCGTGCACTCCGTCCGTTCTTACCCATCTCGACTTGTCGTGTTTTTATTCGCTTAGCTTGATAAGGCACGCCATTAAAGTGGACTTATTAAGAACTGGCATATTATGAGATCATCAATTTTCATAGCTAAAATTTCTGTTATCTCCGATGCAAATTCTAAATCTGCTTACTTAAGATGTTGACGCGATCGGAAAATCTGACCAAATTTCTTAATTATTTGATATGATTTAATTTTCTAAGTTAACATTTTTATCAGATTTAGGCGGTAGAAAATCACTCTCACTCGCAGAACTAGATATTTCATTTAAATTTCACCAATTATAAAAGTTTATGTTTAATGAGTGTTAAACTTAAAGTCAAAGAATTGATAAGCACCGTTAAAAATACTGCATGTGTATCCTCGCAATCGTTAACAGTGATATTCATCTATTTATTTCCATACATTTTAGTCTACTATTCGCATTAATTATATATTAAAAATATGAAATATCCGGATTTGGTTATCTAGTTAGAGTTAGTGATAGTCCTACACGGTCATGATTTTTGCTTATATTTTCATCTAATAGTAATACCGCTACTGAAATACTATCTTGTTACAAATGAAGAAGATTTGTTTTATTTTGAAAATTACAAAGGTTGTCAAGCGCACGAGTCGACTCCTAAAATTGCTGTAATTTAGTAATTAGATATCTAACTAGGACAAACCTAAGAAATTTTTTATCTGAACCCATGCACCCTTCAAACTCTATACTTATATAGTTATCAGCATTGATGGATCATGTATTACAGAAATTTGGAAGGTGGTTTGTAAAATCAAACATAAGCTTTCTTCTTTTCATCCTTTGCGGATTTTTTACAGTTGTATTTATCCGCTTCCTTTTGTGAATCAGTATAATGTGTAATGGGGGTGCCCGTGCAGTTAAACTAATGAAATGTTTGTTTGACTGAAGCCCCTTATCGTGCCTAATTCGCAAGTCGACTATTTCATTTAACTCGTACAGACATATATTTGTACAGTATTCCTCCTCTATCACGAGCCCCTGTACTAGTACAACGTGGTGTTTGTTTGGACAAACATTTTTATTTGGACTGTACATTTAGAACTTTCTTTCTTTACCTGCTTACGCTTAATCTTTCATCCCCAAAGATCGTGTTGAAGACTGTAGGGAGGATTTGGGATCAGGAATACTGTATGCAGTTATGTCTTCATCATACATAGAATTATTCATTGCACAGTTGGAGAGTTGAGCTAAATTATGTTACAAATTCTTAGATTTCAACGCATTTTGGTAATATAATGGTTATTTGCGATTAAGTTATAAATACATACTGGGCGGTGTTGAGCCTGTCACAGGTCATTCCGCCATATTTTCCATCGGTGTGTTTCTGAACATTTAAGCCTGAGATCCCCAAATAAAGTTATAACTTACACCATCAACTCGAATTGAAGTAAACAATAGGCATGATTCTGTAGAAAATGAAATCTTTTACAGTTAAGACTTAAGACTTAAGCTGTAGTGGAGTGTTTGATGAGACAATCAACTCAATTATGACAGTACTAGTAAAACTAAAGTAGTAATAAGATTGTTCTGTTTGTTGTTCTGCGTGACGGCGTGACGCCTGCCATTTATCATCTCATCATGAATTGCTGATAAAACACTGTGCATCTTTTACTTTCTCACTAAAACCGCTCCGTGAACCAGTCGATATTGTAGTTGCGATATTCCTCGAACCATTCACTGAAATCTAATTAGCAAATAAGATGGCAGAAAATTGAAAAGTTTGCTGAATCAGCTTATAGCCATTACCTGCTTTATCTGAATTGGAATGATGGATCCTCCAGTCGGACTTGTCGAGCATGCAGTTCAACCATCGAAGTTTAACCATATTATACTTTTAGTAACGTTGAAAGTTGTTACATCAACGATATATCTGATTATTTGCTGGTGTATCCTCCACATGTATCGCCATCTCGGGACATTGGGAGATTAGGTATAGTGGCCGTACATAGTACGTGGCCAAACCAAATCTCCCAATTGCCCGCCATCTCTCTGGACGAAAACCGAGCAGGTGCAATATGCACGTACCATACAATTTCATGGGGTAAAGTTATAATTATGGTAAAAGTTCAAAAAGTCTCATACTATTTCATAGAATTGAATGCTGGTTACAGTTGTTGTCGATATTGTTCTAAAAGCTGTTCAGTCAAACAATAACATGAAGCTTTAGGGGGCCTGAAATTGAAAATAGTGTCTGATAGTCTTGGAACTGTAGCCGAAAATGAGACTCCCATCCACCAGAAGTAATATAATCCTCTGATCTGCCGTGGCCGCATTCAATAGCCGATTCGGACCCCCTCCGTGTGTTCTAGCTCGATTCTGAGTTCAACTATTCAGCGTTATATCGGCCTGAGCTGCAATCCAGTTATGTGTGGCAAAAGGAAGTTAGTATTTTCATTCGCAAGTACTATATTGACATTGTGACCACGTTCCCGTTGCGCGGCTCCACGGAATTCAGTAGAATATACCTTATTTATCGATTATCTTGTTCATGTTATATTGTATATATTTAAGAATTGCTTGTTCTCGTTCTAAACATCGAGCTTTTGTACAATGCACAAGGTAATCTGGTGGATTCGTGTAGTGTTATTAAGTCTCATTTTGATAGTTCTCTTATTCAAATTTCTGATTATTTCTGAAATCTGAATAAACATATTGATCGTTATAATTGAATTAATACTATTTCAGAATATGAGTATGACGTAGAAATGTCGATACGTTATTCAGCTATTTATTTCCATTAGAATCTGTCTTCACTGAGTCTATTCAGAAACAACCAGAAATTTGAATAAGAGAAATGTACAAGGTAGTAAGTCATACCAGAAAGAATTATTTTAATTGGGCACTCAGTGACTGAGCTATTAAGGCCTACGTTTGCACACTGACTTTTGCCCCCCCCCCCCCCCCCCCCCTGGAATATCCCTGCCCTCAATCCGCATTAAGGTTTCTCAGTTTCTCTTTAGAGTTAGTCCCAACTTCCTTCAGTAACATAGACAAATATCTTTGTCTCTGTGATCTATCAAGCAAAGGTTCATGAGTCCATGATCGAGAGTCGAGACTGGCCAGTAGCTCAGGATGTCTGATGCAGTATCCAGCAATTTTTAATCTCCTGCTTCGTAATTTTTGTTTGACGGCCTTGATAGGCTAGCATACAAAGCAATTCAATGAAATGTGTCTTATTTCCCAGAGTATCTTGTTATATTTAGATATAATATTAAATATAACTAGATACTTGAAGAAATAAGGCCTATTTCATTGAATTACTAATAATATAAATATATTTAAGGATTTCGTTCTAAACATCGAGCTTTGCATTTGGTACAATGGATTGTATTCAATGGTTCTAGTAAACATATAGCCTCGCTATTCGCCTGTGGTTAGTTTAACTAGACTTCGATAATCGATATGTAGAGGGGGATCTATAAAGACTTACTCTGATGCTATAACATCCCGCGACCTGTCAACTCAGACGATAGAGTCTTTATTAACGGCAACCCTTTAGAAGAAGTTCATGACTTTAAGTACCTTGGATCCTTTATAGCCTCAACAAGCAGAGACATCAATGTCAGGAAAGGCCTCGCATGGAAAGCTTTACAGAGTCTAGATGCTTTTTGGAAATCTAATATGTCCAGGAAGATCAAGACTAAGATTTTTCGAACTGCAGTAGAACCTGTTCTGCTGTATGGTGCAGAAACCTGGACTCTTAAAAAGGCTGATATCAGAGCACTAGACGGTGTTTATACTAGAATGCTACGAAGGGTCTTTGGTATCTCATGGAAATCACATACACCTAACTCCGTTCTTTACGGAAAGATTCCATCGGTGACAGATACTATAAAGACACGAAGACTTCGTTTTGCAGGACATGTCTACCGTCTACAGGACCAACCTGCTCAACAACTCCTTTTCTGGCAACCATCCTATGGCCAGCGTTATCGAGGACGACCACATAAGACCTTCCCGGACGTCCTACTTGAAGACACTGGAATGGAACCTGACCAGCTGCGTTTACTCATGTGTGATAGGGATAAATGGAGAGAAGCGTTGACACGAAACTCGTTCCAGATTTCATCTGGATCGACCTAGGCAGGTAGGCAGGATAGTTTGTAATAGTAATAAGCCAAGATTTAGAATTAGAATTAGGACTTACGAGCTAGTAGTAGTAGATCTCTACCTCAGGCTACTTTCTTATCACTGATCAAGTGGCTACTATTGAGATAATAAACACGAAGAGACCTGTCTGATTGGAATCTGTGTAATACTAATAAAGTAATAAGTAATAACCTCCTTACAGTTACATTACTCTACAGGTTCTCTATATTGGACCTACTCCAGAGACTATTACTTCAAAATTTGGTATAAGTATATGTAGTAAATTTAAATTAAGATAGCATAGGTTTTCGGTCCCATATTTTCTTTAGCATGAGCCTTGGATAGAAGCCGAACTGCCAAGAAAGCATGGCTTGTAGGTATGGTCAAAGTTTAACCATCAGCACGAAACCCAATACAAACCCGATGCAATAGATTATACAGGGTGGCCCATGATAGTCTACCCATCCTTATCTCTTAAAATTGTTACAGGTCGCTGAGATCTTGCTAATTATTTTATTTCAGAATGGAAAAGCGCCATAACTTACGTTCTGATTAATATTTTTGCTTCAAATTTTTAGAGAATGTCAATCATAATTAGACACAACTTCGTGCTAAGTTTTGTGTGAGTCTGAGCTTGTCTGGCAAAATTAGCTCCTGAGTGCGCTAGCGTTAATTTCTCACCCAGAACTGTTTACATTGGTTAATAGAAACCACCAAAAAAAATCCTGGGTAAAAAAATTAAAAAACCACCGATTTATTTATGTTTTACCAATTCTATTCACCACGATGCATCGCACATTCCATTCTCTACACTGCTGTACAGTGTACATCCTATATTTTAACTGATAAGGACTATCACAGATGATCCTTCCTGCTTGTTTATATCGTTCTGCTCACTTGCCTTAACAAATTTAAAATTATAGCTAGATGATTAGCCTACAATTTTATCGATACTGAAATCAATTGAATTGCGTTTCTCGGCAGGCACCACGAGAAGGTTCATCCATTGCCCCGGCCCGCCGTGTTGGCGATTAAAATCACCGTTTGTGTTGGCGATTAAAATCACCGTTTGTGTTGGCGATTAAAATCACCGTTTGTGTTGGCGATTAAAATCACCGTTTAGAGAAGGTGCTCAATGTAACCACCGCCTCGGCTCTTCAGGACGTCCATCCTCTTGGCTACTGATAAACAGGAGTTCTGGCAGTGAGTGATGGGGATGTTCCGCAAGTTGTCACGAATGACAACTTCTAAAGCAGCAAGGTTGGGGATGGGTAGACTCTCGTAGACCTTATCCTTCAACCATCCCCACATGAAGAAGTCGCAAGGAGTGAGGTCAGGAGAGCGGGCTGGCCAGTGTTGAGCAAGTTTCTCTCCGATCGTCATGCTCCCAAACTGGTCACCAAGGTAATCAATAATGCGGTTGGGGATGTGCACTCTCGCCCCGTCCTGCATAAAGCTCATGAGAGACGGATCCAGGTCGTGGTGTGCACAGAAGTTGAAGAGTTCTGGTATGAAGAAGCTCTGCAACATCTGTAGGTAGCGATCTCCGTTCACAGTTACAGTGGCACCAGCTGCATCCTTGAAGAAGTATGGTCCGATGATTCCGTGAGAAGAGATCGCACACCAGACGTTCAGCTTTGGAGAGTTCTGAGTAGGTCTCTGCTGCACGCTGTCAGGTCTCTGGCTGCCCCAGTGTATTGCGTTGTGGCTGTTGACGGAACCGTGGAGGCAGAACTTGGCTTCGTCGGTCCACCAGATGTTTCCGATAAAGTCCTCGTTTGTGGAATCTTTCAGAAGCAACCAGTCAGCAAAGCGTACTCTAACTGGTGGATCCTGAAGCTGCAGAGTGTGGTGAACTGTCCAGCGATAAGGGTACAGTTTCAGTTCAGTCCTCAGAATGCGTTGCAAAGTCGTCCTAGGTATGCCAAGATTGGCCGAACGTCTTCTGGTCGATTGCCTGGGGTGGTCTGCCACAGATCCTACTACAGCCACAGTGTTCTCAAAGGTCACTCCCGTAGATGGTGGACCAGATGCATCCTTTTGTCGGTTGGTGACAACTCCATGTTCTGTAAATTTCTTCTTAAGGTTGTAGACTGCTTTCCTAGTAGGGGGAGTGATTCCAGGGAATTTCGCTATGAACAGTTGGATAAGAGCTGCGAAGGGGGTATCCTTGGATTCAGAAACAATAAATATCCGTTGCTGGAGAGTTAGTAGAGGCATGATGAGATGATCGTTAATGGTTAATAAATTGTTGCGACTTTTAAGGGGGAAATCTATCCCTGCTATCGTAAAATTCCCATGAGAATTCATAAGATTATGGATTATCGACCGGAAATCTACGTTATCGTTTGTTTTCTTTTCAAGTTTATTCACTTATCTCATGGGAATCGGCTGACCTGCTGTAAACCTATTTCAAACCACCGTTTGTAAAATCGATAAAATTGTAGGCTAATCATCCAGCTATAATTTTAAATTTGTTAAGGCAAGTGAGCAGAACGATATAAACAAGCAGGAAGGATCATCTGTGATAGTCCTTATCTGCAGTTAAGGGGGCATACACCAAATCTGTCCAGACCAAATGACCTCATAGGCAGTTCAGTGACCTTCTAGCGCACCGTTTCCACACCAAAAAAAATTATTTTGAGAATACCCATTTTTGTAATCGACCATTTCCTGGTTAAGAGTGCAATTTTCGGAAAAAATTATTTTGTGGTTGAGACGCTATAAGTTAATCATTTCTTGCGGTATCGAGTTGAAATTTTGTTCGCCGTTTATTCACATCTATTTCAAGGTGTGTGTAAAATCTTGATATCGTATCTAAAAAGGCTGGTGTGTTATGAATTTTTAAAGTCAAAAAGCTAAAATTGTCCTTTTCAGGCTTATTTTAACAAAAAGTCAGTCAGGGAAGATCGGATTATTTGATGCTTGACATCAAATTGTTCTCTGAATTCTGGCGCAGTTTTTGATGCCCTCAAAAATGTTTTTACTCATTCACCTTCTGATCTATTGGACCTCAAAGCCAAACAACAAATTTAGGCACATTTTTCGTTTTTAATATTTACTGATTTTTCCAAAATTTTGATAGGAATGTGCTAGTGACTTTTTGAAGGGTGCAAAATAACCGCAACTAGCACATTTATATATAAGTTATGAACAACAAAACACCCTAAAATGCTTCCCTTTGAAGTTATGGGAGAAAATGTGATTTTTTGGCTTTGCAGATAAAAAATCACATTTTCTCCCATAACTTCAAAGGGAAGCATTTTAGGGTGTTTTGTTGTTCATAACTCATATATAAATGTGCTAGTTGCGGTTATTTTGCACCCTTCAAAAAGTCACTAGCACATTCCTATCAAAATTTTGGAAAAATCAGTAAATATTAAAAACGAAAAATGTGCCTAAATTTGTTGTTTGGCTTTGAGGTCCAATAGATCAGAAGGTGAATGAGTAAAAACATTTTTGAGGGCATCAAAAACTGCGCCAGAATTCAGAGAACAATTTGATGTCAAGCATCAAATAATTCGATCTTCCCTGACTGACTTTTTGTTAAAATAGCCTGAAAAGGACAATTTTAGCTTTTTGACTTTAAAAATTCATAACACACCAGCCTTTTTAGATACGATATCAAGATTTTACACACACCTTGAAATAGATGTGAATAAACGGTGAACAAAATTTCAACTCGATATCGCAAGAAATGATTAACTTATAGCATCTCAACCACAAAATAATTTTTCCGAAAATTGCACTCTTAACCAGGAAATGGTCGATTACAAAAATGGGTATTCTCAAAATAATTTTTTTTGGTGTGGAAACGGTGCGCTAGAAGGTCACTGAACTACCTATGAGGTCATTTGGTCTGGACGGCACAAACCACTGTTTTGGTGTATGCCCCCTTAAAATATAGGATGTACACTGTACAGCAGTGTAGAGAATGGAATGTGCGATGCATCGTGGTGAATAGAATTGGTAAAACATAAATAAATCGGTGGTTTTTTAATTTTTTTACCCAGGATTTTTTTTGGTGGTTTCTATTAACCAATGTAAACAGTTCTGGGTGAGAAATTCAAGCTAGCTCGCTCAGGGGCTTAATTGGTCAAATAAGCTCAGTGAAGCTCTCAATCACACAAAACTTGCCACAAAGGTTCATCTACTTGTTATTAACATTCTGTGAAATTTAGAAGAAAAAATATTTATCAGAACATAAGTTATGCCACTTTTTGTTTTTAAAATAATTAGCAAGATCTCAGCGACCTGTAACAATTTTAAGAGATAAGGATGGGTAGACTATCATGGGCCACCCTGTATCATCATAGCATCTCCATTAGATTTTATTTGTGGTTGATTTGTAGCTTTGTAGCATTTGTTTATCAAAGCCAACTCCAAGCACTCTGGAGAGGCAATCCAAATGATTATTTTCAAGGTCATGTCAGAGGTTTTACTTTTGGGGATTTCAGGCGACAAAATTATTGTTTACTCCTATTTCGACTACATATTTGATATTATGGAGTGCGTGATGACGTCTCAGACGTGATTCGTGGACCCACGTACTGGTACATATTTCATGTGGGAAAACTCCTATTTAAGTATTTAATTTGTTCATTTTCTTGACCTCCAACAGGTGAAATGAATTTATGACAATTGACACAGTCATGCTTCTTCAACTTCAAACAATTAAAGTACCAAAGCGCTAGAGTTACTTGGCGGCCCTCAGCCTGTCAAACTGCGACATATCTTCAATCGATTGTGTTTATGAACACTGAAGCCTGAGCTCCCCACTCCCCAGGTAAGCTTATGTTCGAATTGTCTTATGCACAATGTCCTCTGCTCTGACTTAAACTAGAGTAAGGACAAGCTTTTGTTAGGGTGGAAGTCACGCACTGATGTGAGAGAGAAAATGAGAGACAAAAGTTCACTGTCAGATCATTAGTAAGTTAGTAATAGTATAACTAGTAGTATAGCGAATGATCCGTTTAGATTTCTGAAGTTTATCAGCACAATGATCATGATGTCTGAAGTTTAACCCTGTAATGAATAGTTAATAAGTAAAACTTGTGTGGCTATAACTATAAGTATAACTTAAAGAGTAAAGACTTGTTACATCAAGTCAAAAAGTTAAGCACGCACCTGCTGACTGTTGAGAGTCCAAGCTATGTCGACTCATGTCATGTAATGAATAAATCATTGCATTCTGATGCAGTACTAGTTGCTCTTTGCTTCGAAACTGCGACATTCAAGCGCTAGTACCTTCTTAGGAGAACGTGTCAATGATAATTAACCACTTTGTTGTTTGGCTTTTACATCGTACTTTTTCAAAGTTAGATATGAACCTATTGACCTTCAGCTTCATAGGAGCTTTTGACACTGCTAGGACACCAATTTCTAGCATTCAGTGCATAATGCTAATGATTTTCAAAATGTCTGACAATATATTAAATGGATGGCATGTTAATGGGCAGGGTCCCGTTGCACAACTCAGATGATTTGCCCGTGGAGAAGATCCGACATCGACCGTTTGCTCTACGTGTCAATTTTTTTGTGATCAAAAACTTTACCATCAACAGTTAAAAACACATTGCCGCTGTCCACTCGGCTAACGTTCTGCCATTATTTTGTTAATGTTGTTCTGTAAGTTTTGTTCTTGTAACATTGCAACTCTTCTAAATGTTATAAACTGCAACACATGACGGTTACAAACCATCTTTAAACCGTCTTCGAAACCAATAATCCATTAAACCACGGGTTGGTAGACATGCGGAACCTTGCATTTAAAACTCCGCCGGCACTTTGGCATATCTTTTCTCTCGAGAGTCACGATCAGCAGTAATGTTAATTGGCTAATTGGGATGATTATGCATTTATGATCGGTAGTTATGGTTTCTCCTTTGTCTGCCGCATTTGTTGATGTTGGAGTTGAAACGTGGCCAGTTAATTTTCCGTTTTGGCCTGTACTGCTTGGCGAATGAGTAATTTAGTAATAATTTGCAAGATCGTTAGATATCTAAATCGAACAGATATAGAAAATTTGGTTTAAACAAAGTTAATTATGATGTAAATAATGGTTTACAGCAATTATAATCACATAAACCTGGTACAGGTACTCTTTTGAAACCATTAGATCGTTCCTTACTGAAAGTACTAGTAGTGCAGTCATGATTTAAAATTGAGAAGGAAACTAAACTTCTAACCAAACTCAGTAAAAAAGAGCTGATCGACACCAGGTGTCACTGTCAGTTGAATTTTCGTCGCAATATCGTCAACAATTTAACCACCACATGTGTAATTTCTTAATATTTTAGCAGTTATTGACTATTGACTATAATTTTTATCAGAGTTATTTTAATTTATTTCATTAGTTGTGATAGTCGTGTGTTTTCTGTTTTATTATTTATTAATTTGTTTTGATCCATTATAACTTTACGTTGTCAGTTAACCTGCTCATTCTCTTCTATATTCTGATAAATGTAATAAATAAACTCAAGTCAATAACTCTGACTTGTGCTTTTCTTTAAAGATGGTTATCTCTGACAATTGTTTTATTAGACCTGAAATAATCGCAGCTAGTTTACACTCACCTTCCCACTTAGTAACATCTCACACTCAGTGACTCAGCTACGCTCCCAACATCAGCTCCTTTTTATATCAGTTGCAGTAAAGTAGCGTATAAAGTAAACCAAGTATATCAACCTCACTTATGATGACGTGTCTAGAAACGTGACCAATATATCAACCTCACTTATTATGACGTGTCTAGAAACGTGACCAATATATCTACCTCACTTATGATGACGTGTCTAGAAACGTGACCAATACATCTGCCTCACTTACAATGACGTGTCTAGAAACGTAACCAATACATCTCCCTCACTTATGATGACGTGTCTAGAAACGTAACCAATATATCAACCTCACTTATTATGACGTGTCTAGAAACGTGACCAATATATCAACCTCACTTATTATGACGTGTCTAGAAACGTGACCAATATATCTACCTCACTTATGATGACGTGTCTAGAAACGTGACCAATACATCTGCCTCACTTATAATGACGTGTCTATAAAGGTGACCAATACATCTGCCTCACTTATGATGACGTGTCTAGAAACGTGACCAATATATCTACATCACTTATGATGATGTGTATAGAAACGTGACCAATCTTTCTGCCTCACTTATGATGACGTGTCTAGAAACGTGACAAATATATCTGCCTCACTGACCTCACGATACTCAGTAGTCAGGAAACGTCTCCCAAATCATCCCCTCCCTACTACATATTATATTCTAGTACCCATGATCTTACGATCCTGCCTGCTAGCCTATTCAATATGATTACAGCTTGATTATCCGTAATTATACCAGTAATTGATTGCAACCACCACCCGGAATCATTGTGGCTAATCACTGGTTAATTACTTGTTGCCCTGTGTTGGTGGAGAGGTTGGAGGAAGATCTCCCCCGTACCAGATTCAGCAGTGTCTGGAGTCGTCGTGACGGGGCACCTATTCTTTTGGTGAACCGTCTTGTGAGTGTTTCCATTCTTGTACGCACCTGACGTGGAGTGATTCCATTTTGTGTTGATTTCCGTGGCTTTGCTTTGTTGTGGATCTGGTTTACAGGGCGCCTCTCTTACGGAACGAGACAATACGGACGGTGAGAAAGGGATGATAGCGTGGTGAATGTCAAGAAATCTTTTGAAGTATTGACTTTGAGACCTTTATCTGCAGATCCTGGACTCTGCTTGCACCGTACCAAACAGATCTATAACTGACACTTGCTCAACTTTTGAAGTTCTTTGTGATCAGTCTTTGATAATTATAAGTCACGTGATACATTATCCAGCTCTTAATTGGGCCGTTACCGTCCGTACTGTACCACGTGTCATTACAGCCGGGTTCTAATGGTCTGTCCTTAGATTCCGGTGATATTGCCAACTATTGTATTCCTGGCTGGATGTGTCTAATACTGCTGCTACCCATTATACAGGATGTTATAGTGGATTGTTAGAAAGGTGTCTGATACTGTTGCTACCCATTATACAGGATGTTATAGTGGATTGTTGGAAAGGGAGATGATACTGTTGCTACCCATTATACAGGATGTTATAGTGGATTGTTAGAAAGGGAGCTGATACTGTTGCTACCCATTATACAGGATGTTATAGTGGATTGTTAGAAAGGGAGCTGATACTGCTGCTACCCATTATACAGGATGTTATAGTGGATTGTTAGAAAGGGAGCTGATACTGTTGCTACCCATTATACAGGATGTTATAGTGGATTGTTAGAAAGGGAGCTGATACTGCTGCTACCCATTATACAGGATGTTATAGTGGATTGTTAGAAAGGGAGCTGATACTGTTGCTACCCATTATACAGGATGTTATAGTGGATTGTTAGAAAGGGAGCTGATACTGTTGCTACCCATTATACAGGATGTTATAGTGGATTGTTAGAAAGGGAGCTGATACTGTTGCTACCCATTATACAGGATGTTATAGTGGATTGTTAGAAAGGTGTCTGATACTGTTGCTACCCATTATACAGGATGTTATAGTGGATTGTTGGAAAGGGAGATGATACTGTTGCTACCCATTATACAGGATGTTATAGTGGATTGTTAGAAAGGGAGCTGATACTGTTGCTACCCATTATACAGGATGTTATAGTGGATTGTTAGAAAGGGAGCTGATACTGCTGCTACCCATTATACAGGATGTTATAGTGGATTGTTAGAAAGGGAGCTGATACTGTTGCTACCCATTATACAGGATGTTATAGTGGATTGTTAGAAAGGGAGCTGATACTGCTGCTACCCATTATACAGGATGTTATAGTGGATTGTTAGAAAGGGAGCTGATACTGTTGCTACCCATTATACAGGATGTTATAGTGGATTGTTAGAAAGGGAGCTGATACTGTTGCTACCCATTATACAGGATGTTATAGTGGATTGTTAGAAAGGGAGCTGATACTGTTGCTACCCATTATACAGGATGTTATAGTGGATTGTTAGAAAGGGAGATTGGACCTGTTATTCAGCTAGTTAACTCTCTGCAAAGCTAAACTTCAGGATATTACTCGGGCTGTTTTATGGGGCATATTTTTATTTGTACTGAAAAACTGTTGGCTAGCGAATATTAATTATGTGTCATATTCATTCATTAAAGTTTTAAGGCATTTGTACAGATCTGGGTAGCAATGGTTAACAATAGCGATATAGTCAGCAGTTAATAAACTCTACGTCATTAAAATGTAGCAGGCGTCGAACAGTGTGCTACTTTTAACCTATCTCGCGAGTCACGGCCACGTTTAACTCTAGATTGTAAACGGAAATCTAGCGCTACCCGGTGTCTAAACCCCGCGAACTTTACCAGATCCTTACCCAAACAGCCCCTCAATCTGTGCCAGATCCCTGATCCTAAACAGATCCTAAACAGCTCGCAAACTGTGCCAGATCCTAGCCTAAACAGGTCTGGTAAAAACCTAGAACACATCCTAACCTAACAGCTCCGTGACGTGCCTCTGATGAATTCAGTCAGCATCATTTTTAAATGTGTGTCCTAAGTCCTCGATCTTGTGTTGACATTGCTGACGTCCAAATACTTTTATATAAGTATAAGTACTTTGATATTTAATTATCGTTCATTTCAAAGCTATTACGTTATTTATACGATGATATTACAGACAATTCTTTTGATTTTTATTTTAATGTTTGGACAATTTTGAATTGCACTCGGTGGGAGTTATGGTACTTCATAACTACTATATAGTGACGATGTTTCGTTCTAGGTTTTGACGTTTGTTTACGTGATCTTCTCGTCGCGTCATAATTCTCAATTTATAGTTCGTTAGTCTATTTGCTGTTAGTCCTCGACGGAGGAATTAGGCTCGTGACTTTCTCAGACCAGATTTTAGACTATCTTTGTGATGATCTTTTAGGCTATCTTTGTGATGATCACTTTTTAGGACAGTGCATTATAATAGTGGACTTCTCTGGATATTTGTTTGGCACGTAACTGCAGTGATGTTGGGGTTTGGTTGATCAATATAATAGTAGAATCCGATTGATTAATTGCTGTCTCGTGTCAAATAATATGCGTCACCACCCACCAGAATCCAAATCTATAGGTTTTGCTGTTAATACTTAATTCTTCGTAGGTGAAAACAACAACCATCATACTACTTTTTACTTATCTATAATATATCTGAATAATTAGCGACACATTCGTAATTAATCTCATGTTTGTAAGGCTCAATACCGATCCATATGCTATTAATCAGCAAAAACTAATACCAGCTCTTCTTTACTCTTTTACTTAACTTAATCCCTGATTAAACTGAATAATCCCGGAACTTGGGGCGAGATAGGTCAACTTCCACATTTCCTCCGCGAGGGGCCCTTGCTTATCATAGTTTAACATCGTCATAAAGTTTCTTTAATTTACACTCAGTATTATAACTATATAAGACTGCACAGTTTTTAATGCTACGTGGGGGCAAAATTACATGTTTCACTAGATCCCAATTAATTTCTAGAATTTTCGGACCATTTTTCAAGAATTCTCACCGTAAAATGCTACTTTATTGTCCTGCATACGAAACCCCGACCAGTTTGATAAGTAATACTAATACGTTCAATAGTTTTCTCTCAATAGGTTTCTCTCATTTCCAGACGTCTTATCACACTGTCTCTTAATCTTTTCATTGTGTAAACACATTATACACCAGACGTCTCTGCTTCGTTCATAATGAAGAGCGCGTCGATATGTTACAGCATATATTCCTTCTTAGCTCCTTTGTTATAACGTCTTTACTAATATTTCTTCTCTTCAGATATGTCATCTTTCTTTGTTATAAATATAACGTCTTTATAACAATAACTTAAACCCCAGATCTGCCACTTCTCCACTTGCAGGCTGACACGTGGCGCGCTCTACAGTTGAGCCAGGAAAGCTCTATGATCGCTAGACTCTTTTGTTTTGTACACAATAAGTTAATTTATGGCTCATGGATAATTTGGGGGTTACATCATGTCAAGTTCAATGCTGTGCTTACAAAACCTTTACCCTACAATAAACGACTAAAATTCCAATAAAAGCTTTTTGGTACATCGAAAAGTTAAAACTTCAATGGATGGTTACCGTAATGGGTACCACATGCCTAGCATGAAATATTTACCTGCTTACTTGCACTTGTGTAGGTCTGTAGAAGCTTAGAAGCATTAGTATCAGGCGTTGCCTGCAACAGGCTATCCCGAAACTATAAGCTTGCTTAAATAATAATTAATAACTTTTTGGTTATGTTTTATATTGAAGTGCTTTATACGTTAGCTTCCTCGAGTATGAGGGTTATTGCTGGCCACGTTTTATCCTAATCGGTATATTAAAGTCTGCCACATTTATACCCACAACGGCATATAAACGGCTGTTTTTTGGCTTTGATCTTAAATAGCGCATTTGCTTTCTTAATTTCACTATTTCACCATGGAAACACGTCACTTATACGGATACCCACCAAAACAACTATGAAGTATTTCCCATGTCTTTAGTGTTTCCATAAAGGCGGGTCTAATCGGGATATTTTTTGTCAGTACCCGAACCGATTACTTAGTAGATGACTTCTTCAAGCTTTATAAGTAGTAGAATAGTTGATAGTAATACCCCCTTATAACTTTCGTGATGTCTACAATTCTGTGCTGCTGGTCAGTGCTTTAGTGAAGAGAGAATCGTTGTATACCTCGATATAACAACCATTTGGAGGAACAGTCAAGGATCGAGACTATGTAGCTCCCTGCCAAATTAGAGGAAGGATTGAGTCATAGATAAGATGTTAGTAGAGCCTTACTGGATCGATCACTACCTGCGGAAGCCTGTACTACCAAGACAGACTTATGAGTTGTATCTAGTAGACAATACGGGTTATGCACTACTGACAATGAGGGAAATTAGTAACAGCCAGGCATACAACTGTAGATATTATCTACTTTACTTACTTTACTTACTTTTATATTATATATATTATATTACTTACTTTATATTATCTCATTATGATAAGTTTCCATTTTTGCGATGCTTTCCTCAGTCCTCATATTACATATTGTGCCACCAAGGAATGAGGACTAGTTTTGTTTTTATCTTTTCATCTTTAGGACTTCTTGACGTTAAAGTTATTGAAGGTGTTAAATGTTTTAAAGGTGTTAAAGGGGTAACAAGTGTTATCCTCAGGATTTCATGTAAAGTCTTGCCCCTGCTGGATATACCAACAGCAGCATAACTACATAAATGTCCGTGATTTTTAATGCTACAAAGAAAATGGTACCGAGTGGTTAATTTAGCTATAGGTTTTCTTGACGTGCCATCCGTAAAGATTACATCTTTTTACGTTTGTGCAAATTGTGAATTAATTAGCGTTCGATAGACGAGAATTATGTCAATTGTTGCTGCATCACTAAAAGTAAATCCAGTAATTCCTCTAATTAAAAAGCTAAACTTTGGATTCAAGGTTTGGATATTTTCCATTATTTGTTTGGGTAGGGTTTGTTTGGGTTTACACTAATTATGGTTCGGGTTGTGTTCTGATTAATAAATTATACTTTTGTTCACTTTTACACATTTGCTCACATCGACTCACAGTCAGACAGTCAGCCGCTCTGACATGGTTAACCACCTTCCTTGTGTTGTTGGTTAATCATATGAGTGGGATATAAATACCTCATTCATTTCATTTCAAGAATTACATAACATGTAAACAAAACAATGGTCCTCCTGCAGCAAAATACTTCTACTCAATTGACTACCACTCAACCAGTACCAACTATTGAAATGTTTGCGACCCAGCATGATGTATGAAATGTGACATGTACTTGTTGAATGTTGGTGTTATGTCCGGCTGTTGTCAGCTCTAACCCGCTCTGCTTGGATACTAGTTTAGGAGAGTAGTTTAGAAGGGGTCCTCTCATCTCTTTTCTCTTTTCTTCCTCTCATCAATTGTCAAAGGAAGGGGGCTTGTTGTACGGCTTCGCATGCACCCCTCCGCCGGCCAGGCCCAGCTACGAGGCCATTTCATCGATAAGATGATGGGCAGCGTCTGACAAAGGGCTTAATGTGAAAAATTACAGAAATAGCCATGTAATTTTAGCTGCTTTCCAAACTCGGAAACGAGTCTTAAAACCTTGTGTAAGACCAATCATAGTTACAAGTTTATTTTAAATTTAGTGACAAGAAACCAATTTTAGTTAAACATTTATTTAAAGTTAAACATCGTGTAACTAAACCAATCATAGAAAAAAAGAAAGTTTTTAAACCTTGGGCTTGTGTAATTAAACCAATCTTAGTTAAATATTTATCTTAAACCTCGTGTAAATAAACCAATCATAGTTAAGAATCTGGCACCCCCAGACCGACAGACCCCAGTAATTTTCACACGCCGGCCGGTGTCAACCAGAAAACTTTACACCGCGCAGCTAGTATGCTGCTTGTTGTGAAAATGTTCGGTAACTCTCTGACATTTTATCACCTGTCTTTACGTCTGAATTGTCTGCCAATTCCCCCGCTGAGTATACTGAATTATGTTTGACTTTATTTTTATGCAGCTGACTTTGTGTGCTCGTATTCAAAGTAAAGCGGCAAATATTTTAACCTTTTGGAAATTCTTTGTAGTGTAGAACTAGATCCATCAAAAATCTCTTCCTGGATTGACCACTTTCATCTCCACTGACTGTTAAAGTTTTAGTTTTAGTTTTAGTTTTAGTTTTAGTTTTAGTTTTAGTTTTAGTTTTAGTTTTAGTTTTAGTTTTAGTTTTAGTTTTAGTTTTAGTTTTAGTTTTAGTTTTAGTTTTAGTTTCATTGCGTCTTAATATAGGCAAATTAACAGGGAGGGCAAACACTCCACGACTATACAAATATTTCAATCCTATTTTTTGTAAGGGTGAGCGTTTATGTTTAGGTTGACGATAGCGTTGGGCTAATGAATAGAGAAAGGTGCCTATTCTAGTCACGTATCAGGTTCGTTATTTGAAACGTTGTGAGATGGCTTGTCGTAAAACGTCTATAACACTTATTTGCAGACAATCTAGGCTGAACTATTACTCGCAGTTCAATTCCATATAGCAATAGCCACGTCTGAGGCTTAGTATCTTGGGGCGAATAGTCGTGAGATGAAATTGTTCGCCTCATTTTGAACTTAAAGACACTAGACTACAGCTCCTATAGCTCTCAACAAATAACAATGGTTAAGTTTTGTCCTGAGATGAAACATTCGGGGACCAACTATTCCACTTACTCACCCATTCCCAGAGAGTCCGGGGTCCACTATAAGTCCTGGACCAAATAACAATGGTTACTGAAACCATGGCAACACTGGTAACCATGGTAACACTGGTCACCAGGTTACACAGTCTCCCACACTTTGTCTTGCAGTCTCCACATGGTAATTACACTTTTACAAAAGAGAGGTGATGTTTGCTTTATGGCGAGGTGGCTTCCACAATTAGCTAATGAATTACCCATAGAACCAGCAACATCTGGTGCCACTCGAGGTGCAACTATGAAGTATCAAGTGGTGCGTGATGCCTTGATATCTTGATATCAACACTGCAAAACAGCAACAAACTAGGGCAGTAGATTCAGCTTTACGATAATCTACAGTGATTGTGACTATTATTTTAACCAGTCGTTGTACTATTATAAATCTTGTACACACCCATCCTAATGGTAATTGGGGTAAACTATAATTGCTCTTCTGCAATGTTTGTTAAATTAGTCCTCAGAGCCTCACCCCAAAAATTGATATTTGCATCTTAACTTGTACTTAATCACATTGATAACACAGATTCTACGATAACGTGTACACAATAAAATAAATATTGTGCTCCTACATTCTACAACTACTTGTTATTACTACTTTTTACTTGTACTTGATGCGATCTCCTCGATCATTCAGTGGCCTGCACCAATGAACTCCAGTTATAGCGTCGTATCATCTCCCTCCTGTATTTGCGGTCACACAATCGATAACACCAAAGCACTGAAGCACACCAAAGCACTGAAGCACACCAAAGCACTGAAACACACCACTGCACTGAAGCACACCACTGCACTGCCCCTAATCAAGTAATTAGCACCTGTTTCAATGAAACTGCCATGACAGCCAGAATGTATTATTATTGTCTGGTACAAGGATATCCATCCTCTCAAGCTACCTGCACTTTTCAATATTTGAAATTAATTTAAACGGGCGATCCCTACTATGTATAACACATCGAGCTGCTCTAACACATTCCGAGTGTTCACTCCGTCACACATTCCTAGTGTTCACTCCGTCACACATTCCTAGTGTTCACTCCGTCACACATTCCGAGTGTTCACTCCGTCACACATTCCTAGTGTTCACTCCGTCACACATTCCGAGTGTTCACTCCGTCACACATTCCGAGTGTTCACTCCGTCACACATTCCGAGTGTTCACTCCGTCACACATTCCGAGTGTTCACTCCGTCACACATTCCGAGTGTTCACTCCGTCACACATTCCGAGTGTTCACTCCGTCAAACATTCCGAGTGTTCACTCCGTCACACATTCCGAGTGTTCACTCCGTCACACATTCCGAGTGTTCACATATCCGACCTGGGATTCACCTGGGTGCTTAATTTCCGTGAGTCTGACCACGTGTTCTCGAATAAGTGCACTGAGTTGTTGTAAGCTTGCTTTGATGCTCCCGACTTAATTGTTAGTATACTATTACTAATAATAGGCGTTAGTACGTGTGCTTATTCGTGATGTTGGTTAATTTTGATTGAAAGATTGAAGATCTGGTTGGTTGATTCATTATTAGTACGTGATCATTTAATTGGTTATTATTTGCATATGTACGATTAAAATCGCACAATTTTCCTTATCTTATTCTGTGGAATTTATTATCTAAGGGAAATTTGTTCGGTGGAACTATTGTCTAAGGGAAATTTATAAAATTCAGTTGCCTAATTGTATATCCAGAATTGCCTAACTTGATTCACAACAACGTAACTCAATTAATAGTTGAAAGGCTTTTAATTTTCCTCATTACAATAAGAATAATTAGAGGACCTTGTTAATTGTAACTTTTTCAATATTGCTGTTAATAATTAATAAATAACTTAATAATTCACCCTGTCCAATAATCTAAACTATTTATACTTTTATAAGAGTAAAGGCAATACGTGATCATTTACTTCTAATTTACCTCACTATAAGTTCAAAATCGTCTTATTTTCTTCTGCTGCTAAATGAAATTTATAGATCTCTGTCAATCTGCTCACAGCAACACAAATCTCAACAGAGAGTTTACACTTTACAAGATCACACATTGTAATTTACAGGAACTGGTTAACGGGGTGATTAATTGTTTTGAGTAATCATTTTCCACTTACCTAACCGCTCATTATGATGGATAATGATCGTTCATAATTATCCTCAAATTGGTCCCCCTCCCAAAAGTGAAAAGATACGTGGTTCATGTTATTGTGATCAGGTTGTCATTATAAAACAGCTAGTGGGGAATTATATAACTCATGGATAGGGAATACTCACAATAAGGAATCTGAGCATGTGTATAATAGGGACACGTTCAGTGAAGTTTGAGGATATTGGTAAATATTAGTGGCCCTATTAAATGGCCCAATGAGGTAAAATTTGTCACAAAATGAAACTATATAAACCCTCAATGGTTAGGATATTGGATAATCGTCTCATCCTCTAGGCAAACTTTGTCACATAACGATATCTTTATATATTATCAGTTGACAAGGTATCGCTTAAATTCGGCCGGCAGTGAGATACCAGCAATGTCACATTATAAAAACGTGACAGAGTTAACATGGCCCCTTGCTGCCGTGTTTGACCAAATTTTAGAATTTCCAGTTTATAGGACACTTTAATACGACTATTATCTACATATTATTTAGCGACTTTTTTCGTTAAAAGGTACCACCTGTTCAATTCCGTCACACATTTAAGAAATTTATATGAGGGATGTTTATGATATCCTGACAAGAAATGTCGAATAGTCTAGCATTATTTTGTAAGGAATTGCTGGGAATTGTTAACATATCTCATTGTTATAAGCAAATAAAAATGCAGAAGGCACAAATAGGTAAACTTTGTCACATATATTTGTATAATAATTGATATCTCAACATGTGTGAAATTGAGCCAAAATTAGTATACCAACTTGAACACTTTATATTACGTACTATGGCCATGGATCAATTAACAATATTTCAACCACACACCGGTGATATAAATCATTATGTGGCAGTAATATGTTGACATTGGCACAATTATAACATCTCATCATGGTAAAAATATGTAAATTTCGTCACAAAAAAATATCATAACTCTGTTTGCTCCTTGTTGGCATAGTAACCAGTTTATCGACATAGGATGATGATAAGGTAACATTGTATTCTAATCGAGGTATGGTTCTTCAAAACAAGGGCTATAAATGTAAATTTCGTCACAATAGTCAATGCATAAGTTAGATAGATTTTCTTTCACATCAACTGCAGTCCTTATTGTAGTTGGAATTGATTTATACAGGAAACATAGAAACTCATGCCAATTTTTCATCACATTGGATTTATACTGTTACGGCAGGAAAAGTGAATTTCGACACATTTCGGTAACTTAGTAGAATTAAACTCAGTATTGTTAAACATGAGCTCTGATTTGATGAAACCTACCAATCATTCCTGGAAGAATATTGAATTCTAATCAATTGGTATGGTTCTTCAAATTAGGGGCAAGAAATTGTGTATCATTTTGTGACAATGTTAAAATCAACTGCCCTTAACTTGAATCAACTGTATCGTTCTTATATAGAGTTTTCCCGCCTTCCGAACCAAGATCAGATATAAATGATTTCAGCAATTTACCCAAAATTTCAAATTCCATATAATGTGACAGAATTTACCTCATTTCCCAATAACCAAGTGCCTGTATTTGCTAACTTTTCAAAACAACATATTTTAGGGCTTAAAACCATCAAATAATGAGTTGAAAGAGCTTTGAGGAAACTTCACGGTAGAAAAGAGGTATCGTATTCTGAGCGTGACAAAGTTTACGAAATATTGCCTTAAAACCGCTCGATCCGTGCCTTTAACCAATGTTGTATCATAATTGTGAGATTGACCTAATCTACTATATTTTTGACCAAGAAATGCTAATTGGGCATCTATGGTTAACACAGTCACAAAAAAGTGACATTTTAGCTATTGTAGTGCCTAAAAACAATAAATTTTCGTTCTGAGCAGTGCATATTATAGGAGTATGGGTATCGTGGCTAATGTTCAGAACTTCTGAACACGCTAGATTAATCGACTTCGACTTACTCGACTTAGGGCGGCTTCAGCGTCCGAACAGAAATAGTCTTCTTCCAGATCTGTCTATCCAGCATGAGTTTGTTAATCTCTTTGCTGTCGTCAAGCCCCGTGTCCTTCCGAAGGATGTCAATGTATGTGAGATGTGGTCTTCCCCTTCGACGATGTCCTTGAAGGGGTTCCCAGAAGAGAAGTTGATGACTCAATAGTTCTTCATGTCTGGCTAAATGACCTGCGAGTCTCATCCTCCGTGCAGCTATCTTATCAGATGCTCTGATGAGGTGTCCATACACCTTGGCGTTAGTCTGCCGCTCTTTCCAGTCAATGTTCAGTGCCATCCTCAGCATTCTCGTATAACATCCATCAATACGTTTTGCGAGGGTCTGGCTGACAGTCCATGTTTCAGAGCCATATAGAAGGATGGACTCGACTGTAGCCAGGAACAGTCGTATCTTGAGATCTCTACGCATATCCGACTTCCATACAAGCTTCATCTGGTGACACGCTAGATTAATAGATGCTAAAATTAAGCCACCATCGTCGAAAACGCTATTTATTTTGTTTACCAATGTCCTCAAACTTCAATGAACGTGTCCATAGACGAGGAAAATTTTATTGAATTGTAATTTGTTGATATTTGCTAGTTAAGTAGTTTTTACTTCTAATTCTAAAATCTAGTTCTATAATACCATTATTATTCGAATTATTTCCACCGTCTCGCGACTTTCACGGCAGCTTTTCCGCCAACAGCACGTGATATCATCATTATAAAACGGTTGTAAACCGATTATAAACCGATTGAAGGATAGTTGGAAATACGAGTCATAAATTATGAGTCATAATGATTGTGAAACTGTAAACGCAGGTAAATTTAGTTTATATTGCTAGGGTCGTCATCATGTTTTATTCAGACGAGTTTGTCTAATGCAGTACTTCGTTTTAACCTTTTAATCGATATTTCATGTTATTCCTTGTCTAGTTTTGATGACATCTGATTAAAGAGCGATTGATCGACATTGGGAGTATCGTAAACTCACGTTTTACATCGACTCGGTTACAAACGTGTAAAGATGTTTTATTTAATGGTACTTCCTTTCATCTCGTTAATTGATATTCTTAGTTTTAGATTTGTTATCATTTGAGATCTTTCGGCCATTCTCCTTTAAGATCTGTGCTCCATCAAACTCTCCCATACGTAACTATCGTAGTGATCCTCGTGGACGCTATATCATAAACAGCACAATCTTGTCGACATGGGAGTGGTGCAGTAGAGCTCTTAACTTGACCAACATAATATGTTTAATTTCTGTTTAATTCCTTCTTGCGTGGTAGACCTGAGATACATATCTTGCATCTTAAAATGAAATATCTCAACAGCTTTACAATGTAAAGTCTTCACTGCACATGTTTACTTTTGCTGGTTCACAGTGATCTCTATTTGATCGATAGCTGTTTAGCATCTAATTCGGACTTGTAAATCTTTGTCGAATCTTTTCTAGAATAGGCATATTTTTAGATGCAAGTGCACCGCATTATTTACTTACCCAAAATCAGCTGCTAACTATACATTGAATCGCTTTAGAACGGTATAATCTACTACTAAGTACTCAATGAATCGCTCTAACAATGGGCGATCTGTTCTCTAAAATTCTGAAGGAGCATTTTCTGCGAAATTTATCATGAAGGAGTATTTATTTAGAGATTTCATAGTGGACACGCCTCTTTTAAAGCCATAGCCACCAGTACTTCAAACTCTCTCTCTCTCTCTCTTTCCCAGTACTTCAAACTCTTTAACCGTCTTTTCCTGACTCTTTATTTCAAATGCTTAACTTATTATGTGCTTATTTATTGTGTGCATTAAACTGGATTTAATGTGTTAAATGTAGATAAACTAACACATTAGAAGAGTTCTGAACAATGCCTCCATAGCACGTGTTCTAAGCATTTCCTTCTTGGAGAAGGGAGAGCTTAAACGCATTATGACCCCTCATACTCATAGTTCAATTAGACATGAACTAACTCTTCATAGTTTAATAAAACAGCTGCTTGGTCATTTACTTATTCTGTTGCTGCATTATTCTATGCTATTGCTTCATATTTTAGCGAGTTAGTATGAGAATTGTTATTTTTACTACTTGATTAAATGTTTTGGTATTAGATTGGAGTTCTAACTGATATGTCTAAACTGTTGAGGTTCGGTATTTATTGCTTTAGGGAATAGTTTCTGTTGCAGTTTGTTCACTTCACCAACTCTGTGTAATGTGTTCGATGAATGAGTACTGGAAAACTATTCTTCACTACCGCGGTTGCTACATATATATAATATATGCAATGAATTATTGCGATGCTCGTTAATTTGTAATGCACAAATGTAATATAATGATCGTTAATTGTAGATATTGAGTATAGACATTACCAGTGATATTATTCACTATTTAATATTTGTATAGTCCTTATAATAATTATCCGCTGATTAAATATCTGTCAAACAAGATCCCTGCAATGCTGGGCTGATCCCTTAATCCACATTTTACTCCAAAATTCTCCGTCAATGGGCAATTAGACAGCTCATAAGTGAAGGCCTGATTGCTAAAAGACAGGCTCCAAAGAATTAAGCGCCTTTTCCTCGTGGTAGTCTGGTACGGCGTTTTCAACGCAAATAAGAGACGATTTGCCAACCAACGACACCCACTCTTTCTCCAAATTAAAACCACATCTTTTTTGTGGCTCAAAATAATAAAATTCCAAACAAAGCGCAGAAAATGCCATGCACTAACTTAATCCAATCGCACTTGTATTATTGCGCTTCTGTTTGGGGTACAGTCTTTATTGTTTGCTCGAAGGAAAGCTATTCGCGCTACGGATATAGGATATCACAACTATTTCTACGGCAAAGAAAAATGTTATCTTCAACAAAATAGGAATTTAGCTCTTCCTAATCCTATCGCTAAAAGCTCAAAAGCTGTCCAACTTTGATGCACAAGTTTTGTTAATTGGCGTAGCATGACCGTCAAACATAGGTAATATCTTTTAAATAGCACCACTAAGCCGAACGGCTAGGAGATCATTATTTTTATGAGCATTCAGCAGTCACCCCGTTTTTTTGCAATATTTCCCTGCCACACTGATCTACATAATTTATAGCGCGTACTACAAACACAATACTTGGATTTTTACCTCCTTGATAGTGTTTATTTTAAAAGAATTTTATTAATTTTTAATTCAAAATAAAAAGGCCTGAGAAAATTAAATAATTGATTTATATAGCATAGACTATTGATTTCTTTTGTATAAACTAATTGTATTTTAGATTTTGTGTGAACGACCCATCATTATATCTATTGATATCGTTTAAATATATGATTATCATAATGTATAATGTATATTGTATATTGTATATTTATTTTATATCCTGTATCGAGTATTGAGGCACACGCCAACCCACCGAGGGTTTATTACTAATACTACACCGAGAGTTTATTACTACTACAAGTACTAAACTACTTGCACATGTATCTCGAACTGACTTGAGCCATGTTTCTTAACCAGCTTGCTAATGATTGGTATTTGGATCTCTACGACATCGAACAATCCTCTTAATGAAACTTCAGGGAGATTGGTGGAACATCTCAATATTTTATTCATCTCATTATTTTATTGCATTATCGCAGTTTCAATGAAGTGTTAAAGGCCATATTTGACCGGCCCAGCACTCTTTCACAGCCATTGGAGGGTTGGCCCCAATGATTTCAGTAATGTCCCCAGCCCCTATACGTTCTGTAGCGTATAAAGCTAGACGGACCATGCTACCTATACTATTCTCTTAGCATTCCCTAGGCTTAAACTTTCCAATTTTACTATAAAAATAGTTCACAATATCGTGCTAGTCCTACTACGGATTTTTCGCATGATAAGTAACAAATCATTACAACCTAAATACATAAATGTCATTTTCATCAGGGCATTATACCATTATGCTGATGTAGATAATGGTAGGGAGGTGAACAATTATATTGTTAATCGTTATTGTCATTAGCACTGCACTGGATTCTGGGGCCAGGCCCTGCTAGCTCAATTAGTGATACCCTTCATCTTGTGTCAATGCTAGCTGCGAGATCGTACGTTGTTGGGTGTTTAGTAGGATCGTTGGAGAGAATTAGGGTGATTCAGCCCACTGTTATACTGTTAGATAATTCTTCTTCAATGTTGTTGTTCCAGCTTCACACTCAGTTCACGGGATCGTTTTAATGTCCCCGCCAATATTTATCGTTTATGCACAATTTCGTGTGTGAACTGTGAATTGTATCGTGTATCGGTTGATTTCACGTTTGATATGTCCATTATCCACGTGTTTTTGTTCATTATACACGTCTTGACAATGGATGAATTATCATGATTGATTCAACCACGCCACAGATAGAAGCTTATCGATTCCGCCGAAAATATCGTGGATCTGAACAAGCTCGCTACAATAGTCAATAACTATCCAGACGTTTCCAAAACATTCTCATTGTTCAGATTCACGTAATCGTAGCCGTTTTCTTCACACTTCTAGTCCGTTCGTGTGTGAATTTTATCGTCTTTTTTCACGTTTAACATGCCCACTACCCACGTGTTTTGTTCATTATACAATTGACAAAAGATTAATTATCATGATTGTTCCAATCTCCAGCTTCAAGTAATCTAGCCGTTTTCTTCACATTTCTAGTCCGTTTTGAGCTTGCTTATGCACATTGCACAATCGTGTGTCAATTATATATCGGTTATTCGCGTTTAACATGCCCATTATCCACGTGTTTTTGTTCATTATATACTTGACAATGGATTAATCATTATGATTGTTTCAATCTGCACATTTCTAGTCCGTTTTGAGCCTGCTCACCGTGTTTATACCAACAGGAGAATTAAAAGAAGCTCTCCAAAGCAACTTCCTTGCTTAACATGTTCAGTCTAAAGCAATCCAGTCGTTGTATTTCCTGTTTCCAGGTTAAATCCTGTTTAAAATGCAGTCCGAAACTAAATCTCCAACACTAACTACCACAGGATCGAGTTTAGTCTAAACTGGCTGCTTGTATCTGCACATTCTGCAACAGGGAAGAAGTTCCGGGAAGTAACTGTAAGCAGCGCAGCTCCGTGCTCTCTTCAGCCTCATTTCCGCTCAGGAATTTTCAGTGAAGCAGACTCGTCGTGAGGCCAGTCAGCTGTCCGTGCTTGGTCTTTTGCAGATCTGGTCTTTTGACATCGTGTTTTAGTGTTCCAGCTGGGTTGATAAGTGGCTTGTACGTTAAGGTATAATGTCCACGTGCTACGACGGATAAGTTTCCCATATTATGACCAAATTGTTACTTCGCATATCCCAGATCTAACTTTATAGTAACGATCCTAATTTCTGACTTAATTAACAGTTATCCGTTAGGAAAAGTGATAGTTAAATAGCTTATTTAATTATCACTTTTCCTAACCCTGAGAACCCCCTCTCTCTCTGTCCATAGTGAAGGCAGAAAAACCAGCCACCTCACTCCCATTGAAATAAGTACCACAAACGAGTTGCAAAGTCAGAGTTAAGGAGGGTTCAGGAATTAGGATAATAGCCCTCTTAAACGGGCTGGTGGAACAGATTACTACATCTGTACATATCTATAACAGTTAACACCACCCTGAAAAGCAGGAAGTTACTAACTCCCTGGTGTATGACAGATCAAAGAGTGCAGCTACTGCTGCAGTAGTGCTAATGTTCATGTGGTGGACTATTCTCCCGCTTTTGTGCTCGCTTCTGCTTCTTTAGTTTGTCATGTTTATTCATATTTACATATTCTTGGTAATATTTATAGTGGGTTGTTGACATTTATTGAGCTTATTTCTGGCCTGATTCTTGCTTGAAACATACTGCTTACAATTTACACCACTTGTTTTGATACCCTCTCTTAAATTCAAGCCACGAGAAAAATCGTACGTAGGAAGGATCGAGAACTTAGAAGGTGTCACTTCCGAGGTGTTGCTGAAATACACTATACAGTTTGTAAAATTTACTGAGCCTATCTCTGCCCTTCATATTGCTTGGATTAAAAGGTCAAGCGATGAGCTGTAGTCCCAGAAGTTGTGCTAAAATCTATGGAAGGGAATCAGAAACAGATAATTTAGAAAATGTTATATTTGTCTCAGAACCCGCTGCCTTTGCTTTGTTATTGTTACAGTTTTACAAATTTGTGACTGCCGCTAATTAAGCTTGTCGAGTTATCGATAAATACTAATATTAATATTGCAGTTATTGTCGTACGAACTTACTTATAATTTTTATATTTTATCATCCCCCGTCGTGGAACGTAGTTATCTTTTGCCGAAAATAGGGCATGAGCTTGGCATGGCATAGCGCAACAGAGCTAAAACTTTCCGAAACCGGTGGGCATGTTTAACATAGAAGCTTTAAACTTAAAGTCTGTGTAATTACTGGACTGTAATAACTTAATAAGGGCTGAAACACATGACCAGATCAGAGGAGAGCACCCTTGACTTTTTTAGAAGCAGATCTTTCAAGTTGCAAAACTGTTTATAACTGTTTAGTGTTTAGTTAAATCTCTTAATTCAACTTGTACGTACTTCCTTGTGCTTAATGTGTGTTAACAGTACTATTATTATCATAGTTATCGTCAGCTTATCATACTTTTACTGCGAACCTAAAATCTTGGTTAATAGCTCGCTCATTATTCCTGCAGCAGGCTAATAGCCCTCTAACAACTGGTCGGCATTTGCAAAGGCCAAAAAGGCAATAAAACTAGCGGGCTGCGATAAATGGGGAGTGGGGACTTGCCTGCATCCCATGCGGCAACATTACATCGCTTATCCTGTTATTATAAAACTCCGTAACATAAAAAGGAATTGAGATCTTACAATACACGCCTCAGATAAATGAAAAGTTATAATAAAGTATTATATAACTAAACACTTGCAAATGTTAAATAAAATATAACATAATATACTAAAGCATACAAGAACAGCTGGAAACAACAAAATTTAAATAATTATAAAGTTCACGACTCTCGCCGTACTACTACGGTATTACAAAATCCGAAAACAGGACGATAATAAAAACATGCAAATACAACTAAAATTACCATGTGAATAGAGCCACAATCTGTAGCGTAATATTAGCCGCAATATCTATTACAATGTGTAATTTAATCCCTATCAGCATATCAGCTTATCAGCTTATCCCACCGAAGTTCGTCTGGTCACTGTTATCAAACTAATCATCATGTCTGATACGTACAGACCCAACGAATATTTTTAATGCAAAAGCCATCAAGTGATTAACAATTAGCATGTCATTAATTTCAATAACTGTGGTAAATATTTGAGACTTTTCGCTTGTTCCCTATGCTTCTCGCTTGTTCCCTACTCTTTTCGCTTGTTCCTATTCTTCTCGTTTGTTCCCTATTCTTCTCGCTTGTTCCCTACTCTTTTCGCTTGTTCCCTACTCTTCTCGATTGTTCCCTATTTTTCTCGCTTGTTCCCTACTCTCGAGTGACAATCTTGGTATCATCCAATTGCCCCTTATCTCAGCCAAACGTGAGGCGTCCTTCAAACCATTTGTTATGAAAATGATCATTGTTACAGAGAAGCAGACAGCAGTGTGCAGTACGTACACCCAGACACTATTACCATTACCAGACAACAACCATCAAATGATTAACATATCAATAATAACAATTACCATGATAAAGATACTACTTTCCCGACACTTCCTCTCTATTTTGGGATGTGTCAGGGTTGCTATGGTACTCCTTGTTGCTATGATACTATATTTATAGTTACTATGGTACTGTATGTCTATATTTGGTGACATGGTGTTAGAGTTACGGCGAATAACACAGAACTTCTCGTGTGTATTGTTATTGTATAGCTGAACTACTAATACCAGCATGGTAATTGACAGTAGTACTATAATTACCATGCTGGCTACAATGCAGGGAGTATATTGTTTACCACTTCAATTGTTTACTATATTCATTAAATTGTGCAGGTTACCGATTCATTAAATTGCTGTTTCTAGAGCATCAGCCGCCTGCTCAAATCTCTGCAGGCATTACTTTAGTTTTTATAAATTATCACGGAAAGACTGACTGCTAATTGGCAGACAGTGATATACCCAAACTTTTCTTATTTTTTCGTCACAGCGATACTTTGGTATTTTTGGACTATTTACTGAACCATTTTCCGACTATTCCTGGACTATTTCCAGATAATTTCCGAGACAATATGGAAAACAAATCCCTGATGGTCACATTAAAATGTGTCCTTGCATATGAAACTGTAACTGTTTGTTAATTTAAGATAGCTAATGAGGTTCGTCATGGCAAGATCAGCTGCACTTTTGCTATATTAGAAGCTATAATTTGCTATATTAGACTCCCAAGGTTGGTGGAGCGGGCTATAACTAGCTCGCCAGTAGCCTAGCAACCATGAGTATCTTAGCAACTAGTTTGAAAGTTTGTGTGATCAATGACCTGATATAGTGAGTTGCTCGGTCTTGAGAATATCTTGATGTTCTGAGCTGTATCTCAAATCACAACCACGATTAGGTTAAATTTAGGTTAATTGGTTTTATAGTGCGATACGAGATGATATATTGTTGATATATTATGTTTCTTTCCCAACACTGCTTTGGCAGAATGAGGGTTGTGATAAAACATATTGTTTGGCGTAAAACTGTCAACATTTTGTAAGTTTTTGACATTCGGCGTGCGAATAGTAATGATGAGTTTCTACCTGGCTTACCGACATTTCGTAGAACCGACAAAACACGTACTGTTTATATTATTGGGCAGCGGTCCGCCTGTCACTCTGCCATATCTTCATTTATGAACACTAAAGCCTGGGTCCCCAGGTAATGTTTATAATGATGATCGTTTATCGATAATCAGATTATCTGTTCATATTTTCATAGTTGATACAAGAGAAACGCCACTCTTGGACATGGGGAGAATTAGGACTCCTCGAACTACATTGAATATATTCCTTCTGTAATCTGTATCATACTCAATAAATGAATCTATTTGTATTTGGAATCGTAAGATTAGTTTAAAACCATTTATTTGTTAATTTCCAAATAATGATAAGTATTAGCGTCTCGCTGGTTCTAGAAAGTCTTTCATTTTTCAACATTACCGACAAAGAACACTTTTGAATGTAAATATTAATATTATTAACTATCTATTTATTTATTTATTCGTTTCTCATGCCTGCATACAACTCGTTTAAAATAAATGCCACATTGAGTGACATTTGGAAAATATCGTTTTCGATGGAATAGTCGGTATTAGACTACTTTGAAACGTATTAGTGTTCTCACTTGAAATATATCAGCAACTTGTAAGTGAATTTAGTAACAATTGGCGTCTTTATCTGTCCTGCAGCTTGACGATGTCCATCTTTTTGCTTAATCATAATAACTTATAAGCACAGCCTTGTCCACTGCTGGTCAGCCATGTCCCGTTAGTGCGAGCTGCTATTCAACACTTTTAACTTTTTAATGATACTAAATAACTAAATCATTGAATAACAATTAAATATCAGAACTACATATCAGAACTATGTTATTTGTCTAGCAAGAATTAATATATTTGTCAGGTTTCCTAGATTCAGTAAATATATATAGTCTTCTTTAATTTACCCGATTCCTTTATTTAATTCAACAGAAAACATTCCGATTTCCGCGGAATAAAATCAAGCGACTTTCATCTGTCCGTTTAATGTTTACGTTGGGCTGTTATAAAACAGAGGGCTTAAAGAAGCACATGCTGACATGAAGACATGCGAAATATGCGATGAGAACATATGTAAAACTCTCTGTTTCATTTAAAATATCGCTTCTGGGGGGGCTTTCTAATATGACTAATGGCAGTGAATTGTTTATATTGTTCAATGAACTGAATATATTCTCCAACGCTGCATATAGTTTAGTTCAATGTTATCACACGGTCTGATGTGTCGGTGTTTGTGATTTTAAGACTACATATTCTGTTAACTTCCTTCTCTGATAAGCTAATATCTTGGTCAAACTGAAGTTGTCCTGCTCTGTGTACAAGATCCTATACCGACTTATACACTCATCTCAGAGGTCTAAAACTGAACAACTACCCACGAGATGTAAACTAAATTTATGAGCTGTAGATATCATTATGTTCTACAACTCCCAACTCCTACATCATCACGTTCTCCTTCATGAGCCTATCTTATCTAATATAGTAATATGACAATCTACAACTCTTTTATCAGCACATTCTCTAGTCTCGTGTCTCTAGTCTCGTGTCTCTAGTCTCGTGTCTCTAGTCCATCAGCAGTACTAGGCTTATATACCAATGTTATTTGCCAGTCTGGACCAATCTCTCATTTCCACACTGATATCTTATCCAGAGTACAAAGTGTTAGATTCTGAAATAATCCGGCTGATGAGCTACAGCTGCTAGCTGTTACCCTCCCGGGATGTATAATCCCTCTTCCTTTGTCCAAGCCAACAACATATCCAAGTTAGGATCACTCAACCGCTGCGTACTGTTATACCGTTATATACCGCGTGTGTGTCACAGCAGCATCTCTCATTTTATCGTATTTTGTAGTGATCTGTTGGTCATATTACTGTATATTACCTCATATAGTCATAATATGTTGTACATATCACGCTCACTAAGGATTTAACACTGACAGTGTATTGGTTGTCTGTTGTCACATTAGCGTGTCCCCGCCCCCCCCCCCCCCCCCCCGCCCCTGTAGTCTGTACCGTAACCCTACCCCTCTCCGCCCCTATCCGCCCCTCACGGTTCTAATATTGCGGTCCTCTCCTTGATGATAACCACCTGTCCTGAGATCCTTTCTCCAACCCTGATAGCACCCTCCTCCAATTCCTATACCATGTTGTAAACGTGTACTATTTATTGGTAAATCCTCTAATGTAAGAGGTCCTAATGCACGGGGCCATCAATATTGTGTGTTTTTATTGCTCTCTGTTTTTTCTGCAGACTAAGGTTAATAGGAAAAAGGTCTATGTTCCCTGTTCAACGTTTTGGTGTTTATTTATTGCTAGCATCTTGCTCTTTCTTGCTCTTTTCTTTAAAGTTACTAGGATTCTAGGGAGCACAATGAATGAGAGCTAGGAGTTTTAATCGACGTAGCTGGTCTATGAACTCCGGGTCCAACCATTGTCCTCGACACATTAGATGTCCTCTGTCTGCTGCATTCATAGTAATATTCATATCTACCCATTGTACTTGTAGTATTGTAAAGCAGACTTTATAATAATTTAGCAAAACTAAAACGTTGCTGTTCTTACGGCTGTATTCCGCATGGAGGATCGCTACAAGTGGGGGGGGGGGGGGCTACAAGTATCAAATCTCATAACCTGACTAGTTGAAACGGTCCAAGAAGGGTCCTTTCCAAGAGGACTCATCTGTTTACAAGTACGTTACTGTACTTCTTGTTGCTCTCCTTTCCAAGATGACTCATCTTTTTACAATGTTACTGTTCTTCTTGTAGCTGTGGCTCCGTTTTTCTCTGTGAAAACCTCGTAATTACTCATTCATAGTTCTGAGAGAGACACTCACCTGTTTACAAATACTTGGGATCTGGTACCGTTTGTCTCTGTGAAAACCTCGTAATTACTCATTCATAGTTCTGAGAGAGACACTCACCTGTTTACAAATACTTGGGATCTGGTACCGTTTGTCTCTGTGAAAACCTCGTAATTACTCATTCATTGTTCTGAGAGAGACACTCACCTGTTTACAAATACTTGGGATCTGGTACCGTTTGTCTCTGTGAAAACCTCGTAATTACTCATTCATAGTTCTGAGAGAAACACTCACCTGTTTACAAATACTTGGGATCTGGTACCGTTTGTCTCTGTGAAAACCTCGTAATTACTCATTCATAGTTCTGAGAGAGACACTCACCTGTTTACAAATACTTGGGATCTGGTACCGTTTGTCTCTGTGAAAACCTCGTAATTACTCATTCATAGTTCTGAGAGAGACACTCACCTGTTTACAAATACTTGGGATCTGGTACCGTTTGTCTCTGTGAAAACCTCGTAATTACTCATTCATAGTTCTGAGAGAGACACTCACCTGTTTACAAATACTTGGGATCTGGTACCGTTTTTCTCTGTGAAAACCTCGTAATTACTCATTCATAGTTCTGAGAGAGACACTCACCTGTTTACAAATACTTGGGATCTGGTACCGTTTTTCTCTGTGAAAACCTCGTAATTACTCATTCATAGTTCTGAGAGAGACACTTACCTGTTTACAAATACTTGGGATCTGGTACCCTTCGTCATTATTACAAGTCGTTTAATCCTCATTGAAACGTTCTGAGAGAAACACTCGCGCATGAGTAATCTAGTGGTACTCATGTCTAGTGGTGGTGTACTGTAGTGGTACTCATGTTTAGTCTGTCTAGTGGTGGTGATACTTAGGATCTGGTTTTAATGACTTGATAACTTGATGTGTCACTGACTATACTTGTGAGAGACAGTATTTCCAGGCAGTAAAGCGTTACCGTTTAGTAGTTACCATTGATATTATTCTTTATCATTTCTTGTTTTAAGTTCGAGTACCCCTCAGCTTGTCACAAAATGCCTTTGGTGAGCAATCAATTCATAGACACAATTGATTTTATGAGTCTTCAATCGTTAGTTGCTACACAAATTGAGATGCACTGATTAATCGGCACCTAATACGGCATTTATGTGGCACATATGCTACACTTATGTGGCAGTACAATTCTAAATAAAATCATTTAGTTACGAAGGAGAACTGCGCTGAAAACACATCGAAACTGAAAAGTTTTGAACGATCGGCAATGGCTAAAGATTACTGATCCAAAAACTTACCTGAAACTAAATTCTCTATGAAGGACAGGACTTTTATAGCGATGAAGTTCATTATGGACATTTTTGATTCATTACAGGAGAAGCCGGTTATTGATGAATTTGAACGAGTCGGCATGGAGAAGACTGATAGCGTCCAAGGAATGCCGATCAAAGTAACACTACTGATCCTTATAAAGCAGTTCATCGAGTTTTACGTAAGGCGAAAGATCTTAAAACTGTGGGAACTGGGAGATCCAGGCTACAACTTCAGCTTCAAAGAAAAAACTTGTTCGGGATTAAATGAAGAAGCTGATAAAAAAGTACTCGACTAAGCGCTATTATATCAGAAATAACAAAGTATGCATCGCTAAAAATCTAGTCTCAGACTGATAAACTGGCAGAATACTAGAATAGTTTTGATAAATTGCTAGGCAACTCCTAGTTACTAAATTTATACTCATAGATGCTAGGATGTGTTTTCAGACATGTTGTTTTTTACATATAAGCTCAGGTTATCACGCAGTCGTCTTTTTGTTTGAATGGTCCACCTTCGTCACAGTAAATTGAGCAAGTTTGATATTACTACCTTCTTTTCTTTATTTTTACTTATTGACATACTGGAACAGTAATTTGCACGATAGATTCAATATAATCAAACATTTGGTCCACTTCAGTGTCAGGAATAATAACAATAACATTTGATGGGAAATGGTGTGATACAATTTTTATGCTGGTATCTTCATTATTGTGCATATTTGATTGGATTGTCTGTTTGTAACTCATCAGAACTATTTAGATCCACATTTTGTTTGAGTGAACTATGTTGTCCCCCTAGTAGCTAGGTTCATTTGGTACATCCTGTCACCTTTTGAAGTCTTAAGTCCCAGATCAAACTTTGATAGTTTTACTGAATGAGACCAATTCTGGACTCACTGATAGAATCATAACTTTCAAAACCGCTCTTTGATTAGAAGAAAATCGCCACCTGATAAAGACGTGTGTAACCTCCTCGCAGTATTAGTAATAAAGTAATAATATAAGTAAATGATAGTAATATCTGGCGTATTCTATTGTGTTGACCTCGTTAGTTACATGTTCTGCGATGGTCCACACTTGACGTTCAATACAAATTTATCCATTTTGGGAAATAAAAGAAATTCGGGCCATATACCTACGCCACCCTCGTTTTCAACAGACCTGCTGTGCGGCCCTTGTTGTGTTCATTAATTATGGCCTTGATAGTTGCATTATAAAGCATTGAAACGACCCTAGTTCGAACCAATAAAGTTTACATTTTTGCAAATACTGGCGTTTTATCTGATCTCAGGCAATTTTCATACTTTTGTTCTTTAATTGAAGTGTTGCATTCGATAACGTACGAGTAAGCAATAACGCAGAACACTATTGTACCATAATAGACTACAAATGTCACTGTCTATTCTAGTTATAGTTACAAACGAGTTACTGTCAACTGTTAGTCGGGAGACTGCCAAGTCAGACCTGAAACATTTTCAATATTCATTACGCAATATGCATATATGCTGTTAATTGGTGACTGTATCTAATGATAATGTTAATTCCTATTGTCAGTTAGGCCTGGTCACGGGCCCATCAGTCAGCACAAGCCACAAATACCAGATCTGGCAAGACTTGCAGTTACCTTGTGTAATGTAAACTTGAAGCTTTATTACATGCTTTATTACAGCTACACTGCAGCTGTATCTCGCCTGGTTGTCTTTCTTGTGTACATATTTGAGTGTCCAGTCATAATAACATGACTTACATTTGGGTGGCGAGACGTTAAGTGGGCGAGGGTGAAATAGATTACATATCTTCAGTCTTATCAACGCTCCGTTCAAGTCTCAGATGTGACTTGCTTAACATCGCCCGTAGGCGTGGTTTTCAAATAAATAAGCTTGTCCTCGAAGTTTGGATGTTTCCCGGCCGTGCAGCGCCGTTTTGTATCTGTTATTTCACTGACAAATAATTACCGGAGCTCTTGTTCAAGTCATGGCTAATCGAAACAGCTTGACTCACCTTAACGATTCCAGCTACTCTGACAAAATAATTGACTCATTAAATTTACCTCCAACAATTAGCCATCATTCACTCCAACTAATTCTATCAAACCACGATCTAGCTGTTTACTTCCGATGAGAACAAAGTCCACGCTGGACTTGGTCTATGTTTTCTATGGCTTGAGCTCAGGTGTCGTCCGAATATGTGGGCCTCATTTGCCCTAACAATTGGCTTTATTAAGTTATTAATGTTTCTTTATGTTTCTGTTTTTGGAGTTAGGACTATTAGGAGTTGTTTTTAGAAAGTAGGCTTCATTGATCGCATGAATAGTTGTTTATTAAAATAATGTGTAACGTCTGTTGTTTCTCTCCGTTTTTAAACGACGGTCAGACCATTTGTTCAAAAATAAGAGCACCATTGACTGCGAAAATTGTGATTTTATTTACTCCTTCTCAGTCATATTACGTATTCAACATTCAATGGGGTATATTATATGCGTCTGGAGCGTGTTTCTTGTCTATTTTATTGTTTTTGATTGTATCTATCTTGTATTTTTTGTATCGTGTCTACTGTCTATGTACACGGTTATTTTGATTGTTCTGTTAAATCAGTTTAAATTTATTTCAGTCGAAAGCTGAAAATCCATTTGTTCGATGTGTAAAAATATCACAATCATTACTCACATCCTTTCCTTTGTTTACTGTGATGCCCGCTTTAACATTTGTTTAGTTGTTTCGAGAGACGAATTTTATAAATCTATGTTATTTGGTAGTTAATATTTAAATTACGTCTTTAGTGAGGATTGCAGCTGATCTGGTATGAGCAATTACCTTTTTGATATTGTGGATATGTACATGACGATGACGATATCAGTGATCACCCGTTGAATTTTAGTGCGACCATTCTTGAGTTGTGTTAGTATTACTTGCTTTATTATTGACTCTGTTCGTGTAATCAGTAATGCATGTAATGATTTTGAGTTCACATTAATAACACTAAGTTTGTGCGCTTTTTTTCATGGTCATATCATAGCAGTAGTAGATCAAGCATACAAGAAGATCAATATCATAGGCCATATCAAAGTAGATCACTATATTTGTCTATTATAATCCTTGTAGATCTCTTCAAATTTTGCGGTTGTACTATTATATTTCTATTAGTAGATCAAAGTTCAATTTGTCTGGCTGTACTATAATACAACACGCTGTATACCTCATCGGACATAATTGTCACGGATAAGTTTTTCACGGACCAAATTTTTCACGGACATAATTATTCGCGCTCATGACCTCCCAAAAATGTCCAAAAAATTATTAAAATTTGTGGTGATTTTTTAATAAGTGTTTTACTCTTTTTCTGAACTGAAGAATGTGACTGAAGAGTGATTATATTTGTCCTAGTACGGGTATATGGCCCCCAGAATATAGGTGGCCCCCAAAATATAGGTCATGTTAGTGGATACAGTTCTAACCAAGATAAGCGATATTAATGGGATCTGTTACTGCTAAACATGTAACTTATGTTTCTGGATAAAAATTTTGGACCTACATGAGGTATTTTGGTATATTTGGTCATGACAGCGAAAGATTTAAACGATGTTGTCATTTTCTAGAGGGGTAAATATGGCGAAAAATTGTCATGACAAAAATCTGTCCAACACATGCCATTAAGACTACTGGTATGAGTATAAGTATTATTTTAAGCTATCTTTTCATCGAGACATCTGCAAACTGACAATTTGGAAAAAAGTTATGGCCAACACAATTTTACGGGCCCCCAGAATATAGGTCTATACGACCCCCAGAATATAGGTTGGTCAAAAACCCTGAACATGCCCAAAACCATGCTTTGGGATGCTCTACTTGTAGCTACTAGTCTACTGAACCCACATATCAAGTTTTATCAAAATTGGATAAAAATTGGCCGAGTTATGGGATAAAAACAAAAACCATATGCCCATATTTGGGCATACGCACCAAATTTGATCGATTTTGGTCCATAAATTGGTCAAATATCAATATTTTTGAATGAAACCAACTTTATATGGAAGGTAAGCATATATATTACACATTCTCTATGATTATCAGCTCAATATCTACCTAACTGTGGATTCTGTGTTCAAATAATCGCAAAAAATGAACAAAATCGCCCATATCTCAAACTGACTTCGCTCAAAACAATAGAACTCAATAGGGTTTCAATATTTTCACATGAAATTTTCAGAATCAACGTAGAATTGTCTCATGACCTTAAGTTTTGGGACAGAATTTTGAGTTAGGCCTTTAAAAAAATTCGGCGGCCAAAAATGTCTGATTTACAGTCATTGAGGTGCACATTGTATTGATACAGATAAAAACAGCCCCCCTCAATCATATCTAGGGACACTCCTTCATTCTTATTTAAGTATTTAGTTAAGATCCCTACTAAATGAGTGCATGAAAGCTTTTTAAAAAGTAAAATTAAAGATTTTACTCATTACGGGTATATGGCCCCCAGAATATAGGTTTTTTAAAAAAAATAGCGACCAAGATTCTGCATTTTCTCTGTCACCCTGAGCATTAAGGAATGTGGGGTAGTGATGAGAAACAGTTAAAGAACATATGCTGAAGAGATGGCATCATCAAAATGTAAGAAGGTGGAGTATTTGAGGACGATTTTTGCATACCTATATTCTGGGGGCCGTAGTTTTTGATTTTTTGCTATTAAGTATACTCTAAACCATTTCAATTTAGTATCTGGAGCCATTGGCATCATCAATACAGTCTCAGCAACATATTCTGACTGCATATAACTGTCTGTGACAATTTTAGAACAACTTAGGAACAGATGTTTGGACCTATATTCTGGGGGCCCTGTTAAAAAATGGTATTTTTACAGGTGAAAAAAAAGTACACTTAAAAACCTAATAATTATTTTCAACTACCCAAGAAACATTTAAAGGGTTATTATGTACATATTTACAGCCCTAAACATGCTTAGAAGTAGTTTTAACACATGTTTCTAAGTGCTCAAAAAACGACCTATATTCTGGGGGCCATATACCCGTATACTAATAAACTAATATAATAATCGGCTACACACATATCTACGCATATGTAGGGACACACATACAAAAATTAATGGAAACAATTACCGGACTTTATTATTCACGGACCTTAATGCCACAGACATTATTTTCAAGGACTTAATTATTCACGTTAAGGTCTTCAGCGTGAAAGTAATGTTCGTGATAATTATTACAGATTAGGTAAAACATACCTCACAATAGACCGCGACCGTTGATTTCACGATAAAGTTCATCATCAAGTGCCATGATTTTCAGGAAATTTTGGTATTTCACCAACAAGACCACAAGCGGACCTTTCCTCCTACAATTTTAAAATTGACATCCGCCATGCAGTAGCACTATTGGATTATTGATAGCCAATACTCATAACTCAATGTTAAACTCTCATTTTGTGACCCTTTGAATTTAAGCTCACTAATTTCAAAGTTTAATTAATATTTAATGGATGCAACTGAAATTTGTTCACTTATTTGGCCCAAATTCAGCCTCGTTCTCTATATAAAGATATAACAGTAGTCGTGCACTACACTGCATAATACGTATCACAGCTGATTACAATGCTGACTGTACGTGTCTACAGATAGACACCGAGTAGACATAATCACCCAAGTAAGTGAGTAATGTGTTAGTGTCCCGTTCACTAATGACCTGAGCACTTTGGTAATTTGTGGTCGGAGTTACTGACTGACTCCCTGCTCAATGCTCATTCTCTAAAATATAACGTGAAATAGATCACAAGGTTAGACGGGTACTTCCGGGCAGACATTAGCTTGAAATAAAACGGTCCACCATCATAAACGAACATGTGACATTGTGATAAGCGATTTAATGTCAATTATGCAAATGCAATACTATTAAATGTATGTAAATGCGATTGTACCTATTTTGTCATATTCTCTGTTTGAGAGTAGGCTTCAAAAATAAATAGATTTTACTAATATTTTAAATAAATTTTTCTCACTCCAGCTACAGTCTGATAGTGTTGAGTTTCATTAATATTTCCCTAGCCTGGAAAAAAACGTATTCTTGCCTCATTGTAGATATTTTGGTCTTGTGTAAATTGTAATACATTTATTTAAAATTTATTTGAATACCCCTATCTTATCAGATACCCCTATCTTATCAGATACCCCAGCATGTCCCGTTGTTCTGATGATGTGTTGTGATGACCGGGCTGTATTTTTCTTCTGTCTTCCTCCTCCTTCTCCTCCTGCTTGATGTCGCTGTCTCAGAGCCCTGTTCTGCGTCCTCCTCCGCAAACCTCCTCGTCCTCTGCCCCTTCGGTAAGTTCAGGGAACTGTTAGTGTTAGTGTGTAATCTTAACCACTCCTCAGTTGCAACTAAACGATATGGCAATGCATGTTTTATTGCTTTGTTGTATCCTTTGGCTGCTCACTTCTTTAGTTGTACTAACTTACTAAGATATTCTGCACTAAGATAGTACAGTGAGAATCAAAACTGGATGAACTCCAACATAGTTAACTGTTTTGAGATTCAGTCCAACAGTAATAACAGCATCATTGTACGTCCAGAACCACTCCTTCTTCAGATTCAGATGTGCGGATAGGAGCCACTTCTGCTTCAGCTGCTCTGGTAGCACTGGACACTATCAAAGAGCGGCAGATTCTCCCTCCATCCTTCAACCTTAATGTAAAGTTCGCGGATAGTAAATGTAACAGTGTTGCTACATTGGAGAGCTTGCTGAACTCTTGGGACGGGGAGGATGCGTGAGTTTTAGCTTTTAAACCTATTTCAGCTAATTTAGATAGGCATCGTATGCCTTTTTACTTTGCCCAATGCCCACTATAATATGAGTGTATGCTAGGATTTCTGATTTTAACACCATTTTTAGTTTTTACAGTGGCCGTATAGAACAATCTATGCCGTATTCCAAAATCAGTCGTAAGGAGCAATTAGGACACAACAAATTAAAATAGTTGGCTATGTACACAATTTGATGACCCTTTAACCGTCCCTCTCCTCCAGAGTTGACGCGGTGGTAGGACCTGCCTGTAGTGGGGCCTGCAGTGCTGGAGCTGACTTCCTCCAAATAAAGGATTACCCTATGATATCCTGGGACTGTACTCAGCCCGACCTCAGCAATAAACCCAACTTTTTGAGAACCGTCTCTGACTACGGGAAAGTAAGTTTTATTATGCTATCGTACTTGTTCAACAAGTTGTACTACATTTGTATTTTCATGCGCTAGAGATTCGTTTCATTGTGCGTCTACAACAAAAACAGTTGTTGTAACTACATCAGTCGTTCACAGTCTTACTTTTATCGCATGAATTTCGCATTTTGCCATTTTTATAAAGAGCAACGCTTCGTGGCGTGTAGATGCTATATTATAGCCATTGTGCATAATTTAATTAGTTATACTTATTTGTCTTCAGACTGTTTTTCTTGTTTTTGAAAACTTAGTTCGTTCAACAAGACAAATTAATAAAGCTAAGCAGCCTTAGTACTTTAGTAAAACTACGGTAAGATTATAAGAGGCTAATTGATAGGTTGCTTACACCCTAACTGCCAATTTAAGTAAGTAGTTTAAGTAAATAGTTGTTCTACCATCGGAATTTAGCACTTATCATTAGCGAGATGTTTTGTTAATGGAATATGTCAGACTAGAAGCTTGGCTGTTTATTGTGGAGGTTAATTGACATATGGCCACATAATTGGCTCGTATATGCGCGTAATTGCCTGGTAGATATTTAACATCGATTATCATTATCATAATGATAAACAAGTACGCATCATTGATCACTTGATCGACTCAAAGGCTTCAGAAATATATTTAGATCAAGCGGTTAGTGGTAGCAAGGATCAAGGGTCATTTTTTTTCAGAAACCTGTTAATATTTTCCATTTTCCTGGCCCGAGATCACAATCCGGCCTCTTTATTCTGAACAACAAAGTTTCTATGAACAACCTTTATGGTCGAATAGCTTGTAGCAGGTAGCTCCATATCCAGTAAATATATCTGACCTGTCAAGTTATCAAAATTTGAACAGAGTACGTCAAAGGGTTGATCGGGTTGTGGAGAGTGTTGATAGATCAGTAGACCAAGCACGAGAGTGTTTTCTGTTTACTGTTCATTGGGTACTGGTGGGGAGGTGAACCATATTTGTCTTGGCACCTGACAATGATTCTGACTTTTGATTGGTCAATGAGGGGGACTGATTGGTTAGTTGAAGTCACGTGTCAGAAGAGATATAGTTCACCTGTTCAGAATTCAGATGGATAGTTCCGGCGTTGTTAAGTGTTTGAGATATCACGTGTTAAATTTTAACTAAACAGCTCCTTATATCGTAGTAGCTTAGTAGCTTAGTAGGTAGTTGATCTCTAAGTTTGCTAATTAAATATTCCTAATAACCATTATAATATCTTAATTTCACTCTTCCTCACTCAGTTCTCGTCGGTGATAACAGCGTTTATGAACCACTACAACCTGACCCGGATAGTGATGATCTGCAGTGTGGAAACTATCTGGATAACCACTTGTGAGAGTATCAAATCCCGGATAGCTGCTGACTCTCAGTAAGTTGGGTGGGCCGGGGTGGGCCACTATTAAAGTAACATTGTTTGACTGTGCCAGGTCAAATTTTGAAATACGAATTTGTAAACGGCTGAAAAAGCGAGACCTTTCCTCTTACTCTTAGGAGGATTTGGTACTTGTTGTACTTTGCTTCTCAATAGTCTGTACACAACAATGTTATCGATGCTGCGCACCTTCTCGAAGAATGCACCAATCAAAGCGAATTGTTGATCTTTTTAACAGTCGTGGAAGTTGGAACAGTTTCCTGTTTTTGCGCTCTTAAATTTAGATCGTCAGTCCTGCAGTCCCGCCCATGTCCATTATTCTTTGTCTTTATGCAGTGATGTGTATGGACCAATGACCTGACTGTGGAGATACTCCTGATCACAGCTTATGCATATGCCCTGGCGCCAAGCAGTCACTTTCTTTTTTCCAAATTACACGTACCGGCTGATGGGCTGATGACATCAGAGCATTTGCTTTTGTTAAAGCACGAGCTTTATTCACAAGGATGTCGGCTTTGCGCCGCTAGAAAGATTCAGTTTGTCCGGAAATAGGGTAACACTCCTTTCGAGGCTAACATTTTTGCTAGGAATAATGGAGTAAAAGTAAAATAATGGAGTAAAAGGATGCTCGGTCTCGCCTATATAACTACTTGCCCGGGATGAAAAGGCTACCGTGAATTCGAAGAAATTCGTGCCACGTCTGGTACTGGTTAGGTAGCTAATTTGATAATTGCAATTCAGACTGAGACAATCAAAACTCTCCTCTTTGTTACATTGTTACAAAGTTATAATGCAGTATCTGTAAGATTCGGACAAATGCAACTGCAAGTGCCGTCCTCAATGTTACCAAAAAATTAAGTAGTTGGAATGTCACCAGAGGTTTCCTCCCCGAAATATTTCGAAGTTTCACTTGCACTATCAGCGTTAGGAGCTTCTAATTGACTGGTTGCAATAACAACGGTACAACACCAATATTCCTTCAAGTTCAAAGACCACCGCCAATTGTCCAAAGTTTAAGTCAGATCCATCTCTACAGTCAACTATTTGGCACCAACTTTCGTCATAACGACAAACGTTATTAGGGAATATGAATTGTTAATGTATAACTAAGAAAATGCAATAACAAATAATTTTTCGGCATGGCAAAATAAATTGTGGTCCGGTTAACAAGGAAAGGCTCTCCAATTCGGTTGGATCCTCATTCCTAAATATATTGTATATATTGCACCGATTTAAAAATGGTGGTTAGGATCCCTGATAACTATATTAAAGGGCTTTGCGGTATTTCTGCTCGATACGCTAGGAACTCTGAAAATATTTTGCTATACGTATTTTAACCGTAGAATCGATTAAAAGTGTTCTATTCTGCGCGCGTGTCTGCAGGCCAAGCATGGACGTCTGGCAATGCTGACCCACTGATAAACAATATAACAGTATAACACACTCACCCTGCAGCTCAGGCAACGTCAGAGTAACGGAGATAATTCCCCTTCTAATCCCCGAACAAGACAAACAGTCCCAGGACTTTACATCTACTATGGATAGTGTTCTGCAGGACAAGGTCAAGCCTAAAGCTAGAGGTAATTTTAGAAGTTTCTTTTTACAACAATTTATAATTAGTTATTCATAGTTATTTTTATTATATGTAATGTATTATAATTCATATTTATTCTTATTATATATTTCCCATATTTATATTTATTATATTTAAATATACATAATATGTAGATGATCATTAAAAGAAAAGGATTTTTTTTAATTACGGAGGGGGCTTCGCGAAAAGTTTGAATACTACCATGCAATCATTACTTTTTTTTAAATACGTAACTGTAAAGTAATATTGTCTTAATCCAACATTCCACGGCTTCCACTACCAAATAAGCAAACAGTATCTCTCTGACCCTGCACACTAGATCCTATACCTGTACCCCTTTCTCCTAGCCTCAACATCTGCAGGCACACAAGCTATCTCCTTATCTCCCGTCTCCACCAATAGGAACGCTGCAAAAGCACAGAGTAGTGAAGCTAAGGACTGGATTCCAAACGGAACTGCTCTGTGGGTTACTGGAGCCAGGTTGTTGAAGATGTAGGGACCGAGAAAGGACCCGACCCTGGCAGCTCCTGACCCAGCGGCGTATGCAAATCCTCTATGAGATGTAGGTGCAAGCTCCCCTGTCCATAGATAGATCCCGGCAAAGCTCGCCGCAATAAAGGTCACACACACCAAACAACAGACACCCTCCAAGGTCCACCCGTTACCAAGGTCCACCTCCGGGATGGCAATCAGGAACACCAGGGCAGCACCACTGTGGAATATTATCATGGCCCTTCTCCTGCCCAATTTGTGTATCACTGGGACAGTTATGCAAGCAGCTACAAACTCTCCAAGTCCTCCAAAAAGATATCCCAGGTATCTGTTTGGCACTATCTCTGACCAGCCAAAATTAAGCCCGTAGAAGAACATGGCGATAAAGAACCAGAGGAACATAAAGAGTAAGGTCTCCTTAAGAACGCTGGGGTACTTTATCAGCTCCATAAACTGCTGTTTCAAATTCTGTTGCCTCTCCTTCGCCTTACCAGCATCTATAATCTCAGTTTTATCTAGGTTTAGATTAGCTGTAGTCAGTGCTGCTAGCGCTTTGAACGATTTCTTCGCTGACTTCACATCATTCTTTATAAGGTAAAACCGTGGTGACTCCATAACAAACACAAATGTGTGTACTCGACTGAGAATGCCTAAGATGGCTGCTGCAAGGTACATGTAGTTCCAATCGTGCACGAAATAACCCACCGCTGCTGCAATCGGATATCCCGCCGCCCACACTATGCCCGCGAAACCGTTGATGTAGTTCCTGTAACTGGCTGGCATCAGCTCCAATTGTAATACGTAAAACCCTGTAGTACCCACAAACTCAAAAAAACCCGCCCAAAATCTGATAGCCAGGAGTAACTGGAAGTTGTGGCAGAATGTTGTGGCAAGATGTACGAGGAAGGAAAGGGCATAAGCTACAGAGGCTACTTTCTGCCTCCCCACGTTGTCGAACAGGAAACCTCCAACTATCAATCCCGACAACGCTCCTGGGAAGTACATGGAGGAGAGGAGTGTTTTTTGTGCAGGTCGGGATCCGACGTTACAATACAAATCAAACTCCACTGAAAATGAGGTGCGCTCAAGATGCCATTCTATGTCAGACGGTCCGAAAACCAACTCTGTTTTGCCATCCACGATTTCGGTGATGTCGCAAGGAAATTCTTGCAGTAATGAGGTATTAGCGCTCGTCAAGTACTCGCATTTTTCGGATACACATGACCAAATATCGCCGGGCTCTGGGTCGATCCCTGGATTAGTCGAATTAGAAAATCAGATAAATAATTAATCACTAGCCGATCTATATGAACGTTATTTTTATAATAGATTATTCTAATAACATAGTGTCGAGCGGTTAATAAAATTCGACAATTTTTTCTTAACAAGGCCGCATTTCTTTTGTGGGTGGCCGCTCAATTTTCCGATCCACAGCTTTTTATTATTATATGACTTAATATTTCAGTTTGTTTTCATGTCTCAGTCATGCGCAAGTTTTAATATGCGGTTTTTCGTCCTGTTTAGTTTTATTTTAGCGCCGCGCATGTATAATAGTGATTAAACTCGGAAGTCACGTAAAATAACTTCGCTGTAAAAGGATCGGGAAAAACATGGTGATATTAACACCAGGTGATAAATACCTGCTAATGAGGTTATGTAGACATTTAAAGGGCTGATCAAGATTGTGAGACTAATAGAAAAGACGAGTACTGTGTATTTCCATGTCCGGTGCCGAGACAGCTCTTCAATCAAATCATCGCTAGATTTTTTCTCGTATATGGAGGGGCTCTCCTCAAGGAGTGCCAAGTCATCTTCTAACATTTTCTCTGAGTCTGCCATATTTTTATAGGCTGCAAGGTTAAACAATGTCAAATGAATGAAGAACATAAAATAAATCAAGAATATATGATCCTGTCAGTTCTGTAAATTTAGGAAAGTACGTATCGGGAAAATTATGTAGGGATCAGGGAAAACCTGGAAAAAATTATATACAGAAATTTTTACGTCAGACAATTAGTTAATTAGGTGATTATCAAGTAGCTAATTAGCAAAAATTTAAATATTTTTTGGCTCAAAATGATCGGAATAACTTAAAACACGGAGAAAAGTAGTTTTTAGAAAAACTTTGAACATTTTTCACTTACTTTTTTTCCGAGACTTAGCTCATTTACAGCTCGAAAAAGGCAAGAAAAGACAAGGGAAATCAAGGAACAGCTAGGAAGCAAGTGTAATTAATACACCTTCCAACATCTACTGTGACTTGTTTTGTGTTGTACTGCATACCGCTTCATTTGCTATGCGGGATACTTCGAATCACCCCCATATGTCAGGGTCGGCTAAAATCAACAAGGGTAAGATACGCCGATACGAGCAAGGGTAAGATTTAGATACGAGCGTCGGGCAAGGGGTAGTAAAGAAACGGTAATACTTAATTCAGTTAAATGAGTTCCAGGAGAGTCAGGATATTTTGGAAATTGCTTAGAAATTCTGATCAGGAAGGATTGTTAATGTCATTAAGAATGTTATTCTTAACGCAGGATATTTTGGGTACGAAACTTGGCGGTCTTCGGAAAAATCCCCATATTTTCGTTCCCATTCATTAGGTTACCGTAATTATGTCGAACATAAATGAATTAAATATGTCTCGTATGTTGGAGAGTTCGGTATTTTCTTTTTAAACCAAACATAATTTAGTTAGAGAACATTTGAGTTAAAATTAAATCTAAAAAATACAGTGTTTTAAAAAACAGTGAACATGTATTCAGGTAACCCACTTACAACACCCATGTAATTATGATTTACCACCGCGTTTTTGTACAGCCGAAATAAATTTAACAATGATGTTTTAACATAATGTTTCTCACTCCAGCTGCAGTCTGGTATACTGTTGAGCATCACGGATATTTTTCTAGCTTTCATATTCCATGTTTTTTCCCTCATAGTAGATATTTTGGTCTTTTGTAAATGTAAGTGTAATACATTGATGTAAAGTTTATTTGAATTTTGAAATAGAAAAATTAGTTTCCTAAATTTGTAGCTGTCTTAATTAGACCAAATTCCCAGAGGTTTACCATGTAGCTGCATCCTATATAGCTACTTCGGTTCATGTTGATTGCCAGACGATCCATAGCCTATTTATTCTAGCTTACATTTTCAGATTCCATCGTCAGTTTCTGTGCAAACATTTGGATACCAATTTTGAAAGGAGTGAAAATTTGCGATCTAAAATTACCATGGCCACCTCTGAGTTCCGGGCAGGTTTTTATTTCAGTTGAAACTTCAATCTTCTCTCCGCCTTGAAAGCATTTAATTTTAATAATCGTGGTGGCAAGTTGTTTTGGTGGCACGTTCCAAACTTTCAGTAGAACTAATCAAGAATCAACACAAACTAAAACATGTAAAAAGGATAATGAAATTTTACTTCCTTTATGTTATTAACAAGATAAATTTCTCCGTCCCAACAGGTCAACCCGGGGGGGGGGATCAGGTACTAAGTGCCGTACGTGATGTCGACTAAAATAAGATACCCACCCATAAATTGCTTTAAACAGCTCATTTAACATTGGAAACGGGCAAATTATACCCACTATTTAGTAGGGGTTTTGTTTTCAATGTAGTCGAATTAGATAAAAAGTTACAAAAAAATTGAAAAAATTACAAAAAACCCAAAAAAAACTCAAAAAAACCTCAAAACCCATTCCCAAAATTGAAATTTGAGGTAAAATGGGGTTTTTGGGGTTGGACTCCCAAAAAATGAACCCCTTAGTACCATGTACTAACTGTTTTTCTGGGAAGTGAGCAGCAGACCCACCACTTATTACAAAAGTACTAACTGCGTTTTGGAAGAAAATATGACCCACCCAACGTCACGTACGATTCTGACCATATGATCCCCCCCCCCCCCCCCCCCCCGGTCAACCACGAAGATTCCTGTACAGTATGTACCGCGATCATCACACATTAATTTTCTGTAGGACCATTCAGCGATTGCTTTATATTCTATTATTGATTATATTATGCTGAAAACGAACATGAAATGACCCGGGAAACTGATAAGAACAGTAATTTATTGGCTCGTGATATGATTAAAAGTAGAGAAGTTTCAGACAATGTTAGAATTTAGTCAGGTAATTTAGTCAGTATTTAACGTGATTTGGTCATGTAATGGCTAATGCTAGGCAGTATAAAGTGTTGCCTAAAAGTCCAGTTATATACATACCTAAGTCGTTTAATTATGACGGGTTAAATTTGGCGGTTTTTCGAAAATTCTACCATATTTTTACCCGTTATTATTTCTACCTGCCATAATAAAACCAGCCGAATTTTGAGTTCTGACAGGGTATATGGCATAATAAATTCATCGTTCCTTTTTCACATTGATTATAACGAGGTGGTTTTATTCGAAAACGTCAAATGCTTTGGTTGTAGTGGACGCACACGGCACAAGTAAACTGATTATTACCGTGCTATCAATCATAGCACTGTAAGGATTTAGGAAGTTATAAATTTTCGTATTGCTAATTTTGTGAATGGTGCAACTTTCATTTTTTATTCTTTCTTGTTATGAATCTCCATCACGAAACAAATTTTTATTTACTTTAGAAATAAATCATAGTGTCGATATAAAGATTAAACTAATTTAATAAAAGATAATACAAAAACTTCAATTCACCGGCGGTGAATTAAACTGTAAACAAATACGCAGTCTGGAAGGAAAATTGGGTCGAATTTTGCAATATATGGCAGGTAGAATTCGGTGGATTTTCAAACATTTTTGTGAAAATAATATTACAGTTTAAAAAGTGGCGGGTCAGCGGATTTTCGGAAAATCCGCCACATTTTTACAATAAATTTACAAACTAATCTATATTATGATCCTAGACCTATGTGGCAAATTTTCTCCCTAAACAAAACAAAACAAAAATCCGTGTAACAACTCCCATCTAAATAAATGCAATAAAAGACACGTGCTGCAAGATCGAATGCTGAGATAAACGAGCTGCACTGAACTCTGAAGAACCCGAAAACAATCTAGCTACACATCACAGTAACACGTGGTGCAGGTTCCTGGTACTTGCTCTGGGTAAACTTGCCAACACTGTTCCTCTCTTTAACCAGAACGTTCCTCCGTCCTTTAGTTTAAGTATGAAGTGTATGTATATGATCCTGAAGTGTGTGTAATAATCCACGGTCACAGCTCAATTGAAATCTAAGCTTCAGGAACTCCAGTTTATAAGAATTGTTCTCCTTCCTTCTCATTTTGAAGACCTTCTCTTTTCTCTGTCTTCTGGTCCCTCACCCCTTCCAGAATATCGTACTTTTGTAGATCAGGGTCTGAAAAATAAAGGACATAAAAATGATCGTATTAGTCTGAAAAGTTAAACATCAAATTCCGGAGAATGTTTGTCAACATACCAAGACGGTTTTTATAGCTTTCAGATACTGCACTGGATACTATCAAATTGCACTGGATACTATCAAATTGCACTGGGTACTATCAAATTGCACTGGATACTACCAAATTGCACTGGATACTATCAAATTGCACTGGATACTATCAAATTGGGAGGCTCACATTTGGCAAAGAGTTGTTTTGACAAGTAGGTAACAGAGAGTGTTATGAGGAAGTTGAGTATCACGATGAGATTTCTGAAGGGGAATCTCTGTCTTCCATAACTTCCCTGTTGAAAAAGTGAATAACTAATTTTACGTTGGTAACGCTTAATTTGACATATGTACGAGATTAATTTGAAAGTCGAATAAGATCATGATTCCATAGGATTTCACATTAATCGGAAAATTCAGCACATATTCATCCTATACCCTAGATATATTCACAACATACTAAGAAAATTTATTAATTTAATCTTAAATTACTCACATCAGATTGATCAGGTTCCACGTAACCCGGGAACTTAAGGAGGGCGTTGTACTTCAGCACGGGTTCCCCCGATAACACTCTCAGGATCAGGGCTACACTAAATCCAGCTATCATGCCGTACTTGTTTGTAAGCTGAGGAAGTGGACCACCATCACCAGGTGGGGGAAGAGCAGGATGTATACCAAATCACTGAGGGGATTAAATTCGTTATATTAGTATATTAGCGACAAGAGAAACGCTATTGTAAATTGTTGGACGTGAGGAGAGTGAGGACTCCTCAAACTATATTAAATTAATTCCTTCTGTAACGTCACGTCCTCAATAAATGTAATAAATTTGCAGTGTTGTAATTAGTTTAAAACTTTAAAACTAATTTACTATAATAATGGTGTTATTTCCTTTGTCGGCACTACAGTGCTCTACTTGAGATCAAGGAGCAAAGTAAATAACAAATGAAATACAGTTCAAATGGTAATTTTAACTTTGTGTCATGTGTTATTTATTATATTATATATATATTTATTTGTTTTATAAAACAAAATGGATAAAGTATGCTTTAAATGATGTTTTCCTACCTGCATATTAAGTAGAGTCCGTACACTGTTTTCACAAAGATGGCTATGATCATAGCAATAACCGTGTTAACGAACACTGTTCCTCGCAAAAACCAAACCGTAAATCTGAAATAGTGTTTACAAGAATATTCAATATAGTTATATTTGATTTTGCTTCCGTATTTTTACTAACTACAACCGTTTGAACGGGTCCTAATTAAACAATCACATACAGTTTACAAAACATCTCACTATTCTTCCCCTTATTCCTTCCTCACCACCCTCCTTCCCTCCTCTACCTCCCTCGCCTTCTGTCCTACCCTGCCTCCCTCCCCTTCTGTCCTACCCTGCCTCCCTCCCCCTTTGTCCCAAATAATTCGATTTAACGTACTTGTCGGTTGCCTTCTGGTAAAATACGTTTACAAAGACATTCCTGGTGAACAGAGTACTAACTCCAAGGATTGAACTGTCAGTTGAGCTCATAACAGCAGCACTAACTGCTCCAAGACCTGCGGTATTTATAGAATCACAGAGATGCTCTTCACTGCCATCAAAATAATCGTAGAGTTACTGACTGTGTTTCAAGTAAAATATGTGTTAGTTAACGAGTTGACAGTAACTATAACCAACCTATGAATGCAACGGCTGGCGGTGTTAGATATAGTAGGGTCAAGGGAACAGCTAATTTGTAATCTTCTGGAATGAGATTTTCTCCATAGTCTGTGCCTGGCCAATCCGTGTTCATTGCTATCAAACCTGGGAATTATTATTGGTTAAAGAAACAAATGAAACAAAAATCTGAAGAATCGGTTTTTATGTTTTTAAATACGTCATATAGAGCACATACAAATTACAATTACGAAGGATGTTGCAAGAATAAGGAATAAGGAATAAGGAATAAGGAATAAGGAATAAGGATATCTATTTATCTCTGAATTAAGTTTTGCAGATACCTAAGTATTTAGATTTAATCTGTCTCGATTCTGTGAAAGAAATATAAACCAGAAGGAATCAAATTAAGATATACCACAACTCACCGATAACGACAGGAGGAATGGCAGCGGCGAAGCACCCAGGTGCTGCAGCGAAGGAAAGAGTCTTAGCAACGCTGACATCTCTAGCTGACAGAACACGCTGGAAGTACGCTTGCCATGGGATTCCTCCTAACATCAGCATGGTGGCTTGGTCAACCTGAATAAAAATAGTCTTGAGAAATGGACTTTAGAGATTACGGGGATCATTCACTTCGAACTCTCAGAAAAATAGAATACTGCCCCAGCTTTATTATAAAGTGTGTTAATGAGGTAAATGATAGCATTTAGTTAAGCTGATAGGATCCCTCAGAGCCACTCTAACTTATACCATTTGTTATGAAGGTTAGGTTAAAATCATATTTTACCCAAACGCCTGCATCCTCCTTTTCAAGCTTTCCAATGAACCTGGAGTAACTTTGTTCCTGATCCATGAACATGGTCAAATTACTGCTTCTCAGAGGAATTTCCACATTAGGATTATTCACCATGAATGGAATGGCGAATATCAATCCAAAGAATATACATATCAGTTGGAAAACATCGGTAAAGGCCACGGAGTATAACCCTGAAATAAAATGTTGCTGTTGTTAACAATAAATCACCCCTCGGTGGCTCGGTATAGTTATTCTAAAGTAGATCTTCAACGAAAAAGTCCCTGCAACATTTGAATTTTCCAACAAATGTAGTTTGTACTACAGGCCTACCTCCGAAAAGAGTGTAGGTCATAGCAATTGCTGCACTGGCAATGATAGACGTAGTATCATCGATACCACAGATGACTCGGAGAGAAGTTCCAAGAGCAGCTAGGATGGATGCGGACCAAAGAATCTGAAATTGTTTAGAAATAGAATTCTGATTTCTGAAAAAATAAAACCACATCAGCTATGTAGATTAAGGATACGTTTCTATCCGGGCAAACTAACCAAACCTTAATCATACATATGAATTGTAAGCCTTACCTCTCCTGAAAAAGCAGGAATGTAGAAGAGAGCCCCGAGAGGTTTTCCATATTTCTCCTGTAGTGGGTCTAACATTGTGACGAATTTTCTTTTCCTCATCTTCTCCGCAAAGAACAAGCCTCCCAAAAACATGGCTATTGAGTAACCTACCGGGGCTAGTGTCCAGACAAGACCGTTCTCTAGCACGGACTCCGCGGTTCCTGGTAAGAACAATGTTTGTTACTGTAAAACTAAAAGAACTCATTTACAGAAGAAAACAGGACTTTATTCATATTTTGGACCATGAATCGAACAAAGTAAAATAGCCACTCACGAGCCGTACAAAACGAGGTACAACCTGGTATTTATCTTCGGCATTCAGTATTTTAGACACACAATAAGTGTTATTGGAACTAACCGTTTATATAACCTCCCCCAACCCACGTTGCTGTCATGGTGAAGACACCCACGAAGTAGTTGATGTCCCGACCAGCCAACATCATGTCTTCAGTTTTACTTTCAACCTGCATCTTCCGGATATCTTTCCTTGATTTTCTCCTCAACACTCTAGTATTTATTGAGAAAATTTATTAAGGAAATGTTTAACTTAATAAAATGTTTAACTCGTAGAGCGACGAATTTATTGATGTCTTACTAGATGGTTCATAACGCATCATGTAACACCTTACCGCATTACGTTACGAGTTTCAAGCCGTCTGGGTCTTAAGAATTTAACCGTTTATTATTTACGTATTAATGCATTTAGTGTCACTTACTTGTGAGAAAGAATTCCAGCAAAGAAAATGATGAGATAGAAGACGATGAGTCCGACCATCCCAACGACATTCAGCTTCTTTCCCGGGCGACCAATTGGATCTACTTCTGCATCTGCCATGACTCTGTTGACTTACTTATCTTATCAGTTTACTGTACTGTCAACTGTGCATTCATCGGTTAAAATCTGACTTTCAAATTTTATACTAAAATTGTGAAAATTAGGTATATGCAGCTCTGGGACGCCCTGTATATCCTGATATAAATCCTGGACCTGCCTTATCGGACATAATTGTCACGGACAAGTTTTTCACTGACCACATTTTTCACGGAAAAACTTTTCCCGAAAAATTGACGCACGAACCAACTGTGATATCACCCTCAACTAGTGGGTGGGATGGGCCGCAATTTCGAAGAGGCCATTTTAATAAATCGATACATCAAATTAAATAATGACCCATGTCTCACAGCATATGGGTTTGAACGAAATGCGTGATATATAAGAATAATTGGCATGTTTAAACACATCAATCAGAAGGTAGCTGGAATAATTTAGTACGCATTATCATTTTGAAATGTTGGTTTAATTCTCGTAACATCTACACAAAATGGTTAAGGTTATGTCACCATGTGTTAAAGCAGATTTAATATGAGAATATGGATTATGGGCAAGTGTTGTTGAATTTTAAATATCAGCTGAGAAATTCGACCTTTGTTAACAAATAGAAGGCTTAGCATAAAAACAGAGTCAAAGAGAACACACAGCAGGTAAACATGAAGTTAAAATAATCATCACAACTGGATTATATTATGAGCGGGTCTATGGTTGGTTCATCCCCAGCGGCTGATAGGTATTGAAAAGTTACGTCACGTGACACCTATCAGACCAATCACGTAACAGGAGTTATAGTTGGTTCGTGTGCACTTTACGCATTTTAAAAACACAACGCACTTAACACACTGAACGACCTTAATTCACGCACTTTTATAGGTACAAAATAAACATCGGCCAGCAGAGATTCTGTGATTAAATTTATTTTGTTGATTATAATGTTGTGATTGCATAATTTATTGTAAATATATTATATTTCACAATGCTGGCAAGCATGACCGTGCCTCTTATATTCACAATACTATTTACCCCCTTTACTATTTACCCCTTTACTATTTACCCCCTTTATTATTTACCCCCTTTACTTTTTACCCCCTTTACTTTTATACCCCCTTTACTACTAGTGCCAACTTTCAATCATGTTCTTTCAAAAGCATACGACAATCATTATACCTTCATTATTATCTTTTCAAAATAACCACGGTGTCATAAAAGTATTACCCTTTAATTACTAACCTTGTCGAAGCCTTGTGATTTACAATCCTGATCTGGTGACGTGTCACAGGCTATCAGCTTATTGGCGTTGCGATAACATTCCTGAAGGATACCTTTAGGGTATAGCAATAACAAGTCCCACGTGCAATGTTCAACTTCAGTTGTTTTATAATCTGGATTGGTATGACGTAGGTATTAACTTAACGTGAGGACGTGAGGTGTGTCATGTGAATGCTACGTTGTACCTTGCAATCATGTCACAGAATATGTCATCTAAGACGAGCTCCATAGGGAAATAGCATCAGTGATGGTCCACACTTCCCGATCTTTCAAGTAAGCCAGCTACGAGGAGTTTCGAGATCATGGGATGTTTTCAACAGAAGCTAACTGCATGCAGTTCGTCGAACTTTGCTGTATCAAATAAGCTGATAGCATGTGACACGTCACCAGATCAGGATTGTAAATCACAAGGCTTCGACAAGGTTAGTAATTAAAGGGTAATGCTTTTATGACACCGTGGTTATTGTGAAAAGATAATAATGAAGGTATAATGATTGTCGTATGCTTTTGAAAGAACATGATTGAAAGTTTGCACTATGCTGCCAGAGTGCCGCCATAGTGCCACGAGAGTGCCACGAGAGTGCCGCGAGAGTGCCACGAGAGTGCCACGAGAGTGCCACGAGAGTGCTACGAGAGTGCCGCGACAGTACCATCGGGATACGGATGTATGACCGTTTTCCAAACAATTTTGAGTTTCTCGCACAATTATTTACAATTTTAGGTATAAAAACCGACAAGTGAGAAATTTAGAAAGTTTATGAGATCATAACGATAGCTGCAAAGCTAGAAAGAATCGTTCAGGAAGTGAAAGGGAAAATCTGGTAAGAGATTGGAGGGTGAGACATTTGTAGAAAGGTCTGTGGCTTTATATACCAGAGCTTAATCGTAGCATCCTGCATAACTGTGAATAAGACGGCCCTGTTGTTTAATATTAATTAGCGACGAGGCCGTAATTCAGCGTAGAGTGAGTATATCGACAATAATACGCTGTGAAATTGTGAATATATGCATTATTCAGAGCTGATTATAATGAATTATATTTTTAGAGATAAAAACTCCCGAGATTTATTTGATTTGCGGTTTTATTCTTATAAATCAAGAGGCTTGCATATAATGAACATATTGACACGGGTGCAGAGCTGAGTCTGTACGGAACCTAGTAATTTCAGATCCTTGTTTAACTTGCCGTACAGCAAGGTCATCCACTACTTTAGCCCGGCGAGGCACATAACTCCCTCTACAACTCCACGACAAATGTTTCATATATACTAGCCGAGTTCACAAGAATATATCCTTGTGTTTGAGAAGAGCTCGTTAGAACTTCTTCCTTTCCCTTCAGTATCCCACAGTCTCTCGAGTTTCGTAACTGCCAGAGAACTCTCTTAAACAATTACTAGACTCGGTGATTATAAATCAAGAAGCTTGCATATAATGAACATATTGACACGGGTGCAGAGCTGAGTCTGTACGGAACCTAGTAATTTCAGATCCTTGTTTAACTTGCCGTACAGCAAGGTCATCCACTACTTTAGCCCGGCGAGGCACATAACTCCCTCTACAACTCCACGACAAATGTTTCATATATACTAGCCGAGTTCACAAGAATATATCCTTGTGTTTGAGAAGAGCTCGTTAGAACTTCTTCCTTTCCCTTCAGTATCCCACAGTCTCTCGAGTTTCGTAACTGCCAGAGAACTCTCTTAAACAATTACTAGACTCGGTGATTATAAATCAAGAGGCTTGCATATAATGAACATATTGACACGGGTGCAGAGCTGAGTCTGTACGGAACCTAGTAATTTCAGATCCTTGTTTAACTTGCCGTACAGCAAGGTCATCCACTACTTTAGCCCGGCGAGGCACATAACTCCCTCTACAACTCCACGACAAATGTTTCATATATACTAGCCGAGTTCACAAGAATATATCCTTGTGTTTGAGAAGAGCTCGTTAGAACTTCTTCCTTTCCCTTCAGTATCCCACAGTCTCTCGAGTTTCGTAACTGCCAGAGAACTCTCTTAAACAATTACTAGACTCGGTGATTATAAATCAAGAGGCTTGCATATAATGAACATATTGACACGGGTGCAGAGCTATGTCAATTTTCCATCCCTAATGAAGATTAATTACACAAAATCTACGTAAGTCCTTAATTAAAAATATGTAACACTGCATTCTAACCAGGCACGTAGCCAGGGAGGCCAAGGGCACTGGCAGGCCTCCCCTTTGCAATGCGTGCTCGGAAGGGGTGTGTGTGTTGTTTTTTTTCGCCAAATTTGCTGCACTTCTTTTTAGTAGTTACTGATTGGACTATTCCGAATCTTATGGAAGTAAGAATTTCCAATGTGTCTTATCGAAAGTGAGTGAGAGAAACACATGTGGTAATTTTATTTACTGACCCTCTTATTTGTAAAGCTATCCTCAATAAATATGCAGTTTCAACAGTGGTCGAATTCACAAAAAAGCAAAAAGAACGTAAACCATTGATTTAAAGTAATGTCCGTGATAATTATGACCGATGAGGTAATTCAACCTCCAGCCGCTGCGCACTTATGCGGAGTCTGACGGTATTTGCCCTGTCAATGTACCTAATCACGTGATCTCTTCCCCAAAGCTTGATTTTAGATTGCGGTAAAAATCTAGTTTCTGAGAAGAGTTAATGTACAAGTTCCAACTTCCAAGACTCTTTGAAATAAGTTTTAATCGATCTTAATATGACGTGAGGGGTGAATATTTTGCTACCATGCCAGGCACTCATAAACAATGATGGGAAATTGGTAGATCACCGACCGGCTATAAGCCGGTTATAAGCCGGCTATAAGCCGGCTTATAGCCGCTTACATTTGTTGTTGAGCGACGGCTATTAGCCGGTTATAAGCCGGCTATTAGCTGTTTTGGTATTGAAAGTGGTTAAAAGCCGGCTATAAGCCGGCTATAAGCCGGCTATAAGATATTAACTCAACCACATCGTACTGAACGATAGTCAGGAGCCGGCTATAAGAAATTCAGCGAAAACGGCTATTAGCCGGCTATAAGCCGGCTATAAGCCGGCTTTAAGATATTAATTCAACCACATCGCACTGAACGATAGTCAGGAGCCGGCTATAAGAAATTCAGGGAAACCGGCTATTATCCGGTTATAAGCCGGCTATTAGCCGGCTATAAGCCGTTTAGGTATCAAAAGTGGTTATAAGCCGGCTATAAGCCGGCTATAAGATATTAATTCAACCACATCGTACTGAACGATAGTCAGGAGCCGGCTATAAGAAATTCAGGGAAACCGGCTATTAGCCGGTTATAAGCCGGCTATTAGCCGGCTATAAGCCGTTTAGGTATCAAAAGTGGTTATAAGCCGGCTATAAGCCGGCTATAAGGCGGCTATAAGATATAAACTCAATGTCATGGTACTGAACTGCGGGTAATTTGTGTAACGGTTGTCATTGTAACCAGTTACGCCTGCGGGTAATTTGCTATAAGATATTAACTCATTTTCATGGCGAAGAACGATAGTCAGGAGCCGGCTATAAGAAACTTAGGAAAAATGAACATAGTAATTGTAGACATAGTAATTATTGTAGACTAGTAATTATTGTAGACTAGATTCAATATCAGTGAGACTCCGCTGTTAGGGATGTTCACACATTTGTCAAATGATTATTAAATACAACAATTCAATTTTTAACTAAAAATTCTGTCAAACAAAAGCGGCAATTCCCTGAAGAAAAGTCTTCTACAATCAGCATCGGATCTGGTGATATGTTGTTTCTTTAGCCACATATACTCCTGTAGAGCTGCTCCCATTGCCAAAGAATCTGTGCGCGTCTTTCCTTGTCCCCGTCTCATGTGTCGTTTAGCGTGGAACCAGGATCCCTCTATTCCATTGGTGTGAGCTCCGGTTGTGGGGTTCACAAATCCTCTCGAATGGTTAACGTCCTCGTGCCGGTAGCCATGCTTGTCGAGGTGGAGGTACCCTTTCCATTTGTCTGTAATGATTAGAGTTCCCCGATGGACATGCTCGATTTGAACATTTGCAGGTTCATTTCCATAAATGTCCATAAATGACTGGACTACACAACTTTAGAGTTAACTTTAGAGAAACTCATATGTCATTTATCTCAAATTAAGCTGTTAGTGTCCATGATCAACCTGTGGCGACAATGTTTTACGTGAAATGTAAAAATCAGGAGTAATATAAAAAGTGTATTTTTAGATTAAAGTGCTAGCTCATAGTTTTAGAATTGTATAGATTAACGTTGGTAGTTTAGCCACCTAACAATCGATCGTGCCGTAATATATGGCCAGAGAATAATAGGGTCTTGGAAATTCTATAGTTGTTCAGTGGGTCGATTGACTGAACACGTTTGCACTTGGTATTTAAACTTACCAGTAGTTTATTTATGTTATGTACCGATGATAATACAATTAGGATAACAACTAGGTAAGCCGTAAGTCTAATTCAAAACACACCGCACACCGTACACACCAATCAGTATTACTATTTGGTAGACCGGGTATTTTGGCGGGAATTCTGTTCCCACGGCACTGTTCTGATAGAAGCTACTTCTACTAATGGTCCCAGAGGAACGGCCGTAAAGTAGCCAGACTTCTTGTCTCCTGTACTGGCTGACACATGCCGATTAAAGTTAGAAATTTCGCTATGATATAAATATAATTGCTCTCGGAATTGAACAAACTCCTACTTATCTAGATCCTTTCTAAATTCGTTAGAGTTTCATGGACTGGGGAAAAATAATCGGTACAGTCTCCCTGCTTGTGTAATTAAGCAATGAAAACAATCCAAAATTATCACATTATATGACATAAGTTGTAATAGCAGAAACTTTCTAACCGTACATTCACCCGCCACTGTTCAAGAAATTATGTCACTGTTTAAAATCATGACGTGAGCACTGTACATCCAATCAGCTATTCCTTTAGTTAGGATGATAGCCAAAACTATAAGGATTTTGGAGAACTAGGGTAATAGTCATAATTCTAAAATTTGAGTGAGTTACACGTGTTTTATTGACGATGATAAACATTTGCAATGTATTACGCTATGCAAGCGCGCACTGAGGGACTTTATGACGTCACGAGGCCACAGCTTATTATTGCAATAACACGCGTTACACGTACGCTAGAGAGTTGGTTCTTTCGGCGATACGATTCTTTACCAGTTTGTCACAGCTGAATTAAATCTTAGCCAAATTGGAGACTACAAATTTTTCAGTTAACTGGTCCTTTAATATCTTATAGCCGGCTTATAACCACTTTTTATACCTAAACGGCTTATAGCCGGCTAATAGCCGGCTTATAACCGGCTAATAGCCGGTTTCCCTGAATTTCTTATAGCCGGCTCCTGACTATCGTTCAGTACGATGTGGTTGAATTAATATCTTATAGCCGGCTTATAGCCGGCTTATAACCACTTTTGATACCTAAACGGCTTATAGCCGGCTAATAGCCGGTTTCCCTGAATTTCTTATAGCCGGCTCCTGACTATCGTTCAGTACGATGTGGTTGAATTAATATCTTATAGCCGGCTTATAACCACTTTCGATACCTAAACGGCTAATAGCCGGCTTATAACCGGCTAATAGCCGTTTTCACTGAATTTCTTATAGCCGATGCCTAAACGGCTAATAGCCGGCTTATAACCGGCTAATAGCCGTCGCTCAACAACAAATGTAAGCGGCTACTAACCGGCTATAAGCCGGCTTATAGCCGGCTATAAAAATTGTAGCCGGCTATAAGCCGGTTTATAGCCGGCTTATAACCGGCTTATAGCCGGTCGGTGATCTACCAATTTCCCACAATCATATCTTGTTCATTAGTTACATGTCACTGGTTACTAGTTCAAACTATCTGTTTGTTAGTGTTAATATTTTGACTAAGCTTCTAAATATGAAGCAGTCGGTCCGAGTTACTTGCCAACTCCGTGAGGTTCTTTTAGATAGTTGCATTGCCGTTGGATTGCAGTTTTCGGGATTAATCAGCTGATGATTTCGACAGAAGATTTCTATGAAAACCTCGCTGACTTACGCATAGTCAAAAAAGATTTACTTATAAGTAAAGTTTTTAAACTAACTAAGAGAAATTAAAATTAAAAAATTCTTTTCATAAGTTAAAAGAAATATCTCTAGTCTTTCAATAGTCCAAGTCTAAAGGAAGTATAATTCATCTAAGTTTCTTTAACGCTAGATCTGGTGCTTTCTACGTTTATCTATGTCCTGCACAGTTAGCGCTGTCTCCGGTCTCCACCAACAAGAAGAAACCCAGAACCCATACAACAGTGATAACAACCAGAAGGCCTAGAGGCACCGCTTTGTGGATAATTCCTGTTCAACCTGATATTTGCACTTACTTGATAATGATTCAATAAGCTCGATATGCTATATCCAATAATTGTTTAAATGAGAAATCTCCGACAAAATGACGAACCGAAATTGTCCGTTAACCCTGTTTTTGTGACTTAAATTTCCGATGTTAATCCTTCGAATTTTAAAGATCTGAGTCATTGTTTATGTCACGTCCAATTCCGTTCAGATCAGTCAAACTTAAATTCATCATACACAAGGTGATCTTATAAAACTCCCGTCAACAGAATACAGAGGTAATAAACTGTCGCGAAAGCTAGAATAAAAATCTTAGTTTGTCTAATCTTAAAGATCTTCTCCTTCATGGCCGGCCTACATTTCGGGAAATTCCATTTACAAAAATGTAGATCCTATAACAGTTATTCTATCACCAATGACCCATGGGGTTGGTCCACCGTTGTATAATGTTTAATATTCAGTATCTTTCCCTTTGTATATTCGTTTGTTAGCTAAGTCATTAGTTAGTGTCAACTGAAGTGTAACAAAGGATCCTGATCGAGTCAAATAAAATATAAAATCAAGGTCGGTGGTTGATATTTTAAATAGTGTGTCACCGAGGGGGGGTACCAATGGCATAAATGGCATAATGGAGAATTGGCCAATAAAAATTTCCATTTATGCCATAAAACGTATGCCATTTATGCCATTTTTGATATAATACATTTCTATTTTCTTTATTTGTCATATGAATCTTTAACGATCATTCCAAGCGTTATAAAGCATGAAACATGTCTCTTATTCAAGTACTAATAATAATTTGCGAATTTAAAGTCAAATATGAAGACCTAAATTCATGGCATAAATGGAGAATTGGCCAATCAAAATTTCCATTTATGCCATAAAACGTATGCCATTTATGCCATTTTATGCCATTGGTACCCCCCCCGTCACCGACGAAAACATTGTTTTAAATTCCCACCTTTTTTGATTAAAACATTGAATAAATTTGTCGCCAAGAGAAAACGCAGAGTTTGAATTTAAGAGCAAAATAAGTGATATCATTAAATAAACATTATATAAGAATACTTGACATATCAAAACACATCAATCATAAGGTAACTGTAATTAATTAGTAGGTATTCTCATTTCGAAATGTTTTTTAATCGTAACATCAAAACAATTATTTGTAGTCTAAAAATGGGGTTATTGGATCACAATATTTGTACCCCGCGTGTTAAACTAGTCTCATTAGGAATTTTAGGCTTGTACATCAAATTTCCAACTGGGAATTTTGAAAGTTATAGAAAACATAGTTCCTATTTTATCTATAATTCAATTAATTCAACTTATTCATATATATTGTATACGTATAATTATTATCATATTGTGTTAACATAAAAGAGCGTTAAAGTTTTGTTCATTACCTTAGTCGCTAATATTATGGCGGGGTCTAATTTGGTCCTTTTCAGGCCAAAGAACCATATTTATAACAGTCCATATTTTTACCCCCCATAATTTAACCCCCCGAGTCAAATTTTAGTGTTCCTTTTGGTAAATCAGTCATAATATGCTAAACGTTTCTTTCATTCACGTCCAGAAGTATGCTTACGTTATTGTTTGCTGAATTGAAGTTAGTTCTGGTTCAAAAAGTCCGATTTGTCTACTATTCCCCCCGGCCCCCATCCTTTCAATTTGAGTGGTTAACTAGGAACAATTTCAATTTAAATTTCAGATCAGCAACTTCAGATGAATAATACAAGAAGATAGTAGCATCGATAAGAAATTGGAACTACCAGAGATCTGAGACTTGCTACGATTTTATTTCTATTTTCGATCGCATTTTGTGATAAACATTGATTTAATTGACAACTTTAACACCTGATAGGGATCGGATGTCTAATGAAAAAATATTAAATTTGTTGTGAAAGCGGCAATGTGGTTATAATTGCGAAAATAATTTGATCAATATTTTCGATTTGAAATTTTATTACGAAAGGAAAGTCGCAGTTAAAATTGTGGGGGGTCAAATTTGGTTCTTTTCGGGCCAAAGAACCATATTTATATCGGTGCATATTTTTAACATCCATAATATTACCGACTAAGGTAAATACAATGTGATGGCGTGATGCATTGAATAATCATTTATTAATTTTAAAATTTAAGCTGCACATTTCATCATGTATGCAACATCTTTAGAATAGAATAAAGGAGCAAAACTTCAATAAGATCCGACTGATTTGAATGTTCTACATACCACGTCATTCATAAGCCATAAGTAAAATATCCAGTCTTATCTCCAGTCTAAGTAAAATTATAACTCTATTCCCTAAGTTTCTTTATCGTTAGATCTGGTGCTTGTAGCCCTTTCGCCGTTCCTCTATGTCTTGAGGAGTTAGCGCCATCGTCTTATCTCCAGTCTCCACCAGCAGGAAGGAACCCAGCACACAGACAACAGCGATAACAGCCAGAAGGCCTAGAGGCACCGCTTTGTGGGTTTTAGGATACAAGTTGTTGAAGATATAAGGACCGATGAAGGAGCCGATCCTGGCAGAACCAGATGAAAGGCAGAACACTAGGCCCACATGAGAGGTCGGTGCTATCTCTGTTGTCCACATATACACTCCAGAGAAGGTTCCAGACACGAACACAATCCCAAGCAAGCACATGATGTTCTCCATCGAATATTCACCCAGAATCGGCACATCAGGTATAGCTAGAAGGTAGCTCAGAGCGGCCCCTACAAACATGACAGCCATGGCTCTCCTCCTTCCGAGCCAGGCTATCAGAGGGATAGTCAGGGCGTACGCAATGATCTCCCCCACTCCACCCATTACGTATCCTAGGTACATGTCAGGAGCCAGCGCCTCCCACCCAAAGTTGAACCCGTAGTAAAACATGGCCACGAACGTCCAGAGCATCATGAGCATGGCAGTTTCTAAACGGAGGGCAGGATACTTTATCAGATCTATCAGCTGCTGCTTCGTGCTCTGTTCCAACTCTTTTGCTTTCGATTCGTCAGAGATCTCCACCTTTTCAAGTTCCATGTCAAAGTTGCTTAGGTCCGCCAGAGCTTGGAAGGCTGCCTTTGCTGCCGCCACGTCGTTGTTCATCAGGTAAAATCTGGGGGACTCTATGCAGACGAAAACCTGTATTGTGGAGAGTAGGAAAACAATAAGAGCTGCCAGAAACATGTAGTTCCAATCAGTGACGAAGTATCCAACAGCAGCGGCAATAGGATACCCAAGTGCCCACATCAGCCCAGTCCAGCCGTTTAGTAAATTCCTCGGTTTAGCTGTCACAAGCTCTACGGTTAGGATGTACATTGCTGTTGAAGTTAAGTAGTTACCTAATCCGATAAAGTATCTCATAGCAAGTAGGAGAAAATAGCTGTGGCAGAATATCCCGGCTAAAAGAGCCCCTCCTCCTATAACGATGCCAATGATCGCACTCTTCTTTCGACCTATCTTATCAAGCAAGTATCCACCTATTATAAGCCCTGTTAGTGCCCCGGCAAAGTATATAGATGATAACAAGGTTTTTTGGGCCTTTCGGGATCCAACATCGCAGTACAAATCAAATTCCGCTGAAAATGAGGTGTGATTGAGCTTCCATTCTATGTCAGCCGCTTCGAGAACCAGTTCTTCTTTGCCGTCCACGATTTCGATCATTTTGCAAGGAAACACTTCAAGTATTGAGGAATTAGCAGTCGTCAAGTTCAGGCATTTTTCAGATTTGCAGACCCAGGTGTTGGTTTCTTTTGGATCAATACCTGGGATAGATCATTTTATTACATTAAGCAGCTGAAAATACTGACCATATCAATTCAAAATAAACGTTAATAATATTGTCGTTAAATCTAGTAACCTTTAAGTAACTCTAGTAACCCAATAGTGACTCTAGTATCCCAATAGTAACTCTAGTAACCCAATAGTAACTCTAGCAACCAAATAGTAACTCTAGCAACCCAATAGTAACTCTAGTAACCCAATAGTAACTCTAGTAACCCGATAGTAACTCTAGCAACCCAATAGTGACTCTAGTAACCCAATAGTAACTCTAACAACCAAATAGTAACTCTAGCAACCAAATAATAACTCTAGTAACCCAATAGTAACTCTAGTAACCCAATACTTATTCTAGCAACCAAATAGTAACTTTAGTAACCTGCAAATGAAGTAACCCAATAGTAACTCTAGTAACCCAATAGTAACTCTAGTAACCTGCAAATGAAGTAAGGTAGAGAGTGGTAGGTCCTCCCAGCCACACTATCATCAAAGACATGACCAGGCCAGTGTACTTCCAGCTCCGGTTCCTAACCAGCTCCTCTATCAAATCATCACTGCTAACAATCCTTTTCTCTGCCACTAACGGGGCAGACTCCTCCGTCTCTCCAACCATTTTCTCCTGATCTTCATCCCCCATATGATATTTGCTACCTTCGGGATAGATAAACTAGTGACAATATGACAGTAGGCAAATTTACAATACAGACAAAACAAAATACGCAGATGATTGCAATGCCGTCCTGCTACAGCGACGTATTACAGGCAGATAAGTAAGCTGGTACACACTTAGACACTGACGATCGAGAGTCTGGTTACTGGTACAGGGTGTTGGTTCTTATTGGTTTAAGATTTTATGGGATAATTATGAACATGGAAATATTTTATTGTAAGCACCATTGTTTTATTCAATCCAGATGCTCGTGAATAATCAATTCTGTAATTCTACCGAAAGTAGGTATTAGAAATATTTAGTGTGTTGAGGAATGTGTGCATGTTTAACGTTTTCTTTGAAAGGCAATCGGTGTAAACATATCAGCATATAACAACAAATCCGCATATATGATAACACCATCGGAACAAAGTAAAACCAGAAAGAAACTCTCATACTAATATGTAGTCGCTGCATATTCTATTTTAGTATTTCTATTTTGACCATTGTGTGAGTGAGGCAGGGAGTTGTATCGAATTTGTGATAAACAACTCTTCTAAGGAAGGAATTGCTTACCCAAAATCGTATTAGTGAGGACTGTGGAGAATAGATGCTTATAGAGGGGTATGGAGTGTGTAGGTAGAGTGATATTATATTTCATTTGGATTACTCCCTGTCATTAGCGTGGGTGTGAAGTTTGTCAGATTGTGAATATTATCACTGGTAATATGGCTGAAAGGAAGTTTTGTTTTTATTTTTAATTAAATATGATTTGCGTTAGTTGTTTAGATTTGCAAACTGAAACGTTTGATGACTGCGACAAATTCACAAATCATCTTATCTTAATTTTTGGGATAAACTTAAAGTTAAGACCGCAAAAAATAAACCTAAATCCACGATTATCACTTAATTTGGTTGGGTCAATGATCAAGCCACACAGGTTCGGGATATAACAGACCATATTTCTAGGCAAGGTGCTCGGTGCTACGTTATGGGACATACTCTCGGCTGTCCTGAAAAAGTAAAACCACTATGGCCACTAAGAGATTTCAAAATAACGTGAACGTAAGCCCACTAGGGTCTAACAGATTCCAAGATAATGTGAACGAATGCTCGACTGAGCTGTCAGTACGCAATATAGTTCGCCGGACTCTAGAATGGCAGACAGTAGCTTAGACCTGTACTACGAGAGTGTAAATCATTAGAAAGATATGGCAGGACGAGTCCGAGTGAGACTGGCTGAGACTGTTAAACCAGATAGGAAATGGAGCTGAAGATAGGAAATAAAGCTGAAGGACGGAGCTGAATAAATTAATGCGACTATTTATGAGTAAAAAATGTCACATGACTGGATTGTGAGGGTTTGGCTGGCTGGATCTATAACACGGACTAAAGGACGCGGAGCTGGACGAATAAGAAACCAGATGAAACCTGATTGAAGATACAATTTTAAAAACATCGTGCCAAAAGCTGCGGAACCAGGCCACTACCGCGTTAAAAACAGTAAAGTAAAGTTGCCTGATAACACCCATTTTAAAGATTATTGAAGGTGTATGGACATGTTCATTTGATTTTGAAGTTGAGGATATAAATAAAATATTAGTAACCCTATTAAATAGCATACTGTAGCTAACTTTGTCACACTTTGGAACTATATAAACCCTCAACGGCTCAACGGTTAGGATATTCGTCTCATCCTCTAGATACTTAGATAAGCTTTTTCACGTGACGATCCTAATCAGGAGAAGAGATATTGCTTAAATTGGGCCGGCAGCGAGATGTAAACTTCGTTATGCTATAAATATGTGAAAGAGTTAATATGGCCCCTAATTGCTGCCATGCTTGACCAAATTTTAAAATATCCAGTTGATAGGATAGTTCCATGTGACTATTATTTACGGTTTTTTTGTTGTTAAACAGTGCCACCAGGTAAATGTTTAAGGGCTATATATGAGAGATGTTTAGGACACACTGACAAAGAATGTTGAACAGTCTAGCATTATTTTATGACCTGAATGTGTCCATATAGAATATGGGCAAGAGATGTCGATTTCATCACACAAGTCTTAGTAGAAGTTGAATACATTTTCTTTCACGTCAGCAGTTTTCATTATAGTTGGAATTGTTGAGAACTTGTAAGCATGCTCGATTATTATTTTTGTGTTTACCAATATCCTCAACTTCAAATGAACATATCCATTATCCAATATCCGTATATATAATAATATATAAATAATAGCGAAACTATCTATTACATTAATCGTATACCTGACTAACATAAATAGTGAACTAAATGCTCTGGAAAGTTGCTAAAAATGTCTCTCAAGTGACGTGAAGGTGTACAATCGTAAAATCAAAACCTGGTGGAAGGAGGTAATTTCCAGTTACCACTCAGAAACCATGACAGCAAGTTATCGTATATTTATAAATGACCTGATATGCAGGTCAAATTGCTCCACTCTGGAATGCGTTAAATTGATGAATGTAGTATAATTTTCTGTTGCAGGACTTTTTACGGGATCCCATTACAATCTTAAACGCCAAACTGATGCGATATTCATTATCACTGAACGCAGTATTCTGGTTATTAGGTGGAACTGGTAACCGGTATAAGTTACTACGGTATAAGGTTACTACGGTCACTAAGGTTACTACAGTTACTACGGTATAAGGTGCTCTTAACAAAAGTAATGGAAACTGGAAAGGTTGATATTTATAATTAAAGAATTATTTTGAATTAGAAATTAAGTTTAAACGAAAAGTAGCTGTCACCACCTCAGAAGTATAGGGATAATTTAAAACCTCATCGAAATAATCTGAATATTTAAAAATTTAAAGCGATATGAAGCATGTATGCAAACTATGATATGTGTAGACTATAGTGGCGTTAAACTTCTACTTTTGGGTTTACACCTGTTAGATGGCCTGAAACCGAAAATTTATCAACATTTAAAATATTAAGACGTACAATTTTAACAGTCGAATGATAGACTCTCTGACAACAGGAAAACTAGGCACAATATATTAATATATTATTGTTGTTAATAATATTATAAGCAACTGACCTGTTAACTAAGAATGTCAACTAATAACTGGTCGAGACATCTGTTGTATATTACTTTAAAGTGGACTTTGAGGCGCGCCTCCGATAATATGTTACTCCTCTCTCTGCTAAAGTATGCATGACCTGCGACAATATTCACCGGTGAAGCTGCTTCTTCCACTTTCATACCATAATATTTTATATATGACTACTTAGAACATTTACAAATGAAGGACAGGTTTGCTATGTTGAACCCCCTTCAGTCATGGTTCAAGCTTGTTACCCTGATAACACAGTGAGCTGATTAAGAAATATCATCAACTACACTAATGAAATTACTGCATAGCTTGACAATTTTTCGCTAAAATAATAAAGCTCCTCTTAAGTTAATGAAATTGAAGAACTGAAGTGATGATATAAGAACACAACTGCAGCTATAAAATATCTGAAGAAAGTTTTCAATTAGAAAGTAATAAATTAGAAACGGACTGTAACTAGTAAGGCAATGAGTATCAGAGAACAGAGCCTATTACAAACATACATAATATATATTTATATGTCAAATATATAATTTAAATCAATATCATATTGAATATAATAAATATTTTATATTATGTACTAATAATCTTACATTACATATAAATATATCACAACAAAATAACCCCTATTTTAATTTCAGTCGTGTTTCTGGCGTGTTACATCTCGGCAATTCGCACGATAATGGAGCGAGCAAAAGACCTCAACATGTTAAACGGGTACCTGTACTTTGGAATGGAGGTCAGTCTTCAATCTTCATTAACTTTGAATCTCCTCTTATGGAGTAATTGCCGCGTTTCTCCCGTTTTTGTCAACATATTTGATAATCGATTAGGCTAAGGCAAAGTGTATTTTTTTGTCAAGCACTTAACGTTAAAAGGACGAATGTAATTCAACACTTTGGATAATTTAAAATATAATTCCAATTTTACAAGTTTTGACTATTAAACAAAGTAGATTTTATTAAAAAGTAAGTTTTGACTATTACAAAAGTAAGTTTTGCTGATAATTAAGTTTTGATTTTTAAACAAAGTTCATTTTATCAAAAATTAAATTTTGACTATTACAAAAGTAAGTCTTGACTATTACAACCAGTCAGGAAAGACAGGTCAATCAACTTTCGTAAGTTTACAATTTTAGGGTGAGAAACTTTAAGCTTTATGAACTCTGAATTGTAATGAACTTCGAGATCTATTAAAATCTCTATTCTGGTGAATTTTAATTTTAGTTTCAACACTTCAATGAATCTTTATTTCATTAATCTGAATGATCTGTGAACTTTGAACTTAAACAAACTTGGAGCTTCGATAAACTTTATTGAACTTTTTTAACCTTCTTAAACTACGAACTTTGTAAAACTTTCTTAAACTTTAAAATCGAGTGAACTTAAAGCTTAATATCAGCATTTATTTAACAGTAACATCTCTAATTTGGTTATATCTGGTTTGACTGTACTCAGCATCAAATCTATAAATATTAGAGGCTGAAATCTCAGATATAAAACGGTGAGTGGAGTGTTTATACTCTCAGCACAAAATACTTTCAACTAACCGATTTCAGAGTTCCCTTGTAGACTTACAGAGTGCAGGGTACACATTTGAATCAAAATCAGTGAGTTTATATACGGGATAAAGAATGCTATACTATGCTGGGCATGCAGGCGGGAATGACAGCTGTGTAACCAAATCTCCTTTTCTTAACTCAGTAAAATACAGTAAAACTTCCCAGATTAAATTTAATTTGTCGTCCAGAAAATTTCCAGACTAATGAATCTAATATAATGTAAGTTAGATTTTTTTGTCAACGAATATTCCAGATCCAGTCTTTGAAATATGTCAATTCTATCAGCCGGTATGCAGCGCTTTGATCAACTGTGAACTGAACAAAATTTGGATGTTTTACTGTATTGAACGATCGGTTAAAGTAAAAAGACCTAAGCATGATATGCCTCATTACAACTTTAAAAGTGACGACAAGTCAAACCTTTATGATCCCAAAAAGAGGAATATAGCATAGCATCTCGATATTGCTGACTGATATAATCTAACTGATAAAAATCAAATCACTTTATCCTGCTTTTCTTTGCTCTTACCAAAGCATGAGTGAATATTCTTATTTCACTACTTTATTCATTTGAAGCACTCTGCTATCGCATGATTCTTTATTTCCTGTTGTGATATGCTATAAAGTGATATGCTATAAAGTGATATGCTATAAAACAGTGTCCTAGTATTCTGTGAAGTGAACGTGTGTGATGTGTCTGTGATGTATTATCAAAATTATTTATTGTTCAAACAATATCAAGCTTGGAAGCAGAGTTATATGAACAGCTATGCTTGATTATAACAACATGTCTGCGTCTATTCAGGTTTCTAACCCCAATGAAAGCTTAGTTACCAACCAAAAGTATCAGTTATCATCCAAAGCAACCTTTAGCAACTGTCTCGTATTTAAGGTAACCAAGTTAAGTATCTTTTGGTAACTGTACGGTATACCAGGTGACATCCTCTATGATGCCTGATGGAAGTAATGCCCTCGATCTGGGTGTACTGCAGGGTCTTATCTCCTTCAACTTTGGTATCGCTTCTACTAACCTTGCTTTTAAAAGCTTCAGGTAAGTACCAATCTTAGTAACACGATATTAGACAAATCTCAAATACTATTGCAATCTGACCAACTTTGATTATCAGTATTTGTTTGAATAGAGTTATTTAACTGTGACGCAGTGACGATGAACAAGACATTGATACAATCATCTTCAGAGAAGATGTGTTTAAGAAGAGATTGGACGTTGAAGTTGATGGAAGTCAGGTCATGAAATCAGCCACACAATCTCCAGAGGACGTTAGTCTCAGTTTTAGTTTCGGTTTTAGTTTCAGTTTATTTACGTTTATTTGATAAAAATATTGTTCATTTAATAACGAAAGGTATAGTAAAACCCCGATTAATTAAGCGTTGGTAAGCTTAATTATTGCAAGGTAACGAATAAGCTAAAAAGAAAACGGTGTCAGTTCCAACCATATTAATGCAGTAATATAACCATGACTAGACTGGACAAACACATCAGTAACAAAAAAATCATCATATCACGATAACGTCGGAGTCAACATGAGATATATAATCATTAATCATAACACACATTTAAAAGCCGAAATCAGATCATGAATAGGTGATTATGCAATATGCATATTGTAACGGTTGTCTTCCACTGCACAGTGCAACTGTTTATTCTGTAAACTTGCATGATATTTCAGTTTAAGTTTCTGTACTAAGTTTATAATGGGGACAAAGAGTAAGCACTGGTAAGCAACAAGGCCACGAATAGTAGTAGTATTAATACAATTTATCTCTCCTCTTTATATAGATCTGACTGTTTAACCCAAGTTGCTGTTAACCTGCATGATATTTCAGTTTAAGTTTCTGTACTAAGTTTATAATGGGGACAAAGAGTAAGCACTGGTAAGCAACAGGGCCACGAATAGTAGTAGTATTAATACAATTTATCTCTCCTCTTTATATAGATCTGTCTGTTTAACTCAGGTTGATAGTCTGGCTGTTAACCTGCATGATATTTCAGTTTAAGTTTCTGTACCAAGTTTATAATGGGGACAAAGAGTAAGCAATATATATACATGTAAGTCAAACCTGCCCAAGCTAGAGAGCCATGGCAGGGCTAGCAATTGCAAGGCCTGGACCAAAACACACCGAACCGACTGGGTATAAAAAGATTAAGCACTGGTAAGCAACAATTGGCCGCGAATAGTAGTAGTATAAATAAGGTTTGTCTCTTCTCTCTATATGAATGTGACTGTTTAATCCAGGTTGATAGTCTGGCTGTTAACCTGCACGATGCGGTCGTGCTCTACGCTCTGGGTCTCAACAAGTCCATAACACAAGGCACTGAGGATTGCAGAGTTGTTAAAAACGACATGTCTAACCTTACTTTCAATGGTTTGTGTTTACTAAGGCAATTGTTTCTGATGCCAAAAATATTTATATATTAGAAAGATGTCAATGAAATGAATTGTTTTGGATCTAAAACATTGTTTTTGTTTTAACCATGTTGTTCTTAACCATGTTGTTCTTAAACTTGTAAGTGCAAATAAAAATCTTCCCCGACCTAATGTTTTATCTGTCAGGAATTATAAATCAGATCAGTATAGACGAGAGGGGGGACGTGTTGAACCCTGACACACTCGTTCTTAACTTTATGGATGATAACGGAGTTTATACTTTGGTAGGAGAACTTTTTACTGTTTAGAAATTTTGATTGTCAGAAAATTTGTCATGAGAAATACTCCAACTTTAGGTTCTGAGTGCAATTTGTATTCCCCAGTTATTATGTAATCTTTTGAAAACGCATAACACTATATTATTATTATTAATACCATTCACAGAAAGAAGTAGGTGAGGTGACAAACAACAGTTTCAAAGCAGTAGAGGGTAGTTTCATTACCTGGCCTGGTGACCGGTACAAAGATATCAGCGATTGTGGGGACCAGAACGAGTTATGTCCTTCTGAAGATAGAGGTTAGTTTTTCCTCTAAATATAGAGATTATTTTCGTTTAGAAGAAAGAGGTAAGTGTACCTTCTGAAGATTTAGTTTCCCCTAAATAATGCTGGTCAATATACATTATACCGTCTGTCAGGTGCTGCATATATAAGATTGATTTAGTGGTTTTACATATCTAGACTGGTCCTGTCAATACCGGAAAATCTCTGTTGATACCGGAGCAGGCTTCGTGATAACCTCGTTTTAAGTTTGATAATAAAACCACTACGTTCCAGGTATGGTGACTATGATGGTTATTGTGGGTATCGTAAGTCTGTTGGTGGTAGCGGGGGCTGTCGGGGTTGCTCTCTGGTTCCGAAACAAACAGATTCAACTCAAAACTGCCTGGAAGATAGCCTATGGTGACCTGAACTTTCAGACGGATCGAGTCGGGAACGCCATCGGGGTCAGTGTTTATTGCTAGAAAATTATAAACGTTTTAAATTAAACTTCGTTATCGGTCGAAGACTGAATTCCGCTTGTCTAGCCAGTATGACCTCATTGAATTCCAGTAGACTGTAGACGATAAACATTATGTAGGCGATGATGGCTAAAACTACAGCTATAATTGGAGTTGTGCCCGCACACAGGAGAGCTTCTAATGTGAGCGTCCAGGTTACCAGTGTTTTTTTGGTTACTGTTTTGGTTACTCACCAGGTCACTATTAACCTGTGTTTTTGGTATTGGTCACCACTAGTCTATCTCCATTCTCATGAGATACCTTTCGAATCTCCGCAGCTCCTCAACCGAGACACATTTCAACTTTCAACCCAAATGCCTTTTAACTTTCCTTTTTCCGTTTGAGTTTAATCCTAGTTTGATCGTGTTTAATCGACTAAATAGGCTTATCAAAATTTCCAGCCTCTTTCAAATTACACCTGTACCTGTGTGAAGCTCTTTATTCTATTTACCAACATTTAATAACTTGATAATATGAATCAAATCCATTATAATCTCTGTAACACCTCATCTCTGTAACACCTCATCTTTGTAACACCTCATCTTTGTAACACCTCATCTCTGTAACACCTCATCTCTGTAACACCTCATGTATGTAACACCTCATCTCTGTAACACCTCATCTCTGTAACACCTCATCTCTGTAACACCTCATCTCTGTAACACCTCATCTCTGTGTCATAATCTCTGTAACACCTCATCACTGTAACACCTCATCTATGTAACACTTCATCTCTGTAACACTTCATCTCTGTAACACCTCATCTCTGTAACACTTCATCTCTGTAACACCTCATCACTGTAACACTTCATCTCTGTAACACCTCATCACTGTAACACCTCATCTCTGTAACACCTAATCTCTGTAACACCTCATCACTGTAACACCTCATCTCTGTAACACCTCATCTCTGTAACACTTCATCTCTGTAACATCTCATCTCTGTAACACCTCATCTCTGAGACACCTCATCACTGTAACACCTAATCTCTGTAACACCTCATCTCTGTAACGCCTCATCTCTGTAACACCTCATCTCTGTAACGCCTCATCTCTGTAACGCCTCATTTATGTAACGCCTCATTTATGTAACGCCTCATCCTGTAACACCTCATCTCTGTAACACCTCATCTCTGTAACACCTCATCTCTGTAACGCCTCATCATGTAACGCCTCATCTGAGCATCCTATAACGCCTCACCCTCCAGAGTACAGTAGGATCACGACTCCTTGGCTCCAGACCTGAGAGTATGGGGACGCAGAACTTTGACGATGTTGATGGTACTCTCATGAAGGCTGTTTACCGGGTTAGTTCGGTCTCCTATTTGTAGCTGTGTTGTTGTGACTCTGATTATACATGTTTTGTCTAGCTACCTAATAATAATAATAAATTGAGGTTTTATAATACCACTACTAAGATATAACTTATACTCAGCAGTACTTCGTCCTTTTCTTTCTTTTTGGTCTCCGTCTCTCATTCCAGTTTTTATTATTTTGAAATGGACTCTCTGATAAAACATTTGAAAAGAATTATATAACTGTCATTCTTCTGATGAGATTAGAATAGAAAGTTTTGCCACCAACAATAAGCCGGTAAACTGACAGTGCCTCCCCCTTACAGCGACAACAAGTAGCAGTCAAGTACCTCAGAAGACAGAACCTCACTGTAAACAACACTATTATGAGAGAACTCAACACCGTAAGTTTCAATATTGTATCAGAGATGGGGCCTATAACCTGGTTCCCTCTGAGTTTAAATAAGTTGATGGAAAGCCTTTTAAGACCATATAAATAACATTAGAAATCTGTATGTAAGATATAAAATCAGCACTGAAAACTACCACCACCGCTCCCATGCACAGTTACGAGACATGGAGCACGAGAATATTGTCAAGTTCTACGGTATCTGCATGGAGCAGAACAAGGTGTGCACAGTGTACTCCCACTGTCCTAAAGGGAGCCTGCAGGACGTTCTTCAGAACGACAAACTCAACCTAGACGTCATGTTCCAACAGAGCTTTATCACTGATATGGTCAAGGTACGTGTTTTTAGTAATAAGTCTCTCTGTGAGACTGATGGAGAGAAGGTTATGAGAAACGATTGCTGCATAACGGACCAACCTTTCAATTATTAATTTTAATCTTTAATAATGATCAGCTTGCTTTTTTTCCACTGCATTTACAATGTAGATTGATCACTCGTTTTTCACGATTCTTTTTATTTTGAACGATTATAAAAACTTTCAACTCGTTATCCCTTAGGGTGTGGAGTACATTCACAAGAGCAACATGGGTTACCATGGCAACCTTACCTCTCAAAACACTCTTATTGACGGTCACTGGGTCCTCAAGCTCACTAAGTTCGGATTAAACACCCTCAAGGAGAAGGATGAGGTACAGTTACCTTATTCTAGCTATGATAAATCAAGAGTGGGGCCCGTACTTTTATCATAGAAGCTAGCTTCTTACGAGCTAAAGTTTTCCATTCATATAAGAGTCTTGAAAGTGTTGCATTTATATTTTAATATTCTATCCACAACTGACAAAATGACTGATAGAACTCTCGGGGACTTACCCTCTCGGTCGAAATGACTGAAAGTGAACTTACAAAGTTACAACAATGACTGACGCATTGACGGCTGGATGTTAGCAACAGCTCGGTTAGGCATTAGTGGCAACATACTGAACTTGACTCTGAATCAGTAATATACTGAGGCGAAACAGCCCAATAACCCACGGTTTAGTCCAGCACACTCTCTCCATATAACTATACCAGGAGACAGAAAATGACTCCCCCGTGGTCACGGAACCTAAGTTGAAGAGCAAAGGTTCGGTAATGGACCGTTTCAGGAAGGGCTCTCAATCGTTATTAGCTTCTGCAGTATGTATGTGTGCAAAGGGAGTGAGGCCCTCCAACTCCAGTGTGCGTAACTTTAGTATCCGTTCTAGCAAGTTTTAGCAATTTCTGGATCTTCTAGCAAGTTTTAGCCAGTTCTGCAACTTCTAGCCAGTTTTCGGGGCCGCAGCGCTGGTCTGATCTAGATCTTCTCTGCTGGGTCCCCCCGAATATGCATGACCCGTTAGTGTCTTCAATTTGGGGAGAAAGCTGTTATGGGTAATCTATCCTGTAGCCTGCTAGCAATTATCTAAATATCTTCCGGGATCATGGATGATGGAGTGATTTTAATGGGAGTTTGAACGATTTCTTTTTTGTTTGCAAGAGTATTCTAACAGGCGTAGTAAACACTAAACTGCATTTGCTATTTGTATTGCTTTTATTTCTTCTCTTTTAAGCATGGGTATTATAGAGACTCGATTATTAAACAGCATCAAGTTTTTTAATCGATTTTTAAATTTATGTTTTCTAATCTGTTATTTTGCCAAATTGATTCGGTGATAATTTGGTGATAACTGTCCATGTTAAAAATGAAAAGTGTAAACTGTGCGATTCTCATCGAATTTCATGAATCTGCTGGGAATCTATTAAAATCACCCCAACCTCCGGTCTTAATTTAAGTTAAAATAATCCTTAATATAACCAAACTTAAATCAGGCTCATTATGACAAAGTTTTGATGCTGATATCATGTCCTCCCAAAGCTAATCCTTTTTCCCTTAGATGTCCAAGACATACGCCGACTGTGAGGAAGATTTGATCAAGAAAAACAAAGTTAAGCGAGGTAGGGTTATTTAGCTCTAGGAAATCGTACCCTCTGATTTTATTCTCAAAGTTATTCAATATAAATATTAGATGGATAGTTTTGTACATTAAACCCTTGGATTCTCACAGATGCAACATGACAAATTCAATTAACTAACCTGTAATTACAATCTTAAATCTAAGTATTAGTTTAAAAAACACCCCGCAGATCAATTGTGGAGAGCACCAGAGTTCCTGGACACCAGCCAAAGAGGCTCGCAGAAAGGTGACATCTACAGTTTCGCCATTATCTGCTCTGAGATCCTTACCAGGGAAGACCCTTACGCTATGTACGAGCTAGAAGTTGATGGTAAGAACTATGAGACATAGCGGATGTTTACGAACCATTTCACTATATAATCATAAACATTTATTTGTTAACTTCCTGTTCCCAAAATTTTGATTTACGTACAAATCAATTTAGATTTGCATACTTTTATATTTGAAAACCTTCCTCACCTGAACGAAAATCTATGCTTACTGACTCCTAAATATAATACGACTTTGACCCTCGCTAGATGTTATAAATCGACTGAAAGCACGAGAAAACCCCCCGTTCCGACCGAACATCAAGAACACAACCTTGGGCAACATGGACCTGAGAGACCCCCTGACTTTCTGTTGGGCGGACTCTCCGGAACAGAGACCTGATGTGGGAAAGGTTAAGGTCCTGATCAGGGAGCTTACCAGCAGGTTTGTATTTTTGTTAACCTTATTATTAGTTATTGTTCCTTCCGATTAAGTCGCCGTATCAAATAGTTCAATAGTCATTAGTCAAGCTACTAGAAGAAACAATTAACATTCAACACATGTATTTCTTGAGAGACAATAAATTATCTCTAAGTTTTCAGGGTTTTGATGGTTATATCTTTCGAATATATTTTGAATTATTATTTAAATATTATAATATTTAAAACCCTGAACAATGGAACTTGAAACCCCCTCCTCCGTAGACAGAAGTCGTTGACGGATCGTATGATGATGATGATGGAGAAGTACACGCATCATTTAGAGGAACTAGTGGATGAGAAGACAGCTCAGTTACAAGTGGAGAAGATGAAGGCTGATAAGCTCCTCTATAGGATGCTTCCCATGTTGGTTACATTTATTGTTAACTTTAATTCTCTTTGCACACAGAAAGCATTTTATCATGTGCCCGTTACACTTGGCTTCAAATGATAATACTCTATTTCATACATCGTTTGACGGTTGAACCAAGTCAAGCACAGTGATTAGTAGACACGTACTAAGTTAGGTTACAGAATTAGTTGTGTATTTTCTACTGTTAGCTGCAAATAAACTGACGTTTATGTCCTGCCAGGAAAGTAGCAGAGAAGCTGAAGAGAGGCGAGGCAGTGATAGCAGAATGGTTTGATGACGTCACTATTTACTTCTCTGACATTGTCGGCTTCACCAACATCTGCTCCGTCAGCGGTCCTTTACAGGTTTGTGTTTATCTACAAATTCCAGGACCTCGTTTTGGAAGCCCAGTTCGATGGTCTAGGTTCAGACACGGTGCAACATTTCAGATCTACTTCTAGTAACGGTCCTGATTTACTCTGACTTATATTTCAAATCTACTTCTAGTAACGGTCCTGATTTACTCTTACTTATATTTCAGATCTACTTCTAGTAACGGCCCTGATTTACTCTGACTTATATTTCAGATCTACTTCTAGTAACGGCCCTGATTTACTCTGACTTATATTTCAGGTTGTCGACTTTCTTAATGATCTCTACACGTGTTTCGACAGTGTAATCGACAGTTACGACGTGTACAAAGTGGAAACAATCGGTGATGCCTACATGGTTGCATCAGGAATCCCAAATAGAAACGGCACCAAACATTCCTCAGAGATAGCCGACATGGCTCTTACCCTACTCCACCACATCAAGTTAGTTTTCAAGTACACAGCAAATAGTTTTCACGCACCAGACAAATACAAAAACGGCGGTTACTTCACCAATTAAACAACAGTATGTATATCAACTCATAGATTTAACAAAAATCTGTAACTAAACATTTCCATACTACGGTAGGATACTTTAATTGATCAATATCCCGAGTGATAATAAACATTGAACGAACTAATTTCTGGAAAAACAAAGAAAAACTTAGTATAGTTTCTGAATAATATCAAAAATTCGATTAAAAACCCGCGGGATAGAAAAGTTGAAAATTCTAGAAGTTCTAAAAATCTTCTGACTAGTATAGGCAATTGCTGGATTTTGTAAAACAACAGTTTCCAAAATCAAAACTCTATATTATGTGCTGTTAGAATCATTCTTATCAGTTAAATCAAGATCATTAACCAAATGTACACCCAGTGATGTAAATGTCAACATGTTCACTTTCAAATTGATGCTTATATGATTGGACAGTGAAATGTTCCAACTTTTTAATTTATTTAATAAAATGTACTTATCTATTGGATGAATTAATATATGAAGCTGTGACAGAACACAAAAGGGGCAAGTATTTGAGCTATTCAAAATAATAAGCAAGGTAGGAAAATTTCACCCATGTCCAAGCCACCACCACCATAACCAAAATGTATCACCATTAGCAATAACCACTCCCCAGGACCTTCAAGATCAGACACTTACCAGACAAAATGTATCACCATTAGCAATAACCACTCCCCAGGACCTTCAAGATCAGACACTTACCAGACAAAATGTATCACCATTAGCAATAACCACTCCCCCAGGACCTTCAAGATCAGACACTTACCAGACAAAATGTATCACCATTAGCAATAACCACTCCCCCAGGACCTTCAAGATCAGACACTTACCAGACAAAATGTATCACCATTAGCAATAACCACTCCCCAGGACCTTCAAGATCAGACACTTACCAGACAAAATGTATCACCATTAGCAATAACCACTCCCCCAGGACCTTCAAGATCAGACACTTACCAGACAAAATGTATCACCATTAGCAATAACCACTCCCCCAGGACCTTCAAGATCAGACACTTACCAGACAAAATGTATCACCATTAGCAATAACCACTCCCCAGGACCTTCAAGATCAGACACTTACCAGACAAAATGTATCACCATTAGCAATAACCACTCCCCCAGGACCTTCAAGATCAGACACTTACCAGACAAAATGTATCACCATTAGCAATAACCACTCCCCCAGGACCTTCAAGATCAGACACTTACCAGACAAAATGTATCACCATTAGCAATAACCACTCCCCCAGGACCTTCAAGATCAGACACTTACCAGACAAAATGTATCACCATTAGCAATAACCACTCCCCAGGACCTTCAAGATCAGACACTTACCAGACAAAATGTATCACCATTAGCAATAACCACTCCCCCAGGACCTTCAAGATCAAACACTTACCAGACAAAATGTATCACCATTAGCAATAACCACTCCCCAGGACCTTCAAGATCAGACACTTACAAGACAAAATGTATCACCATTAGCAATAACCACTCCCCCAGGACCTTCAAGATCAGACACTTACCAGACAAAATGTATCACCATTAGCAATAACCACTCCCCCAGGACCTTCAAGATCAGACACTTACCAGACAAAATGTATCACCATTAGCAATAACCACTCCCCCAGGACCTTCAAGATCAGACAAAATGTATCACCATTAGCAATAACCACTCCCCAGGACCTTCAAGATCAGACACTTACCAGACAAAATGTATCACCATTAGCAATAACCACTCCCCCAGGACCTTCAAGATCAGACACTTACCAGACAAAATGTATCACCATTAGCAATAACCACTCCCCAGGACCTTCAAGATCAGACACTTACCAGACAAAATGTATCACCATTAGCAATAACCACTCCCCAGGACCTTCAAGATCAGACACTTACCAGACAAAATGTATCACCATTAGCAATAACCACTCCCCCAGGACCTTCAAGATCAGACACTTACCAGACAAAATGTATCACCATTAGCAATAACCACTCCCCCAGGACCTTCAAGATCAGACACTTACCAGACAAAATGTATCACCATTAGCAATAACCACTCCCCCAGGACCTTCAAGATCAGACACTTACCAGACAAAATGTATCACCATTAGCAATAACCACTCCCCCAGGACCTTCAAGATCAGACACTTACCAGACAAAATGTATCACCATTAGCAATAACCACTCCCCAGGACCTTCAAGATCAGACACTTACCAGACAAAATGTATCACCATTAGCAATAACCACTCCCCCAGGACCTTCAAGATCAGACACTTACCAGACAAAATGTATCACCATTAGCAATAACCACTCCCCCAGGACCTTCAAGATCAGACACTTACCAGACAAAATGTATCACCATTAGCAATAACCACTCCCCAGGACCTTCAAGATCAGACACTTACCAGACAAAATGTATCACCATTAGCAATAACCACTCCCCAGGACCTTCAAGATCAGACACTTACCAGACAAAATGTATCACCATTAGCAATAACCACTCCCCCAGGACCTTCAAGATCAGACACTTACCAGACAAAATGTATCACCATTAGCAATAACCACTCCCCCAGGACCTTCAAGATCAGACACTTACCAGACAAAATGTATCACCATTAGCAATAACCACTCCCCCAGGACCTTCAAGATCAGACACTTACCAGACAAAATGTATCACCATTAGCAATAACCACTCCCCAGGACCTTCAAGATCAGACACTTACCAGACAAAATGTATCACCATTAGCAATAACCACTCCCCCAGGACCTTCAAGATCAGACACTTACCAGACAAAATGTATCACCATTAGCAATAACCACTCCCCAGGACCTTCAAGATCAGACACTTACCAGACAAAATGTATCACCATTAGCAATAACCACTCCCCCAGGACCTTCAAGATCAGACACTTACCAGACAAAATGTATCACCATTAGCAATAACCACTCCCCCAGGACCTTCAAGATCAGACACTTACCAGACAAAATGTATCACCATTAGCAATAACCACTCCCCAGGACCTTCAAGATCAGACACTTACCAGACAAAATGTATCACCATTAGCAATAACCACTCCCCAGGACCTTCAAGATCAGACACTTACCAGACAAAATGTATCACCATTAGCAATAACCACTCCCCAGGACCTTCAAGATCAGACACTTACCAGACAAAAGGTATCACCATTAGCAATAACCACTCCCCCAGGACCTTCAAGATCAGACACTTACCAGACAAAATGTATCACCATTAGCAATAACCACTCCCCAGGACCTTCAAGATCAGACACTTACCAGACAAAATGTATCACCATTAGCAATAACCACTCCCCAGGACCTTCAAGATCAGACACTTACCAGACAAAAGGTATCACCATTAGCAATAACCACTCCCCCAGGACCTTCAAGATCAGACACTTACCAGACAAAATGTATCACCATTAGCAATAACCACTCCCCAGGACCTTCAAGATCAGACACTTACCAGACAAAAGGTATCACCATTAGCAATAACCACTCCCCAGGACCTTCAAGATCAGACACTTACCAGACAAAAGGTATCACCATTAGCAATAACCACTCCCCCAGGACCTTCAAGATCAGACACTTACCAGACAAAAGGTATCACCATTAGCAATAACCACTCCCCCAGGACCTTCAAGATCAGACACTTACCAGACAAAAGGTATCACCATTAGCAATAACCACTCCCCCAGGACCTTCAAGATCAGACACTTACCAGACAAAATGTATCACCATTAGCAATAACCACTCCCCCAGGACCTTCAAGATCAGACACTTACCAGACAAAATGTATCACCATTAGCAATAACCACTCCCCAGGACCTTCAAGATCAGACACTTACCAGACAAAATGTATCACCATTACCAATAACCACTCTCCCAGGACCTTCAAGATCAGACACTTACCAGACAAAATGTATCACCATTAGCAATAACCACTCTCCCAGGACCTTCAAGATCAGACACTTACCAGACAAAATGTATCACCATTAGCAATAACCACTCCCCCAGGACCTTCAAGATCAGACACTTACCAGACAAAATGTATCACCATTAGCAATAACCACTCCCCAGGACCTTCAAGATCAGACACTTACCAGACAAAATGTATCACCATTAGCAATAACCACTCCCCCAGGACCTTCAAGATCAGACACTTACCAGACAAAATGTATCACCATTAGCAATAACCACTCTCCCAGGACCTTCAAGATCAGACACTTACCAGACAAAATGTATCACCATTAGCAATAACCACTCCCCAGGACCTTCAAGATCAGACACTTACCAGACAAAATGTATCACCATTAGCAATAACCACTCCCCAGGACCTTCAAGATCAGACACTTACCAGACAAAAGGTGTGACCTCCGTATCGGTCTGCACACAGGCCCAGTGTGTGCGGGAGTGGTGGGGTTAGCTATGCCACGGTATTGTTTGTTCGGGGATACTGTCAACATGGCTAGTCGTATGGAGAGCAATGGACTCCGTGAGTTATTCTTATTGTTTTGCTTTTTGTCAATCAATACAAGTATAACTTTTGGAATGAATATATTGTTTAGAACTGTCGTTGTCAGGCACAGTTCCAGGAATCCTCCCATGAAAAATAGATTTCTTAACTTAATCCAATGCTGAATGCTCATTGTTCCCAAAAATTGTAACCTTTCCCCTTTTCTTCTTTTAAGCTGAAACATAATAACTAAAATACATTTTCTATAAAATATTGGATTAAATATTTAACATGCTCCTTATCCTTCTTACAGTAACTTAAATAAGTAATTAAATATTGAATACAGTCTAAAATCAGATTTCCTAATAAGTTTTAATGAAATCATGTCAAGTCACGACTCTGCTCGACCTAAGACCCTAGCTTTACAGCACATAACACGTCTCGCAGGTGCTAATTACTTCTTTATTCTGGCCATATCTTCAACTCGAGCATACGTATATGTTGCTTCATCCGAAAGAATAGTGTTGTCGATGTAGGTAGCATCTTCAGATGTTACATGGAGAACAACATTGTCGTAATTGTTTTCAGCGGTGGGGATATATTCGGGTGTGTCTGGAAGTGCAGTATTAACATAAACTACATTGCCGGCCGATATGTTTTCCTGCTTTCTGCGTAATTGTAGAATATAAAATGCACCTAAAATCAGTATCATGAAGAGGACTGCTGCCACACCTGATACTGTCCAGACTGTTATCTGATGGGTACCTGAATATTAATAATTAAATCATTGTTGAAAATTAGTTTATTTTAGTGATAAGAAGTTAATAAACCATTGAACAAAACGGCCTCTAGTAGAACTGCTTTTTGTGATTCCTGGGTTACCTTTTTTGCAATTATTTGCAATACTAGTTGAGTTGTCCAAACATATCTTGTTACCATCTTCAGAGCAGTTATATTTCGTGGTTTCCTTACAGAACTTAGTGCATGTTCTCCCATAGTGGTTTTCTATGCAAGATGTGCAGTCTGCACTAGCTCTGTTTTTAAAACATATCTTCTCTCCATCATCACTACAACTGTAGTTACCCTCCTCGGGCTCACAGAACACACCACATTCTCCTTGAGGATAGTAATTCACTACACATTGGTCACATTGTTTTCCAGTTGTTCTGTTCCCGCATTTTTTCTCGCCAGTCGTAGAATTGCAGGTGTAGAAACCAGTTTTTGGCTTACAGAACGTGTCACACTGCTGATTTGGGTAGAAGTTGTCCTTGCATTTTGTATCTCCAGAATCATCACATGTGTAGTTTGCTGTCTCATTACAGAACTTTGAACAATCTGGTATGAAGTAATTGAGAGAGCATGAGCCACATTCAGTACCATTCCAGTGTCCTAGACAAACTTTATCCCCTTGGTCGCTGCAATTGTACCTTCCTGTTACAGAAACACATGATTTATCACATTGCTGTTTCGGATAGAAGTTGTCCTTGCAAACTTTGTCTCCTGATTCATCACACGTGTATTGCAAAGTTTCGTTGCATAACTTTGAACAATCTGTTCCATAATAATGATTGATACAAGAATCACAGTCAGTACCATTCCAGTGTCCTAGACACACCTTCGTTCCTTGATCAGTGCAATTGTATTGTCCTACTACAGGCGCACAATACTTGTTACACAGACCGGTGAAGTAGTTGACTTCACAAAAGTTGCATCCTGGTCCGGCAAAATGACCATCACACTGTGTAAGTTTATATTGAACAGTAAATTTCATAACTGGGTTTGAGCTGGTTTTTATTGCCTGTTTCCAATCATCACCAACTGATACAGTGCTAAATGGAACCATGAAATCTGTTATTTCTCTTACTTTTTTGTCACCAAAAGTATAACTATCCCACACCGTGGTAACAATTTTAACCGTCCTATTTGTCAGAATATTGATCTGAATTGGACTGCTGAGCTGACTGACCGTAGTCAAATCAACATTAGCTGTGTTATCGGTAGTGTCAGTTTCTGCTACGCTCCACAGAATATTTCCGTTACCGTCTTGAATCTTCAGTGGTTTGAAGTAGAAGTCACAGGTATAAGAAGAGAGGCCATGGACACGATAAATATTGTCCTCATACCTCAGAAACTTGATTTCACCAACCCCACTAGAGTACAGTTTCTCCTGAAAGTCAATAATTTAAAGAATATTAATTATGATTAAACTGTTTTTATTGATGTTTTGGAACAAAGTGAGAGTCTCCACTCAGTTTTTAAGAACTGAGTGAAGACTCTCACTAAGTGAAGACTCAAACTGAGTGAAGACTCTCACTTTGTCCCAAAACATCAATTATATGATCGACCCACTCAAAAGAGCGAAAACAGATTGTTATAATAAACTATTTTATCGATCAGAAATTAAAGAAAGATATTATATACTACATATCTAATCGGTTGAATTCTAAGGTTGTGCTAAAGAAAATCTGAAGAAATCTGTAGATTTCCATAAAGGATAAAATACGAGAAATAGCCAAATGACATACCATCAGTAGAAGCTGTAAAACCAGAAATAGCACAACCATCCGCACAACAATAAAGCAGCTAATCAACTAGTATTCGTGAGTCTACCTGCAACTGAGAAAACACAGTTCAAACGGAATAACTGAATAAGTTAATTCAGATACTTGATGTTGTACATACGTCAGTTGTTATCAGGTCTCTTTCGCTCGTGAGGTGAAGTTTCCAAGTTGGTTTCTCTCCAGGAAACTAGCTGTTGATGCTGGCGGCAACTGTACTAACTTTTAATATTTTATCATTTTGTTTCATATAAGTTTAATTTTCGAAATCTTTAAATAATTCGTTCGTCACTCTGAAACAACATTTAAACTTAAAAATATAAATTTGGTTTCATCTAACATTATTTCTTTTTATCGGATAACATGACTTAAGTCAAAAGCCAAAAGTCGTGAAACTTAAACTACCAGTACCAATTCGTTGACAAATATTGAACGTGTAACAAGTTGTAAGTTTAAATACTGGGTGGCACAAGTTCATATGATGATACAGCTTGACTCCTCCCAAGAATTAAAAGATGGCACATTTTTCGTTTTATAGCGTTCAGATATAGATATGATCTCTGATGATCCAAGCACGCTAGTATTTTATTTTATTTTGTGTTTCTTTAGCTCTTTGGTAAATTCCTGAAATATTTTTCTGACATTATCACAACCAAATTCAATCAGAGGACTTAATTCTTAAATAATTAACTAATCTTCGTCTGATCTCTCTTGTTGTAACATTATCCCAGATATGGCTGGAACCTAAGGGGTCGTTTACATATTACGTAATCAGCTGAGGGGGGAGGGGGTTTACAAATGATTACACTAGTGTAATTTTGACACAATACTACAATAGTTACGTGTAAAACTGATTACGGAGGGAGGAGGGGGTTAAAATTGTCCAAAACGTGATTGCGTAATATGTCAACGACCTATCAGTATCATCACAGCTACTGCTAGAACCTAACCAACACTCCCTGCAGCTCTTAAGATACACTGTAGTCCAGAAACATACGAAGCTCTCTCTCTCAATGGTACACACACCCTGGAACCTCGCGGTATAACCGACATCAAGGGTAAAGGGGAGATATTCACCTACTGGGTAACTGGTAGGGCTCCTACCCAACCCTCCAGAACTAACGTCCCTCTCGCCCTTAAACCACTGAACTCTCCTCAAAGTAACGGTGGGTCGTCTGATAACGTGAAGTTGTTAGTAGAGCACGATCTGTCAGAACCTAACGGTGATCCGAGAGCTGTTGTGTGATGTGACCATGTAAGGTAGTGTTGCTGTGGTAACATTACCAAATATGATAGTGTTGCCGTGGTAACATTACCAAATATGGTGATCCGAGACCCACTGTCATGTAATATCTGCTCTCAGAACATGCGTTGAACACAGCACAAGATTATCCGCAGTTCTCATCGACCTTGTGCAGGAAGAGTTATTTCCTGTTGTTGGAGGTTACCAGAGCAACGTATCTTTATCAAACCTGTCTGTATATATATACAAACATGTAACCATTAACGAGGACTTCAAGTCAACAGTTAATTGGAGAATCATATCTAACTGCAAATATTTAAAGGATGATACATAATCCAGTTATGGTCATAGTATGCTTTGTTAGCAGTATGTGTACCACACAATCTGAAATAAGGAGTCCCAAAATAAATATCAAGAATGTCAGATTTAGGATTGGACATTCGAATACTATTCACCTTTACATCTGTAACTATGCAGTGTAAGAAGCTAGAAGTTTTGGTCTTAGCAACGAAAGATGAAATAACTTTAGTCAGCTTTAAACGGAGGAGATATTATTCTTTTATTTCTGTTAGAAAAAAACGGTAAAACGTGAAATTTATGATTTGTTTTATTTGTATTTATTATTCTATGATGAAGGAGAATTTAGTGTTCAATGTATTTGTACGAGTCGTCTGAAAAATGTACGAACAGATTTCTGTACATATGGTTTCTGCTAAGATGTTAGTTTTAAGTATTTTATTTAACATTCAAAATGTCCTTGAATTGTATCAAACCAGGACTAGTTTTCTCGACAAATTCGACTTTTCGTTTTTCAATCAGTGACACCAATAAAATATTCGATTGGTATGATAAGAGATTCCAGTGATCTTTCACTCTAAGTCGAAAAGTAGAATTTGTTGCGATATTATATTTAGTCGTATAAACGTAATAATAAAGTTGGTAAAGTTTTCTAGTTGATGGATTATACCTATTGACTAATATTTAAAACCCTAAGGATTAAGTATTAACTGCTGGTATCACGTGTTTTTTGGCAGAGTTATATGTTCTAAATAGTTCAATGATGTAGTATAACGAATAAACTATATTATCTAAATATCATACAATTTGTTGTATTTTACCTCTTTTTTTAATATTATACTTCATGTCAGTATTTTAATTGTAAACAATCTGGCATTATGCGATAAGTCGAATTAATAAATGAAATTGTTATCACAATGTCCATCAAATAAGACTATTGAATTGTAGCGCTTAACAAATTACACGTTCTAACTTCAACATGACACAGTCACGAGATACCAATACTGATATGTGACCAGTAGAGTCTGTTTAGCTGTCACAAAGTGAACGAGTATCTTGGAGAGTCAGAAGAAAGGGAGTGTTTGAAAGGAGATCTTGAGCGAGCAGGAGAGCGTCTGTCAGAGGATCCGACAAAATATTATCTTGACGATGTGTTAAAAATCTATATATGATGTTTTATTTTGAGTAGTTGGATGAGGTTCCATCAATAGTGTTGTCGATGTAAGTAGCATCTTCAGAAGTTACTTGTAAACAGCATTGTCGTACTTGTTCCATGAGTAGCCACCATTTCTTCAGTCTGGTTGGATACTGCAGTACTAATTACATTAACGTAGATCAAATTCCGAGAAGAGAAGTTCTCTACGTGAGTGTAGAATACAAAATGCAGCCAGAACCAGTGTTAGAAAGACAACTGCTGCTATCCACACTCCGGTATAATAGTGGCCTTCGTCGGTTGAAAAATAGTTATTGTAGTTGGAATTTTCAATATTCTCATAGGAATGATCCAAAACAGTGGGAATAGCTTCAAAATAATTATCTTTACTGTAGTGGTATTCTATGCACTCATCACAGAGATCTGTGAAATGTCTCGTTTTACAAGACCGATAAAATTAGTATTACACTGAGTAAGTTTATATAAAGCTAACAGTTGTTCCTATGTTGTTTACACTTTACCGCCAGTTTCCAATCATCACAGACTGACACAACATCGAAAAGAGCCCTGAAGTTGTTTATCTCCCTGACTCTTTATTTATCAGCTCCAGTCTCACTGTCCCATATTTTGGTAAAAATCCTTACTGTTTTATTTGTCGGTACACTGATCTGAATTGTATTTTTGAGCTCCGCTACTTTTGCTAAATCAGCAATTGCTGTGTCTTTGGTAACTGTAGTCTTTGTTATTTTGTGTAGAACATTACCATTTTCATCCTCAATTATAATAATTGGTCTGAACACTAGTAGAAATCACAATCATCCGCCATAGGTACCTCATTGCTGCAGTCATACAAATCCTCGTAACTCAGAAACTTTATTTAACCCACTGCATTGTAGTTGGAGGACTTCGCCGCTTCGACGCGCCGGGCAAACTAGCATTCTTGCTTCGCATCGGCGATCGTTGCTCTGCTTCGCAGAGCAACGATCTCGACGGATTGACATCGTCAATCAACATTGTAGCTGTTCCTGGTAGTTAAGAAAGTAAAGTGTACGGACTACGGACGATACAACTCGTGTGATGATAAAATATTATTGTTGGACAGAGATAGAGCCACGAGTTGTTACCCAGGTGGCACGATTAAAACAGTCAAATATCACTTGAAAGAGTTGCAAGAGCAGGAAAAGTAGAACCATCACTGCAACAGAGCTCCTCTACTAGACATGTCCATACATCTTACCCACCACAGAGAAAACGCACATGTTAACACATAAAGTACACAAGGAATAAGTAAAGGTAATTGTTACTTTGTTACTTGATGTTGTAACAATGTAATTGTAGTTTTACATTGACACACTGTGAATCCTTGATCAGTGCAATTGTAATGTCCTACTTCAGGCTTTGGTCTTCCAATGGTTGTGTGAAGGTTAGGTGGCCCAAAGTGTCACTGCTGGATAGAAACCCTGTGCTGCCGTGAGGTTGTCAGAACTTTGAAAAGGGGTATCCCTGTGGTGCCCCCTTCCAGTTAATCATCAGTCAACATGATGATAGCCACTCCACATCAAGTCCTCCCCTGCTACCTCCACGTGGTGAAGACTGGAAACTGGGCTGTGTCCAGGCTAAATACAGGAAGGGCGACGGGAAACAATGAGTCCCGAGGAGCTCAATCACAAAACGTCATTGACTCCTAAACTATTGGCTCACAAGGGGCTCGGAGACTCATAAATCTTTACTGTAGATTGCACAGTAGTTAAAGAGGTGTAGGCTGTTACCCTCCAAACCTATTCTACTACGACCCAGTCAGACTGGACCACGCTATGTTAGATAGGATACAGCTCCCTGTGCCAGGGTAACCGGTAGTCAGAGCGAGAGTTAGCCCTCGTCAAAGCGGAATTTTCTGTTTCACGCTCTAACTCCCTTACGCTTTAGGTCATAAGCTTAAGACTAAGTCCTGCATGGAACAGGTGAAGATCGAGTAGAGTAAAGTTGAGTGCTAGTGATACAGCCTGATAAACGTTATGTTCATCATCATGTGGTTAACGTTTACATGTTCGAGTTGGTAAAATGTTCCTGCGGTTTTCCCCAATGTTCCGGTGGCGTGGCATTGGGATTAGTGACCATTTGCCACAGTGAAGGGGACTTCACTGGGTTACTTAGCCTTTTGAAAAACAGATATGGTTACAACCAAAAGCACTAGGGTTCAAGCCCCTACCAGGCATATCGAGGATCAGTACAGTTATGACTCGGTTGTCCTAAACCCACATAGTGGACGGGCAGCTGATGATGTGTTTATGAATCCTAGAAAGCCAACAGAAAACATCAAAAAACAAAAAAATAGTGGAGGAGTAGTTAGTTGTACAAAGAAGAGTATCATTGGGACTCTTAATGTCCGTACTGTGAGGGAGTTTTCTAAACGGCTTGAAATGGTTACTCTTTTCTTGCGCAGTCAGATATCTGTCCTTGCAATATACAAGAACACCGAGTTGTGCATGATGAAGAAGTCAAGATAGAGAGGCACAAGAAGGGAGTCCACCTAATAACAACTTCAGCATGGAGAAACAGAGCACAAGCGTCTACAGGAGGAGTGGGATTCCTGCTGACTAAACAAGCCTTTAATGCAGTTAGTCTTATCAAGACCTATAGTAAGCGCTGCATGCTTGTGTCGTTGGACGGAAACCCAAGATTAACCATAATCTCTGTGTATAGTCCAACGGAATCCGCAACTTTCGAAGAAGCCGAAGAGTTTCACGACTGCTTGAGAGCAGCAGTAAGGGAGGTCCCCTCTCATCATCTACTACCTGTAATAGGAGATCTTAATGCTCACCTCAGCAAGTTGAATGGTGAAGATACGGGATGGTACTGGCATCAAGTGACCAATCGTAATGGTCATCTGCTCAGGGATACACTGCTGGAGGGAGAGTTAGAGGCGACGAATCATCGTTTTCAGAAGAGTCCTGGTAAGCAGTGGAATCACCTCTCAGATGGAGTACTAACTAGGAGCCAGATTGACTATGTCCTGGTACGGAAGAAGTGGAGGAGCTCAATAAAGAACACCGAGCCATGCAACTCTTTCAATTCCCTGGGCTCTGACCTAGGAGACCTACCATCTGGATACTTGTGAAGACAACAGACAGACAGTTGCTGAGGAGAAAGACACTCTCTCTGCATGCTACCGTACTGTGGAGGAAGAGCTGCTTAAACAGAAAATAAGTAAAGCTGAAAACGCAGCCGATAGATGCAAGAACAAAGAGAGCTGGAATCTTGTTAATGAGGTCAGTGGGAGAAAGAAGAAGCCATGTGGTCTTGTAGAAGGAGGTAGTAGAGAGGGTAGATTGAGAGCCTGGAAAGACCACTTTACCAAGCTACTTGGACAACCTCCAGTAGTTCCAAACGAAGAAGTGGACATACCAGTCGTACATCCACCACAAAACATCAGTGTGGATAAGTTCACCAAGACCGAACTGGAGGAGGCTACGAAATCGATTAAAGAAGGTAAGGCATTTGGAGAGGATGGAGTTGCCCCTGAAGTACTGAAGAGGGTAGATGTTGATGATTTGTTCCTTGACTTCTGCAATAAAGCACTAGTTGATGGCGATGTTCCTGACCAATGGAAGCACCCATTGTGCCTGTTCCAAAGAAAGGGAATTTGACCAAAGTAGATAACTTTAGAGGTATTGCACTGACATCTATAGTGAGTAAGACTCTCAATAAGATGATACTGAACAGGATCAAACCTGCCATGGAAGACATCTTAAGGATCAATCAGAACGGATTCAGAGAGAGTAGGTCAACAACTAGTCATATTCTTGGCCTAAGAAGGGTATTTGAGGGAGCCCGGGATAAAGATCTGACCGCGGTAATGCTCTTCATTGATTTCAAGAAGGCATTCGACAGCGTGCACCGTGGACTCCTCATGAAGATCCTCCTGGCATATGGAATTCCCAAGGAGATTGTAGGCTTGATACAAAGAATGTATGCAGATACATTTGCTCGTGTGATTACCGAGGATGGTCTGAGTGAAGCATTCTTCATTCTAGCAGGAGTGATGCAGGGAGACACTTTGGCGCCCTACCTATTCATAATCGTAATTGACTACATTATGAGGGTGTCCCTAGAGGGAAGGGACTTTGGGTTTACTCTACACCCTAGAAGAAGCCGTCGCTATCCGGCAGTCAAGGTCACTGATGCGGACTTTTCTGACGACCTTGCTCTTGTAACAGATAGTGTCGCGGAGGCACAAGATTTCCTGGCGGGTCTGGAACTGGCGGCCAACTCAGTCGGACTCCACCTCAACGAGGGGAAAACTAAGTACATGGGAATCAACATAAGAGATGATGATAACCCGACCCTGGTTGCTGGGAGTGGGAAGAACATTGAGAAAGTCGATGACTTCGTATATTTGGGTAGTAGAATGAAGAGTTCGGAGAAGGACTTCGAAGTGAGGAAAGCTAAGGCATGGGGAGCGTGTCACCAGATGAAGCTTGTATGGAAGTCGGATATGCGTAGAGATCTCAAGATACGACTGTTCCTGGCTACAGTCGAGTCCATCCTTCTATATGGCTCTGAAACATGGACTGTCAGCCAGACCCTCGCAAAACGTATTGATGGATGTTATACGAGAATACTGAGGATGGCACTGAACATTGACTGGAAAGAGCGGCAGACTAACGCCAAGGTGTATGGACACCTCATCAGAGCATCTGATAAGATAGCTGCACGGAGGATGAGACTCGCAGGTCATTTAGCCAGACATGAAGAACTATTGAAGTATTGAGTCATCAACTTCTCTTCTGGGAACCCCTTCAAGGACATCGTCGAAGGGGAAGACCACATCTCACATACATTGACATCCTTCGGAAGGACACGGGGCTTGACGACAGCAACAAACTCATGCTGGATAGACAGATTTGGAAGAAGACTATTTCTGTTCGGACGCTGAAGCCGCCCTAAGTCGAGTCGAGTAAGTCGTACTTCAGGCTCACAGAACACATCACATGTTCCATTAGGATAGATGTTCGGAGCATATTCATCACAGTCTGCTCCCACAAATTAAGTTTTACATCGATCAGGCGGGAGGAGGAGGGACGGTGTATATTGGTAATTTGTGTCTGGAACCTCATTTTAGATTGATCAGGAAGTTAAATGCTAATTTAATAGGTTTTTCGTAAGCTCAAATTAAGATTTATCGAATTTTCAAGGAAACCTAACATATATTTGTTTGCTGCTTATACCTTTTACCAGGCAAGGTGAGCGATTAATAATTCTATGAACGTCTCCTCAAGAGTTCAAGAGTCAGAACCTATTGGAATCACCTTCCAATCATAGGGATTTCATAAGTCACAATTTAGTGTCCTAGTTCTGACACTGTTTTTAGTTCTGTCGCCGATATTAAATTAATTTCAACTGTACAAAATAATACGCTGGAGAATTTAATCAATAATTCTGTAATCACTAAACAAACCACTACTAATCTACTGTCAATAGTAATAACATGCATTAGATAAACATACAGAAAACGTGTCAGTAATATCCGATTTTATAAACGGAATTATCAAATGAAAGTACTAAACAGTAAACATGGGATCTAGTCTTAAACATGTTCAAATATTCACAAGTAATAGTAAAAAAATTCTTGATAATCATCGAGTAAATTCTAGAATAAGATCAAAATACTAATTAATAACATACATTGAAGAAAAAACTGACATAATTAACACGCCAAGTTCCTTAGTTCGTTAGGTTTGCACTTGCAGCAAACAATAATTCAAACCAGTAATAAAAATATAATACTTTAGAATTTGACAACAGTCAGATTCCTTAATCAGTTCATATGGAATATTAATAATTTCGATTCACGACTCTTCCAAACCTTGGTTCATCTAATGTTGTGCCTCACCACATCCTCGATTCGTACGTAATCGTATGCTGATTCGTCTAGAGCAGGTTCAGTTTGTAGCACGACATCATTGTAGAGATGATCATTGTTGGGCGAGGTAACTCGGAGAACAACATTGTCGTAGTTGTGTTCAGTCGTAGGGATTGTTTCAGCAATTTTGGGAACTGCAGTATTAGTGTAGATCACATTGCTGGCAGAGACATTTTCCAGCTTTCTACGTAAGTGTAGGATATACAATCCAGCCATTATTATTGATGTTATGAAGAAAACCGCTGCCACCCCTGACGATATCCAAACTCCTATATTGTGTTGTACTGCTTTGCCTGAAAAATAGCTAATATTATAATTATGTACCACAAAATAAATATCCTATACTTTCCGGAATATTGCCCATTCAAAAATGAATTGATAGACATCTTTAAGATTCGTAAAATGTAAATAACTCGAATCTCGATAACACTCTTTACTTCAACAACGGTGGAGCATTATCTCATAAAATCTCCAAAGAAATAAAGGGAGCTTAATGCCTTGGTTATTAATGTTGTACCTAAAAGTATGAAAAGATTAACATAATAGCCGATTACAATTAGTGTGTATTGTGTAAGGCTGATTATATTTGTTATTTTAAAGATAGCTGCATTATTACCTCCTTTGCATTTGTTTGCCACACTGGTTGAATTATCCACACCATTTTCGGTGCACATAGGGTAAAGCACATAATTTTGTCATTTTTTGGCAATTTTCCGACTGCCTGATATAAACCATGGGTTTTAACCTCGTCTGAAATTCCGATTTAGATGAAACCTCCACCATGTTATAGTAAACAGTCTAGGCAAGTTCTAACACAAAAATGATCGAAATTGCTGGGGTTGAAGATGTTCAAAAAAATTATTTTGAAAAAATGACAAAATTAGGTGACTTTACTTAATTTTGTCACCCCGAACCTAATTTTGTCACTTGAAGATTGTGCAAAAAGTAACCGATTTTCGGTATTTTAGACTACCTGGATGCATCATTCGAGCGCTTTTTTACCAACATTGACCTCAAAAATCCCAAAGATATGATGTTTTCATAGTTTTGTAGCTTGATGAAAAGATGACACTATTTGGGTATCTAATCTTAGAAAATAGCCCCCAAATGCCCCTGAAACCACTGGCATCTTAAAAAACGATTGGTTCTAGGTCTAGGTTGAAATTTTCATGTCTGTAGATAGATCACATGCTTAGTAATTTCATCAAATATTTTTTTAGTCATTTTAGATTGAAAAAATCAGATTAGATCATCTATATTTCTCGGCGAAAATATGCTATTATAAGTGTTATGCTATTATAAGTGCCTTATACATATCCTATGGGCAAAAAAACTTCAGAATAGTTGTATAAGGCCATTTTCAACACAATCTGTGATTTACAAGAAATTTGAAAAAGGTCGATTTTTTTGACAAAATTAGGTACTTTTGGCAAAATCGAACCTAATTTTGTCACCCTCTGTAACTTGAACAATAATTGCGCTAGAGACTTGAAAATTTGTACGTATACTTCTGCTGTAGAAGATATTTGAAATATGCAATGGCATGAAGCTAGCTCAATTACTTTTGAAATAGCAATAAATCAAAATTTTGAAAATTCCTTAAGAAAACCTTAAGGATCTTATTTATTTTTCGGGTTAACAGTTTCGCCTTCATTTTTGACACAGATGCAAAAGAGCTAGAACTTAAACTTTGTAGGAGCAGTTTCAGCAAAGTCTAAGCTTTCTTTTTATACACAAACCTTTTCTTTCAAGCTGAAATTCCGAGCCGAGGCAGTTTTTCAGAGCAAAATGACAAAATTAGGTACCCTGACAAAATTACGTGCCTTACCCTATAATATTATGATATTATTATAATAAATAAAAAGCAGACTTGTATTGCTGTTATTCGCTATTTCTAGGTTCTTACCTTCTCTGCAATTATTTGCAACACTGGTTGAGTTGTCCACGCAAACCTTGTAACCAATTTCTGAACACACAAAGTACTCATCAGGCTTACAATAGACTGTGCAATTCTCACCGTGGTGGTTTTCAATGCACTTGTCACAATTTCCTCCTTCTTTGTTTCTGTTTTGACACTCATCACAGTCTCCTCCTTCCTTTCCCTCCGCACAAATCTTGTCTCCTGTAGTATTATTACAGGTATAGTTACCTGTCACTGGTTCACAGTAAGCGTCACATATCTCGTCTGGGTAGAAGTGTTCCCTACAGTCTTTCTCTCCTGATTCATCACAAGTGTAGCTAGTAGTCTCATGGCAGAAGTTAGAGCAATCCTCTCCGTAGTAGTTAACGACGCAGTCCTCGCAGTCATATCCTTCCCTATTTACCAGGCATTCTTTACTTCCCTTGTTAGTGCAGTTATATTTCTGTGGGTGCGGAAGACATTTCACATCACAGGTTCCCTCAGGGTAGTAGCTCTCAACACACCTCTCACAATTTTCTCCCTCGAAATGTTCCTTACAGTCATTACACCTATCTCCTGTTCTCTTTTCTTCACAGACTATTTCTCCAGTGGAGTCACAGTCATAATAACCGGGGTTAGGGTCGCAGTATTTACCACACTCTGTTCCGTAGTAGTTAGCTACGCAGGAGTTACAGCCTAATCCAGTAAAATGGCTATCGCAGCTCAATATCCTATATCTTATCCAAAGAGTTGCTTTGCTGTAGTCACCCTCAGCGTTAGTGTTACTTACAAAGGATTTCCACGACCAGATTCCACCTGAACTAATGTCTGAAAATGGTAACACCAAATCTGATATATTTCTTTCATAATCATCAATATTATATTTATCCGTGTCTTTATCCCATACTTCAAATGATATAGTTATACTCCTACCAGTATGGATGTTAACTAGAATATCTTCATCAAGCTGCTTCACCTTAGAGAAATAGACAGTATCGGTGTTACCGGTGTCGTCTGTTTTTGCTACTCTGAGAAATTCATTACCTTCTTCATCCTGGATCACAAAGTTCTTAAAGTAAAAGTCACACTCGTCTCCGCAGTTTGAAGAGTCTGTATACTTGTAAAGTTGTATCTCCCCCTTTCCACTGCAGTGTATGTACTCCTGTGTGGGTAATAAGAGTAATATGAAGTATGGTTTCGTGCGTAACTATTGTTACTAATGGTTATAACCTATTATCAGTTTAAAAGGAATTTACAGATGTGTTCATACCTATTATCGTTTATAATTCGATCAATTGAAGGGGTTGCCCACTTTTCATCTATCATGATACAATACCTTTTTTCAAATTCCCGTTCCTTTGCTAAACTGAACACGCTCAGCGTATAGTGCATATAGTGCATATAATAAACAACTTACCGTTAAGAGAAGCAGCTGTAAAACTAGAAATTTCAGACGCATTTTTATTCATTTCAACTTCACGAGAAAGGATAAACATGCACAAATAAAACTTGATCGATGAAGAACGCAGTGCGAGTGTGAAATGTGAGATTCGTATCCTATTATATAGCTTACTTTACAATCAATACAATGTAAAAGTTCTGGGTAACTGTGTTTTCGTATTTTGAGTAGTTTACTAACTTAGAGCAAGTCTTGTCCGACTCAGTACTATTCACATGAGCATTGTCTCTCTAGTTGTATTGTTACAAGTAAAGTAAACCGGTACATTTATACAATTATAGTTGTTACACAGCAGACAGCTCGGTTGGAGTGTAGTTACAAAAGTTGCATCCTAACCTGGTAGAATTAGTATCACACTGTGTATTTCACTGCATTGACTGCGTTTTTCTTCATTAATGAATTAATTAGTTCACTGTGGATGACACAAGATAAAATCAAAGTACTGAAAGATAGGTTACCAGAGATATAGATTTATAAACGGAAAATCATCAAAAGAGACATTTTGGAAGATTTTTAAATAATAGCTTTATTTCTGCCGGTTCATTGAAATTTCACAATTTTGACTAAATTTTTTACCAGTGCGGCCAATATGTGAGGTATGAGTGACGCAAGTCCCAATCGAGGTACTGTAAGCTGAATATCTGGAGAAAGCTTTGATGGATGGAAATGTCCTACTGACCTACTGATAGAGTATTAGATTTAATCAATAATTATACAATAATAATTATGGTTCCATAATCTGTTTTGTAAGGAGTTATTTCAAAAATATGCTGGTTCTAACAGAGCCAATATTTCGAGCTGAATTGTTTGTTCTACCCTTATTCTATATTTTATGATGAAACACAATTACACAATACGATAAATTAAATAAATAAATAAATATTGTAATTAATACATCCATCAAATACTACGGGATATTAAATTATATAATTCCCACCTTCACACTGAAAGGTTCAGCAAATACTCTCATGCGTTAAAATTTCTGTTTTGTTTCCAAAAACTCGCTGATTATTATTTTTAGCGAATAACTAAATAATTAAGAGCTTCAGCTACTTTCTCAACGGAGAATATTTAATGTTTTTCAGCAATCTGTATTATCTCAATTTGCGCTCCAAATACACTATCCAATATCCATCATAGTCATAGTCATATCATTAAAACTTCTCTGCCTCATTTCCAACGTAGGCACAACTTTTATCAGTGTTAAAGTATCCTCTAGCAGGGGCAGGGTTTCAGGACGAGATGGAAAATAGCTAGAGCGAACCCTGATCCTACAAACGGAGCAAACAGAAACACCTGAAAATAAAAACTAAAGTTAGTTAATAAGTTAATAAGTTAATAAGTTAATAAGTTAATAAGTTAATAAGTTAATAAGTTAATACGTTAATAAGTTAATAAGTTAATAAGTTAATAAGTTAATAAGTTAATAAGTTAATAAGTTAATAAGTTAATAAGTTAATAAGTTAATAAGTTAATAAGTTAATAAGTTTATAAGTTAATAAGTTAATAAGTTAATAAGTTAATAAGTTAATAAGTTGATAAGTTAATGAGTTAATATAGAGTAATTGTGTATAAACTGAGCTGGAGAGCTCTTTAATGTGGATATTTAACAATGGAATGTAAGTTCTTAAGTTTTATTTTGTGCGACCGACACATCAAGATTCCTGATTTGTGGAAATACATAAACTCTCCAAACTCTTGACGTGTAAATGCAAATAATTAACAGTTATGCATTAAAGAATGTTTGTAAAATTAAGTTAAGTTAAGTTGCGATACAAAGTAAATTTCCATTCACTTCTATATTTTTATTTTGATCGAATTAAGGTAGATAACAGCTTGTAAATGATACGATTTTTAAAAATAAGTACATTTTTGATCTAATAAAATTTCTAAATTCGTCACTGACCAGTGTTTGATAGGTGGCCTGTCCGATAACAATGTTCCAAACTACTCCTCTCACCGGGTTTATACCACAGTTAGTGTACGGTATCTGAAGTAAGGGTTATCATAAAATACAATATACATTGTACAATATACATTATTCATTATACATTGTACTTTCCTAGCTGCGTAGATATGGTATCTGAACTCTGAAGTAATATAATGGGTGAAATAAAATACAATTTACTTTCCTAGCTGCGTCGATATGGTTCCTTTATATCTGGTATTTCGTCGAATTTATCATAAAACCACACAACGTTTGATTTAAACTTTGTCGCAGATGTATTCAAGAAGATAACATAATTAAGGAAGTTAATTGTTATCTAGGAGCTGTTATCCTGTGCCATATCGATAGCAGATGCAACCGATTCAAGCCTCAAATCCGAGTATAAGATTAAGCCAAACTAAAAATTAACTATAAGTCTTATATTTTATACTTACCTTACTCGGGAATATTATAGCGGGTTAATTTATAACTGGGAAAATTAATAACCGGGAAAAATATGGCGGACTTTCCCAAAACCCGCCAAATTATCCCGGTCATGTATTTACCGGTGGCCGACCTTTCAAGTTTTTTTTCAGAGGTCAACAAATTTTCAACCGAAATTTCTGTTTTTGTTACTTGTTAAAGAAGTTATTTCAATTTACAGTTACTGATATTACTCAGAAATAGAAAAAAAGACACGTCTAGTATTTAAAGGAAAATAAATCTATAGCAATAATAAGTCAAATCTTCATTAAAGCGTATTCTCATTCTCATTATCGCTAATGTCCCCTCCATTATCATTATTGATATCCCCCTGCTGCTGACCGTCAAATTCGAAGTTGTATTGTTGTCTTAACAAGACTTTCATTTTGTCCGCTAATGGGGCTACTGCTCTGAAGGTCAGCCGGAGCTTAATTTCCTGCCCACCGCTTGGTATTGGGGAACGTCTTGGCTTTGCATCTTCAACTGCTCCAGTAATCAATCCACCGTGGACCATGAAATAGTGGCACAGTTTACTCACTTCATGGGCAAGAAAAGTGAGAATCACGGTCTACCCTGAAATCTGATTTCTATAACCAAATTGTGATTTTTATAACGAAATTATGGTAGCAACCGCCAATAAAGTTACAGCCCTCCATCCACTGCTTCAAAAGTCTTCTCTAGCACATATGAGACTTCAGGTAAAATATGATGATCACCACCCCCTTGGCCTTGGAACCCCATAATCTGAGTCGGCGGGTTTTTTTATGACTGGTAAAATTTTTGACCGGGAAAAATATGGCGGAATCTTCCAAAACCCACCACTTTATCCCGGTTATAATAATCCCGAGTAAGGTATAGTACTAAACTAAAGTCAAATAACGTCCGATAAGGTAGTCTTATATCGTGTATTTACAATTTACTAAACTAAAGAAATAAAGTGTTCACGAACCAGCCAGATGTGTATGACGAGTATAGCAATACCAATAGCAAGAGGTTGTAGGTGCGAGGCAGCATGACCTCTCTGCTCATCAATAGAACAGAGAATAGTCAGCACCAGGAACATGGTTCCCAGTCCCTCCAGAACAAACGCATCTCCGTGGCTGATGTAAGTGCTGTCGTAGCTGTTTCCTCCCTTGATGTCCTCGTGTAATTCTTTGTGGGATCCAAGACCGTATAGAGCTCCTGAGAATTTAATTTGGAGTTGAAATGTGAGAGTTACTTGAAATAAATGTAGTAATTGTAGTTGCAGTTTGGTTTTTTACGGGATCTGTCTGATTTGAAATGCACCTTAAATATTTCGTAACTGTTTCCTAACACAAGAAATGCAGAAACAGAAAAAAATCAAATGAAAGCTAAAGATGATATTCAATATCCTCCGGAGATCAAGAATAGGCCCTTCGGATAAAACGTGTAGCAATTTAAACCAAGACACTTATCAATCAATGACAATTGTGACTGAACCAGGATGTTACATCAATGGTCAGTAAACATACCTGCTCCAGCGAACCCTCCGATAAACTGAGCCAGAATGTACAGCACAAATCTAACCACACTGATCCTCCTGTCGAGGAAGAGAGCCCACGTGACTGCTGGATTCACGTGACCACCGCTTGTAGCGCTCAACAAGTGCACTATACCTCCGATACCTGGGGGTGTTACATGGTTGCTGGGGGGGGGGGGGGGGTACATGGTTGCTGGATTCAGCTCCGAATGAAAAACGTAAAAAATGCTTCAATTATTATAAATTTCAGCAATATTTCGTCCATTCAAAAATTCGTTAATCGCAGGACACTAAATTATAAAGTTGAAATTTGCAACGAAATTAACTGGACGATATAGAGATGATTGATTCAACACTACGCAATGTGCCCTTACCGAACCCGAAAGCACAAGAGATGGTAAGAAAGTAGAGTGGAGCGTACTGTACAGCGCCAGGCTCTCCAGGAGTGAGTCCCACGAGGGCCCTGGAGTTAGCACTTCCCACACACACCAAGATAAGGAAGAAGGTTCCTACTGCTTCCCCTACACAGTCACGGAATAGAGCTCGAGCGTTCTTCTCTGAAAACAACCACACTCGCTGAGGAAAGGGTTGGTAGGTGTAGAGGTCGCTGATATGTTAGTAAATTGGAACACAAATATTTGTCAGCTTAGAGGTGTATTATCTGAAGACAGATAGACAAATCTGTCGCTGCTAAGAGTCAGTAGCCTTTTCTCAACAATAGAGCACATTGGAGATTTAAAATAAGTAGTACCAACCTTGGAACTTTTAACCTCGCAAGGACCTCCCGTTTCCCGAAGTTCTGGCATCTTGATAGCGACGTTCTGTGCAACAGTTCCGTGTTCTGTCTCTGTGACACTGCGACCCTGAGACGTTGTTTTCAGTTATATCGGTTAGCTACTGCAGCTACTGCAGCTACTGCAGCTACTTCAGATACTTCAGCTACTGCAGCTACTTCAGCTACTGCAGCTACTTCAGCTACTTCAGCTACTGCAGCTACTACAGCTACTGCAGCTACTGCAGCTACTTCGGCTACTGCGGCTACTGCAGCTACTGCTGCTGGAAATCCATGACGCTTATTTTCCGATCAGGAGATGATGCTTGTATTTGTACTTTGCATGCAGCTTGCAGCTTATTATTTCAAATTCTTTAATATTTGAAAAATGCTGTCGCTTAAGCACTAGGCCATAAGTAAATGAAGTTGCTTCTCATAACTCGTTTACGGTAAATGGTTAATATGAACGCAACGATTCGGATCATGTAATTTCTTCAATAATATGAACTACTGATAGTTCTCTCATGGATCAGCAATAAATGTGTTTTGTGTATGCATTCATGTTTATAGCAAGTAAAACCATTTCATCTGATTGAAGGCAAGTAAAACTATTTAATCTGATGCAGTGCTCATGATTTGATTGAGATGTACTGCCTTGAACTATTTCTCCGTACCTTGCATCTGTTAGTGATGTAATGTAGCAACTAACAGCTTAACCAGTGAAATGGTAATGCAAAACGGGAGACCTTATTATTAGCTGATGATACTAATTAAGCATCAGATTCGTTGATGATGATGAGACCCTGCATGCGAACAGATGAGAAAACACAATCTTCTTGCTTGCAAATATCGATCTGTGGCAGTTAGCATTGTTCATATCGTTTCTTGGTGTCGTTGCTTAGCCATACCAATCAGTCAGCTGGATATCTTACTTCAGACTTGTAGTTCCATTCACTTGTGTCCACCATGTCTTCCATCTCAGCAGCAGGTGCAGCCATCTCATCCAGAGCCCTCATAACCTCCGGATCAGGTTGGTAGTGAAGGACCTCCAGTTTAGAGGGCTCCTGTACTCTCTCACACGGTGAGACCGTCTCCAGGTCCTGGTCACTTTCTGAGAGTGAGTCAACACCTAGACTCAGTGATCCTGGAGGACTTGGTAAAGTGGGAGAGTTCCCAGCTTGATCCATCTCATTGTCTAGATCAATCAGGGGTGGAGTAACTCCACATTCTCCACCCTCGTCTCCACCCTGATCCTCAGGATCACTGCTGTCGTGGTTCAGAACACCAGTAGCTCTCTTTTGCAGCGTGTTCATCCTCCTCTCCACAAGACCCTCTGATATCTTCACTCTAGGTTCTGAAACTGTTATTACCTGGTCTATCTCCACGTCCTCTACTAGAGGAGTCTCTACTGGAACTGGGGTGGTTTTGTTCTTGCTTGCCATAACTCTAGTTTGGTAGGACGATCTTTGACTTTGCTTGAAATACACGGATTTGAAGATTGAGTGAAATTGCGTTAAATTCGATTTAAATTTGCAGTCGAAACGTCCACTAGTGTGATCAATAGGAAAAGTTAATAATTACTCCCAGTTCAGAGAGGAAAAGTATAAATATTAAAAATATCATATAAAAATATACGACATTTTAAAAAGATCAGCTCTGCAGAACTGGAATATTCTAATATCATTGAGAAAACCAGTATGAATATAAAATGGAGGGGATGGCATAATATTCCGTAAACGGCAAATATATGCATTAATGATTAAACGGTTGCAGCCCGGCAATCCAATCATAGATCCTGAAATATCATAATTGAAATCTGGAGACAGCAACAAGAACGAATTTGACTCAAAAAAGAAATACGTGTTATAATCATGATTGTTAAGACCCAAAATTAGAACTGATGTGTGAAACTTAGTTTGTTGTATCCCAGCTGTAATAAATCCGATTATACCAAATAAAACAGCTAAATGTAAGACTGCTAGGCACTGCTTTGTTAGTATTTTGACAGGTTGTAATGGACGATTTTATCAAGCCTCGTTCACTATATACGGTTAATGGTTAATGGTTAATGGTTAATGGTTTCTTCAATAATATGAGCTAGTTCTCTCGTGGATTAGCAGTAAATGTGTTTTTTGTATTAAGGTTTAGCAAGTAAAACTATTCATCTACTTCAAGGCAAGTAAAACTGTTTCATCTGATCCAGTGCTCATGATTTGATTGAGACTGCCTTGAACTATTTCTCCGTACCTTACATCCTTTAATGGTGTAATGTAGCAACTAACAGCTTAACCAGTGAAATGGTAATGCAGAACGGGAGACCTTATTATTAGCTGATGAAATTAATTAAGCATCACACCCCTTGATGATGATTTAGCTATGACCCCATGCGATGAAAAACATCTCCTTGCTTGCAAATATCGCTCTGTAGCAGTTTTAGACATTTTACAACGAACAGCTCTACTGAACTCGAATGTTATAATATCTTTGACAAAACAATTATTATATATATGAATATAAGAGCTTGCTTAGGTTATCCATGATATTTGATTTTAACTGAACCAGTGCAGGGGATAGCATTCCATAAACCGCAAATATTATACACATTAAACGGGTGCAGTCCGTCACTCCGATCATATATCCTGACATATCATTATTGAAATCTGGAGACAGCAACAAGAACGAATTTGACTGAAAAGGACAAATACGTATTATAATCACGATTGGCCAACCAAATAAAACAACTTGATGTAAAACTACTGGCTTGGTAGTATTAGACAGGTACTAATGGCCTATTTGATGACGTCACCAAATAGGCGATGTAACGGGGCTTTAATGTAACTTAAATAAATGCTTTTAATGTAACTGCAGTGAACAAATTTTAGATGGGCAAATTTTAATGAACAGTGAAGCTTTTTATTTATTTACAGCTAGCAGGTTATTTTTCCAAATGGAAATGCGGGATGATAGTGGTATGATAAACTCAGTTCTTACTATGGGAGACGTGCATTCAATAATTTAAATTAAATCGTATTTTTATGGACTTTTTAAAAGTCACAAGTCTTATATTAACCGTATCAGCGAATAAAACTTGCACTTAGGCACAAATAAAATATAATGTAATCTTTATAAATTTAAATCGATTAAATGCGGTGCAGACTGACAGCTTGATTTGTCCCACGTTAATCAGATCTCAGTTATAGTGTAGGATTGGTTGTACGTACTCCTCTAAAATCTATAATTCTTATGATTCGCCATTTCAAGGATTTAATTTTGAGACAACCAGAAAACCACTGGAAACTACAGTAAAAGATATGTGGAGTATTTAAAACTAAAAATGGAGATAAATCTCCGCATGCCTGCTCTATATGGTCAAGTCTACTAGGTTTGATCGAGCAAAATTAAAATATTGCTCAAGGTGGTTATATTCGATTTACTGTACACGTGGAACGTTTTTGTGGAAAAGTAAGCGATAATAAAATAGTAAAATGAGAAACGCGGAAAGTCTGCAGAAGATCTGTGAGACAAATCATCTTGGTTTATATTGATCGCGTAGATGCATTGCTGCGAGAGTTTTTGACGTGATTTTATGAGTTGGATTGATTGAAGGCCCCTCGTTGTCGTAAGGGAGCCGTCTCTAATTGAATAATTTATTACATACATGATAATAAGCAGTTTGAAAAATAAAAAACCTGATGGGCACTCCTGAAATACATTAAACTTCTAGAGTAAATATATCAAAAGTAAAAAATGAAGTCGTACTGTAAAAATGAAATCGTACTGTAGTGCGACACGTACTCTAGTGCGACACGTACTCTAGTGCGAAGTCCGACAAAAACACCCTCTGTCGCACTAGGGTAAGTGTCGCACTACGATCCAGGTAGCGTACTCTACTGCGACAAAATATCCTGACTTATTTCCAAGTTCATGTCACATCCTATCCTTCTTATGGACCATTAAGTGATTCGTCGGGTCGGTTCACGTCACTTATTTCGAAGTGATCTTGCGAATACGATCACGATTGAAATCGTACTGTAGTGCGACACGTACTCTAGTGCGACACGTACTCTAGTGCGAAGTCCGACAAAAACACCCTCTGTCGCACTAGGGTAAGTGTCGCACTACGATCCAGGTAGCGTACTCTACTGCGACAAAATATCCTGACTTATTTCCAAGTTCAGGTCACATCCTATCCTTCTTATGGACCATTAAGTGATTCGTCGGGTCGGTTCACGTCACTTATTTCGAAGTGATCTTGCGAATACGATTCGTCGGTTCACATTACGTGTTTCGAAGTGATCCACTGATCACAATTCCTTTCCTTCGGGTCAGTTCAAGCCACGTATGCAGTGTGTGATCCACCGGGTAACTCGTAAGCAGCATATGATCCTCATTCCTATCACACGCATCGTATGAAGGTATATCTCCGATTTGGATAACAAGTTCATATGCTTGGGCCATATATAAGGTCACGATGATTCTACCAAAGCATCGAACAACATCAACATGTCTTCTTGAATCACCTTCATTCCTGGACGCACTACTGGTTCAAGAAACGTTATCCACAACGGATACCGCTACTGCCTGGATAAGAAGCGCGACGACAGGACCTACTGGCGATGCACTGAGAAGATCTGCTCCGGACGTCTCAGTCTGATGAACGACACTACTGTGACCAGTACGAAGACCCATTCCCACCCTCCTACTCCTGTGCAGCTCTTCACCAAGAGATGATGCTTCTTCCACCACAAGCAAGCACTTTGGAGGAAGATGCAGCAACATGACCTAGTCCCGGAATACAACGCAGAGAACTCAGCAGTACGGAAGTACTTTCAGATGATCGGTGCTATTGCCTTCGTGGACCTTGGAGACGTACTGGATACCTGGACGCAGCTGAAAGCAACCCTTCCCCCGGAGATGGATTCCTTTGCTGACTAAATTTTTATTGAATGTGTAAAGTGTTTTGTCGCACTTTAGTTCGTGTCGCACTACAGTCCAGGTAGCGCACTGTAGTGCGACAGTGTCGGCCTTGAAAATTCTCTGTCGCACTAGGGTACGTGTCGCACTACGATCCAGGTAGCGTACTCTACTGCGACAGTGTCGATCTTGGAGGTTTCGCACTAGGGTACATGTCGCACTAGAGTACGTGTCGCACTACAGTACGTGAACCATTGTGATGAATCATAACAAATGTAATCGATGGTATATAAATGTTAATAGTTGCACGACAAGAGTACCAGCGATAATCTGATCTTAATGTACAGGGTGGCCCAAAAGTGACTACCCACACGCAACCTCTTAATAACTAACGTAATTCGTCTCCAAATTGCACCAAAATTTCAGAGATTATAGATATGGGTCAAACTTAGATTTCCTGAAAGTTTCGTAAGCCACGCTCAATTACAGTGGGCGTGGCGTGACACTCCTTCTTTTTCACTATTGTCTTCATAAAATGGGAACGCTTTGAGCTAAGAACTCTAATTTTTTTGCACACATTTGGCTTGATAATTTAAAACCTTTCCCAAAGTTTCAAGTTCATTGTTCAAAATTTGGCTGAGTTATGACCATTTCAAAATTCATCGGATACGTGATCCGAGCACTCAGTCAGTGATCTCTGCACTCAATCAGTGATCTCGTCACCCAATCTGATCAAGAGTAAGGCGTTAGCGTGTATTAATGAGGTTCATTAGGCTTTACCAAACATACTGAGGAGATGACGACCTGATCATGATTGATTGGATACCGATAATGACTTTGCTAGACAGGAAAACACCAAATTCTTCGTAAAAGTAAGGTCCTAGGATTCCACGAGAACTGATGGCGCACCAGATCGTGAATCACGGTCTAAAAGTTGGTGTTTCTTTGTGATCCGATAGGCCCGGTTAGAAAGATCTCGCTTTAGGATTCGTTGAAGGGATGTTCTGCTGAGGTCTAAGGTAGGAGCTCGTTTTCGGGTGCCAATTTTAGGTATCCATCACGTCACAAACAACCATGGTGATGTTTTCTTCGGTCCTCGCAGTTCGTCTTTTGCAGAAAAAGTGAACTTGATCTTGTGATGCATATCAAAGCAGCTTTTCCGGCAAGGGGATGGTCGGTTGAATTTCATTTGAAATTGTCGTTTAAGCTGAGGGCAGAACTCCCCATTCTCTTTGTTCAGGTAGACAAACAATCGTTGTTCCGCAGTATAGGGAGGATAGTGAACCATTTTCGATGATTCAATGGATAGTTCATTCCTTTTTATCGATTGTAAGGAACGAACCTGTGACTAGCAGGGCTAACAAGCCCTGCAACCAATCAAGCGGTGCATGTGAGCCAAACAGGCCATTAACCAAGTGCAGAGATCACTGACTGAGTGCTCGGATCACGTATCCGATGAATTTTGAAATGGTCATAACTCAGCCAAATTTTAAACAATGAACTTGAAACTTTGGGAAAGGTTTTAAATTATCAAGCCAAATGTGTGCAAAAAATGTGGAGTTCTTAGCTTAAAGCGTTCTCATTTTATTAAGGCAATAGTGAAAAAGAGGCAGTGTCACGCCACGCCCACTGTAATTGAGCGTGGCTTACGAAACTTTCAGGAAATCTAAGTTTGACCCATATCTATAATCTCTGAAATTTTGGTGCAATTTGAAGACGAATTACCACCCTGTATCTAACCTTAGAACATTACCATGATAACCAAGAGGATACTGGTATGATTATGCAGGTCGACCTCCAACGGGCTTTCGACTCGGTCGAACATAAGTTTCTTTTCAGTGTCTTGGAAGGTATGGGGTTTGGAAATTATTTAATCAACTTGGTGAGAGTGGCATTTCACGCTGGTATGAGTTACGCTAACGTTAACGGACACCTTAGCAGCCCTGTTCACATACTTCGTGGCGTCCATCAGGGGAGCCCCCTTTCCCCAATTCTTTTCCTCCTAGTGTCCCAGGTACTTAGTAATAAGCTACAGTATAACCCTTATATTAAAGGCCTCAGCATTAATGGTATCGACATACTCATGAGTCTGTTTGCTGATGACACGGATCTGTACCTGGATCCCTCCCAGGCTTGCGTAGATGCAGTTATCCTAGAGCTCAACCTGTTCGGTCAGCACTCAGGCTGTAAGCCCAACATCAGTAAAACTAAGTGCATACCTTTAGGAGCTACCAGAGACAACACTAGTCTTCGAAATTACCTTACCAGTACATACGGGGAAGACATGGTAGCTAACGAGTTTACAGCATTAGGAGTCAAGTTCGACAACACGTCTAGTGGAGCTGATCTCTGCAAAATGAACTACCACAGTAAACTTAGTAACGCCAGCTCCGCTATCAACACCTGGAGTAAGAGAGACTTAACTCTGATAGGAAAGTGTACAATTATTAAATCTCTTATTCTTTCCCAGTTCACTTACCTTATCATACCACTAGAAACTCCTGATACTAACACCATCAGTAAAATAGACACTATGATATTTCACTTCTTGTGGGGTTGTAAGAGGGATAAGTTGAAACGCGATATTGTTACTTCTCCTCGTGAATGTGGGGGTCTAGGTCTCTTCTATACTAACGATTTTATTATAGGTTTAAAAGTGTCACTTATAGGAAAAGTTATCGATCCTAATTTCCAACATGCCTGGAAAAATATTATCATCAATCAGCTTTTACACCCAAATATACCAACTGTGTGTATAGAAAACTGTCTCACATTAAAGAATACTGGTTTTACCTTTAACCTTCTTCGCCATTATAAGCTTTGGAAGTCTATTTCTTCACAGTCAAGTAAGAGTACAGTCAACCACTGTGTGTGGGGAAGCGACGTAATAACGGACATTGGCTCCAAGCTCTGGAACGATATTCTTATTGATAGAAATATCATCTATCTTTCTGATTTCGTTTCAGAGGAAGGTAACCTCTTAAGTTTTCAGCAATTTCTGAGAAAGTGGGGCCAAACAAGTAGTATAATCTCTTCGACTCAATATGCGAGTATAAAATTGGGAATACGTCGATTTAATAATACCGATACGTTTACAAGTAACATTACATTTATCGATACCCAACTTTCACTTCGCTTTTGGGGAGGTAGGAATACCCCCAACTCTAGAGATACTCCTCTCACTATCAAAGGTAGAAACATTAGAGATACCATGTCTAAGCGTTTAGATCCCAGCACCCTTCCTCCAATGAGGAACTGGAGTGCTAACCTCTCCTTAACGGATATTGATTGGATTAGTATTTTTACGGATATTTTTACTTCTTTCTCAAATAACTTCAAACTTATTCAGTACCAATATAAGCTCCTTCACCGGATTAGTACTTGTCGGTACATGAGATATAAAATGAAGATTGAAAAAGATAGTCCAAATTGCTCGTTATGTAATCACAACCTCGAAACTATCTCTCACATATTTATTGACTGTCCAGCCACAAGCTCTTTCCTACAGGGAGTAAATCTGTTTATTAGATCGAATATTGACGCAAATTATGACGACCCATATCGCCACTATTTGATTTGCTTAAATCACAGAGATAAAAGTGTTAACTTCATAAATTCGGTTTGCTGTTGGTTTATTGGAAGGAGTTTCCAGAACAAGGAACCCCTATTCTGGGAGCGATATCTTAAACATCTTAAGCTTTTCTTATTAGGTGAAAAACCGGATATTATACGGTGCCTTAAAGACGCTATACCTTGATGACCATTTTATGCCCAAAGTTCTGGATCCACTATACACTCTTGTTTATTTATTCTCTCGAAATTACAGCCGTGCCTTACCTTTACCCTTTATTTCACAAGTTGTAGCCAGTGGAGTTATCTCCACTACTAGTATTGATATAGAGTCACATTTAAAACCAGTAGTATCTCTCCTTTTTCTCTCCATCTTATGTGCATTTTATTACTCTATATCCACTGACTTTATTCGACGTATTATCTAAAAGAATAAAAAAAATTGTGTGCGTGTGTTTTTATATTTATTTTGCTACGGTGCATGTGAAACCCCAGGGCATCCAGCACCGGAGAAGCTGAAATGACACTCTCTGAACCCTTGGTGCCGCTCAGATTTTGCCTCTTGGCTGGTAAGCCGAGTCTTGATCGATTAACTCAGCTTCTTCGGTACAACACAGACCGGAGGGTACTATTAGCCGCTTTGCCGGTGGTATCCTCCTGGTGTCCTGGGGTTTGGCAGGTTCCTCATTTAAAAAAAAAAAAAAAAAAAAAAAAAAAAAAAAAAAAAAAAATAGTTGCACGACAAATTATAAAAATTAAATTAATAATCAAGGAAAGTATAGTTTACACATCACGCTTACAAAGAATTTAATTACACTGTATGAACGACTTGTAATTATAAACATAGCATTGATTTGGTTAGGTAATAAAGTAACAAGAATGTAATAGATGGAAATATCATAATGATAAAACGTTCCGTAAGTAGTTGAACAGCTTTCTGCAAACATCAAGCAACTGCAGACAACACAATACTCCACTAAAATGTTGTAATGTAGATATTTTTCTATTTCCGCTTGTAAGAGACCCAAAAACAACAATAGGTTTAAGTCGCTTGAACTTTCCATTATGCTCAATGTCGTGGCCGTGAGTTCTCTATTTTAGTTAGCCCACAGTTCCTACTAGCACATAATGCATGTATCTATTTTAGTTATCTTTGTATGGTCCTGCTGGTGCTCCGACACAATGACTTTAGTGACCTGCAACTGACCTTAACCAGTATCGCCATAATCATACTCACATATTACTCCCATATTGATATTTGCGCTAACAATATCAGCGAACAATAAGCAGCAATTATAGCAGAGCATTTTTCAAAGGTCCATCAAAAACGAACCTCAAAATTTTCAAAATTCTCAAAGTTCTCCATAACGGTCGAATAGTCTTAGCGAACCTATCTACGTTGCAGTTATAACTAATAACTCCAACATGCTTAACAGTAGCATGACCACAGCTCTGTCAATTGAACCAGTTGGAGCAGGCACCTAATTTCCTGTCTGAACAATCATTTGATAGAGCTCGTACAGATAGATAGAGCGTGCTATGGGTAGAATATGATGAACACTTATTTGATTGAATTTGAAGATGCAGAACTATTTAATGAGGAGTATAATGGTCAAACCATTCCGTTTTATATAGATTATATAGATTTAGAAGAACCACCGAATAACCTGCGAATGATATCGTTGTGGTTTTTCAACTGAAGGGAGACTGTCAGTGTCTCGTCAGGATGTTCAATTTTATATTTTTAACGGCTGGCACATTCATCTGCGTATTGTGATCACAGCTAACCGAACTAATCTCGCATATATTTGTAGGATGGCCAACTCCTGACATCACCAATAAACAATGTAATTATAAAAACTATCAATTCAATAGCATCCCTGGTTGGATCTAATAGCTACATTGAAAGCATTTGCATCGATAATGGAGCAGTTGGCCAATCCAATAAAATAGAGCAAATTATGTTTAGTGATGATGGTGTCAATTGTCCATGGTGATTTGAAGAATCTATTGTAACACAAAGTGGATCAAAAAATTCTGGACGCTTAACTAGATCCGAGTTCCTTTATTACCTACTTGTTCCATTGCCATAATATTATGAAGGTATGTGTAGTATAGCTCAACACTATATGGTAGATTGAACAGTAGATCACTACTGTATACCTACTACGCTATTAGTATTAAAGCGTAGGTTGGATGAACAGATTATCTTTGTAAAGTTCCATTACTGAACCGTCATTCAACAAGTTACTATTCATCAGTATTTTGTAATCTGACGCCAAAAACGGTCAGAAATTACATTGTCTGAATCACATCATGAAAGTTTTAATTTGATTCAGACACTGTAATTTTTGTAATAATATGAATGAATCCCAATTCTTCAGACCCAATCATATTTTACAGTTTCAACACTATGTGGCATGAATATCACACTATTTTTCTACCTCATCTTTTGAATTTGAAACAGTAGCACCGATAACCGATAACTCAATTTACTGCATCACAAAATAGCTGCCACAATTTAGAGGTGTCAGGATTCTCGCCAGGTGTCTTGTACCAAATTACTGGAGTCGTTTTTCTTCCACTTAAATTCCTCTTGAACCAGTGAAGACCATGACATTCGATTAGCTGGAACTTCGGGTGAAACAACCTCGCCATTTACGGGGCCAATAATATATATATTTGGGTTATACAAAGGGGTAATTTTCCGCTATATCAGGTTTCTTCTATACTTTCCTGTACTTTCTCACCAAACACTGTTAGCTGGTGGAATATTCTCAAACATTTACAATCTGATAAACTAATAGAGTTTTAACTTTTCCAGTGAGATCTGATTGCACGGCGCACATTTTAAATTGTTCGTAATAAAGAAATAACATGTTGTACTCACCTCACTCTTCAGCCACAATTAGTAACTCCATCTCCGGTCAGGATAGTGTGTAGTGCGAAGTTACAACTGTAATGTCGACATGCTAGCTAATCGACAGAGTAGTTTTGGTGGCCTGCTGCAAATAGAAATTCTTCAAATTTTTCTGAGTTTCTGTAACTTTGTGTCTTTAATAATTAATTGAAAGCGTAATTGGCGATACAAGACGGTGACAAATTATATATAAATTATGATGTTACTTGACGAGTAGTTATCATAATAAAATTTACGGAAGCCTTTATATATTAATACCACTGTTACCTTTAACCTTCAGTGCTGTAAATACTGAGGGAATGGAAAGTTTGAATTTGTAATAAGATAATACAAATTTCCAGATCCGACCAGATCTACTAATTAACCTACATAGCTACATATTCAAGTAGGGTTAATGCATTCCCATACCATCCAAACGTTTGAGATCATATTGTTACCTCTTTCCAACATTTTTGAACACGTAGCATTCAAGTTTCGGAATATTTAGGCTTTCAAACCAACTTGAAGTAGCTTATTGTTGTTGCGCTGCATAGTTATCACTTGTCTGACTCTGAGTTATTAAGACAGCGATCTGCGATATGTTTTTATTTTCTCAAAAAAACCTCGTCACATTATGATGTACAAGTCATATTTTCATGATTACGGTCATCGTCAGAATTATTTTAAACTTTTACCGCTGTCACTATGAGTCTCAAGTCTCAACAACATTCGCTGAATTTTTTCAGTTACAGTTACAATTGGTGTTACAGTTACAGCCAGTGTTACAGTTAAGGTTAGTCATTAGTGTACCAGTTACAGCCAGTGTAACAGTTACAGTTGGTGTTACAGTTACAGTTGGTGTTACAGTTACAGTTGGTGTTACAGTTACAGTTGGTGTTACAGTTACAGTTGGTGTTACAGTTACAGTTGGTGTTACAGTTACAGCCAGTGTTACAGTTACAGCCAGTGTTACAGTTACAGTTGGTGTTACAGTTACAGCCAGTGTTACAGTTACAGTTGGTGTACCAGTTACAGTTGGTGTTACAGTTACAGTTGGTGTTACAGTTACAGCCAGTGTTACAGTTACAGTTGGTGTTACAGTTACAGTTGGTGTTACAGTTACAGCCAGTGTTACAGTTACAGCCAGTGTTACAGTTACAGCCAGTGTTACAGTTACAGCCAGTGTTACAGTTACAGCCAGTGTTACAGTTACAGCCAGTGTTACAGTTACCGTTGGTGTTGTTGTTACCCTCACATGATGCATGATCAGACTGCAGATGACGTGTAACTGTAACTTTATTTAAAAGGTTAGAACAGACCTCTGCATTGTCATCTGTACTCCTCAGTCTCCTCTACAATAGAGAACTATTGTTTTGTATATCTCTCGGCGTTGCTTGCCATTCTAGCAAGTAAACTTAAACTCGTTCACTCGATAGCTTGCTCTCACCGCTGAGCTGTGTTTTCTTTTTCGCTTGCAATACTCGCCGATAATATGTGTTTTCTGGATTCGTACCGTTTAATTTTGTTCCAGAATCTTAATAGTGTTGTTATGTTGTTAACTTTAGAGTTTTAGTCGTAGAGATACAAATTTACTTGATCTTCGCTGCCTATGAGGTCACCTTCAAAATGAACATGCGCTACCATGCTTTGAATAGCATCATGACATTTGGATCATCGCACAGTCCTCAAAGAGTTTAAAATTTCATCGGCCGTTTGATTAATCAAACTGTCAGCGCTATATAAGTATATATCACAAAGCTGTCTTGCTTATTATCTTCGAATTACATCCCCACTGCTTTAATCTTGATAACACACAAGGAAGCCTGCAATGACATACGGTGTGTGTAATGGTGAAGCAATACCACCACGATAATGAGGTAGATCTTATCCTAGACGACATCAGAGACACTCTAGCTCCTGGTTCTAACCCTGATTGTACCTTCATCACCCGGAGACATGATAAGAGACTGCAAGAGAGACTTATAGGTTAGTTATATCGGGATCAGTAGGAGAGAGTTAGTTAAGGGTGAGTAAGTTCACTCAGAGTCACGTAAGCCTGGATTGTGGGCTGACACGTAAGACGTATTGCTAATGTCTCTGGGCTGTCCCCAATTCCTGTCGGGTGACTGGAACCACTGGAATCCAGCGGTCTAATCGAGATTAGAACGGGAATCGGTCAAGAGGGCTCTCCTCCTTTTTTGAAGGTTTTCTCTTCGCGGATGGGGTTTGAAAAGAGGAAGTACTGATAATTAGAAAGTAGAATCGAGTAGATCCTACTCAATAACTTACTCCACTTGAGCACTTAAAATGTAGTTAGGTTCAATAATACTGTACTTATTATCCTTACTATTAGCTTGTCAGTCTGTTACTGGCATGCATGTCGAAATTATTTACCCATGCATAGTGCATACTGCCTAGATTGCCCAAGTAATGATGTTTTTCAAGTTTAGACATACCATTATTTGTTCTAAGATTGATTTCCAACCAAAACTCTCAGATTTATCTGACAGAGAGGATCCGAAGGCATGGTCTACCCTTGTTTACACTAGAGACTTAGAGCAGACCGCAGTAGGATGGCAGGACATCATTCCTTACCCCAAATATGTCGACAAACGACCGGTTTGGAACATTTTCTTATCATTTTTAGGGTCCTTGATTAACATATAATGATGAAAATCTGAATAGTTCGATGTATTGCTGCGGACTAAAATAACTGATTACTGATGTAATACTTTCATAATTTGTTTTTTACCTGGGACATCAGGTGGAAAAGGGACCAACAAAACGAATGCGACATACAAATCCAGTAGACAACTCCACCATTGTAAGGCATCTTCAGGTATCAGTGTTGTTCAGTTGTTGTAGCCTTTCTGTTTTTGTATCCGATCACTTTAAATAGTTATAGTTGAGCACACAAAACGAATGTAATGAGCAATAAGTAGGAGTATTTTGCTTGATTTTGCAAGAACATTATAAGCAGGAGTATGAGCAGCATGATGTATGAAACCGGTATATTTCAGCCTTATTTGAGCCGAATATTGACGGCAGTAGTTTAATAGTTTAATGAATAAAGCAATAAGTAGGTGACTTGATTTAAAGACGTGTCCCCTCAATATTCAATCTCTCTGATCCTAGGAACGAATAAGGAAGTGGGCCGACAGAAAGCCGGGTATTTACACCAAGAAATCATCATACTCCACGGCTTCGGCCCAGAAACCTGGCTTTGTACCTGCTACCTGTCCTGCACAATTATCTAAAGTCGCGGTTAGTCTCATTTATACTTGTACGGTATAGACATTTATAGTCTTGAAATTACTGTGGTATTGTATGATGATTGATGTGGTAGATGATTGATGTGGTATAACTATAGTAGATGAATACTGAAATGAATTTTAAATATTGAAAATATGTAATTGCGTTTTTTGCAACTTTTAGTTTTGGTTTAAATAAACCACATGATCTAAATCAAAGAAAATGTTATTAAAAATCAAAAATAAAATCGGCAATCTTTTGGTTATATTTCAGAATATTATTCCTTACTCTCTCTGTCAGCTGATAAGTTCGGTGGATCTACCACTCAACCCTGAAAACGACCAGAAACAATCAGTTAAGAAGAGCAACTCTAACGAGGGGTTGAGTCCTAATGATAGTCCTGATAAATTCCCCGTCTCGTGGAATATTCTCAGGTATGTAGATTTGGAAACTGATCGGTAGGTGAACCTTATTTGTTTATAAAACTTGTTATGTAGCAGTGGGTTTTGAATGATCGATGCTTGTAGCTGGTAGGTTTATCACTGTCACGTGTCAGAAAAAAATATGGTCAACCTCCACATCTGGCCCAATCCTGCCCCCAAAAGAGCATTTTATTTTCTCCGATGAAAAGTCTGGTTCAAGCATGAAATAATAGTGATTTTACCCAAACCGTCATTGTGGAATGTAGATAGTTTTCTAAAATGACATTTCTCTCGAATTGTTTCTCTCGTATCGTATCAAATATGACTGAAGTTTGCCACCTGGGGTTGAAAAATGGTTTGTGTTTCAGTCAGAATGACGCGACCCACCTGAACCTCCAGACATACGGAATGGACCCCAACGTAACGTACGTGCCAGCAAGGCGATTAAACTCTCATATCAACAGCTATACTGAAAGGTTATTGTCAGAACCACTATGGTTACAATAAGTCTTTATTTCGAGCCTCAAAAAGCTTTCCCAACACAAAACTTTTGGTAATCTGGTTACTGAACAGTTCAGATATAACTTTTACAAGTAAGCACGTTAAATTGCTAACTGGCACCAATCAAAAACTTGTTTCCTCAGGAAGAAGACCGAGCAGCAAGAGAGAACTGTAGCTAAACAGCAGCAACTGTACGGACGACCAGGAGGAGTCCTACAACCCGCTCGTGCACCCAGATACAAGAGTAGGAAACCAGGTTTTTAGATATACCCAGACAAATAATATTGTAATACGGACAAACAGACGGACAACAGATAGAACAGGTACGAACTATAAACAAACAAATAAACCTCGGAATAGAACAGCAAAAAGAATACCAAATACAGTGAAAACTTACAGCACAGAAATTACAACAAGTGACAATAAGAAATTACAACAAGTGAAATGCAAACGAATTTCACTCCCCTGTAAACATATACTTATAATCTCTTTTAGATCTTCTTTTCCTATAACTCATTATTCTGTAACAAAATCTCTCCAGGAGTAAGACTAAGAAGGTACCCTGACTCCACCGAAGATATGACAGAAGAAGGAGCCGACGAGGAGTCTACTCAGGGCACCAAGTTTAAGTGCTCTATCTGTATTGAGGGTCTCCAAGTAGCTGGTAAGCATCAGGTTCGTCAGTTTCTGTGTGAGATGGTAGTCACGTGATCTGTTCCGACAAATCTTAGTACAGTATGTGTCACTATTTGGTTGGTTGATGCCTCGTTTGTTGTGTTTGTAGTCAGATACCAGCGAACATGTCTGTCGGATGGTTTTGTGAGGGTTAATGCCGTTTATTTTTATATCGGTATTACAAGAGTGCATGCATATTGCATGGGTGTTTTGTTTTAAAACGAGTTTATGCCCGTTTATTCATATTGAGAAGTCTAGAGGCATGAATGACGAATTCAGTTTATCAAATTCATTTTCAGCATCATTTCATGCTTATACGGACATTTTTCAGGAACATTAACTGTTCAAAATGTAAGAAGAGCTACAATTTTTTTAATAATCAATGTCGAAAGCCAAAGGGATTAATAATTGTAAGATGGCTGTCAAATGGCTGTCAAATGGTTGTCAAATGGTTGTCAAATGGTTCCTTTTTGAGCGAAAATAAGCATTGGAGTTATTGAAATACGCCCCCCCCCCCCCCCCCCCCTGTGATAACTTGCATGTCCACGGTTCATAGTGCTTGTAAAGTGCGAATAATTTCAACATCCCTAGAATATGTGATTTTGGCATGCTATTGCACTAACTTTCAGCTTTAGAACGATTTGCACAAGTCAACTTCCTCAGGATCTGAACTTTTTTATCTGAAACAAATGAGACCGTGAATATTCAGTATCTAACAAATTATAAATCATAGCAAAAATAGAAATAACACGTACAAGATGTCACATTTGCCATTGTCCAACTTTGCAGCCGAGGGGTCTGCCCGGAAACTGCAGACACAGTACTGTAGTAGGTTGGCAAAGTCTGCAGAGAAACTGCAGAACCAGCACTTCAGTATGCTGCCAGAGATTTGTCGCACCGTTTCCCCCGTACTGTTCGAGCCGGGTTAGTGTCCTAAAACAGCTTCTTTCTCTGACGATAAGTATCAGCACTCCTTACCTCCCTTTTTTAGATCATACCCTTCAAACTGAGCATTCCCTCTACCTCTACTTCCAACACCCTTCTGCAATCTAAGTATCAGCATTCCTTCATACCACCCATATAAAATACCCTTATAAATAATTTCAGCACCGCCCTCTCGATCAAAAACACTACATCTCTCTCTAGTAATCCTACACCAGTCTCTGAAAAAGTTCAGTTACTTATTTTGTTCAATCTTTACTTATTTCAACCTTTACTTTTTTTCAATCTTCACTTTGTTTCTTTTGTCCTGAAAAAGGTCCACTTTTTACCCTGAAAAAGACGCAGCCAAAAATGATTGTAGCCATTCGAAATTAGGTACTAGCACTACTGAATTTTAATCTATTCTGTCAGATTTTCATTAGATTTTATTATAATCTGATTTAAATGTTTTGAAATAAATTATCCATTTGAACGTTTATGCCTTCAAGATTGGTCCTATCTTAACTGAAGCAAATTTTGTCGGTTTTGCATCACTAATACTAACAGTAACATTTATATTATCTACTCTTATACTGACGGAAATTATAGATCATAATATCGATTATCCAAAATCGATTATTCAATATCGATTATCCAATATCTATTATCTAATATCTATTATCTAATATCGATCACACATCACGACATATCAAACAGAAGAAAACAAAGCATCGTCGAATTAGTAGAATTTAAAACATGACTTCTCAAAGCATACTTGATTATCTGAAAAGAATAGCTTGAAGCCCGTATCTCTAAATCTTGCAGCTATCGTCATTCTCTGATTAAATTCACCAGACAAGTATACTTGTAACTCTTTCAATATAACTGATACAAGTACACTGCACAGTGCACTCCACTTTTCCACGCATATCATCACTTAGAAACGGTATTTACTGCATATCATCGCACAGCAAAGGTAATAGTAATACCACCAATAGAAGCATTCATATTTTATACTGGGCAAGCTTGTGCATGATACATTCAGAATAAAGTCACAGCTATAACATGGACATTATTATTAAACATATTTCGCGGGATACGTTGCAGTAGATATACAAGTACAAGCTGCTTAGCTGCTGATCTGCGGTTAAGAAATAAAAGTTCTATTATGACGAGAAAAAAATAATGCAGTCGAAATTTTCCATTTAGATTCTGCTGAGACTGACGTTTTGAATTCAACAAAAGAGATTGAATCCAATAAGAATTCTTTAACAAAATTAATTGCATTTGTCACTCTTAATTTTGCCAAATCGACCTGTGTGACCAAGCTTTAGACCTGTTAAAATTATGGCCATTAAAGTAGTACACAAAGTTTTGTTACTGTAAATTTTCACTTCCCTGTGATTTTTACCCCTTCAGATTGGCCACCAAACATTGAGTATCATACGAGTGACGCCGAATCTGCGCTAGTGCACTCAAAGATACAAGGCAAGAACCTGGGGGGAGGTCCGCTTACCTCTGACAGTCTGGTAAACTACAAGATAGACAAAGCTCCGGTAGATCTTGGATCTACAACTTCTCTGGCCCTGGTATCGGGGGAGGGTAGGGCTAAGAGGAATTCACCGGGTCAGTTGTACACTGGGACAGCCCTTAGGACTGAATCTGTTGCAAACCAGGACCATTTCCTGAGCAAGGGGCGGTTGTTGGATCTGAAACAGTTGGTTATCAAGGAAAGGATAAACCCTAGTGCGATGAGATCGGTACGTGCGAATCGTAAGAAACAGGATCAAGGAGGTTCCCCACACAATGGACGGGGAACGGAGAAAAGACCACTGAGAAAATCAGACAAGTGTTTTCGTTCGGAGGGAGGAGCTCAGTCTTTGTACGATCGGTTTCAAGCTTCCAAATCGGGGAAAAAGAAACGAAAAATGTACGGAGTAAGCATTTGTGACGTCTACGAGAGTAAACCAGAGCCAGATATGTTTAGCTACGGGCTTTTTCTTTCAACGCCAATAGCCACTCCACCGAGCAAGCAAAAACTTGACCCTCTGATGAATATCAAACCTGTTAACTTCATTAATAACCTTAGTGTGTAGTCACTGAAGTGGTTACACTTGGAAAATCAAACTTACAATGGATGAAATCAAATATTTATCGGTAAGAAGAACTAGCAATCTTGAATAATAACTTCGGTGTTTTACAGTATGGTCTACTCACTACTGTTTATACTACGATGTTGCCTTTTGAGTACTGTACTTAGCTTTTATAAACATAATTTGGGTGCTTGTTAATAATAAATTTGCTATAGAACACAACTAGCTAAGCTAAAGGCCACAATCATATAGATTTGTATGTTCTTCACTTCATATTTTGATTAGTGACTCAGTATCCTAGGAGCAGATTTCTTTATTTTAGTATTTAAGTTTATTTATGCAAATTAGACTATTTCGTTTGTTTTATTGAGTTTCTTAAAAACATGATATAAGTATTTTGCTAAAAAAGTGGGAAAATGGAAAGCAAGCTTGAAACTGCTAATATAATCATATCCAGTGTATGTATTTTTTTTTCCCTGCTTGGGTCTGCATGGGAAACATTTGTTTTTATGTTTTGCAATTTTTGTTACCTCAGAACCTTTTGGCAGTTCGCGAACAACTGTACGTGAACAGTTCAAATCAATCATGAAATTGAATGGTATGTATGGTATCTTGGATACAATTAGTTACGATTAGCATAATTTGCCATTCATTGTAGCGTAGTAAATTGCTGGATCAAACTATTGACGATTCTCCAGGGAAGCATTTTACACTACGTCATGGGGGGTGATTCGGAATCAGCGTCTAAAAATACACCGATTTAGATCAATTTCATACCCAAAGGGCCTTTTCACAAGAATTTTCTTAAAATTTGGGAGAGCGATTAAGTAGCAGCGATATAAGTCGTTCGTTTTTGGTGGAGTATTATCAGTTGCCATCATCATCATCATCAACAACAACAACAACTATTCCATACCTGACATGGTACTCTTCTGTCTACTAGACTACAGTCAACCACACATACATGTTTAGGGATCCCTTAACACTAACAGGAATCCACACCAACACGCAGGAAGGCCTCTGATATCACGTCAAACTGTTATTATGTTGACCATTGTTAATGATCTGGCCTGGCGCGCGCTACTTCGTAGCTGCACTTGCCATCAGGCCAACATTTCGAGAAGAAAGTGGCGCGCGCTCCTTCGAAGAAATTTAGACGAGTAACATCCGTCAATTATTATGCAGTCATTTACTGGGCTTGCTCTATCCAGAGCCCTTGCGCTTGCAGTAGCGCGCGCCCGCCTCACTTATGAAACAAGCGCGCCCGAAGTGGCGCGATCGAAAGCACATGGTTAGGTGAATACTGGGCCGCGCTCAGCCTGTCATTCCGCCGAATTTAACTATTAGTAGAGGCTCTTACGGGCAAAAAGACGTGTATTCTGCTACGAGTTTAGAGACCTAATCGCTAATTAGACACAATAGTATGATGTCTAAGGATCGATAATATGTTAAGAAGTATAAATTTGGCCTTATTAGTCACGTGCTATACCAATGCGCGTTTTAAACTTTGACAGTCTATTACTCTAAGGCAAATAGAGTAATTATATTCATATTTTGTCAGCAATAAGATCACATTATTTTCTATTTGGTGTGAAAATATGAGCTAGAACGGACATAATCTCGTTGAGTTATAGCTGTTTGAAATTTATGACGAACGCGCGGGTGCCAATTGATAACAACTAAATGCATTTGCGCGTAGTGCGCGTCGAAAATTTGGCAAAAAACGCTTGCGGAGTGACAATATTCAAACTTCGATAAAGTATATGAAGTGGGTACTTCTCGGAAAGGAAAAATTTAGGCAAACACGATGTGACTATTTTTGGGTTGATTTAATACAACTGCAAAAAATTATTCAAACTTCAAGCAAAAAAGTCAAAGTTTTTACCACTTTTTTGGATTTTTAACTGCGCTAAAATAAAGGGATTTGTTTTATTTTTATACCATCTTGTGCAGCTGTCTTTTAGCTATCTTCATGCAAGTTTTGTCGACATGCCAACAAAATTAACTTGCTCAAATTATCAAAAAACATGGTTTTTTGGCCTATTTTTGGCCCAAAAATCGGTTTTTTGCGATTTTAACCGCGCTAACTCAGTCCAATCATCTTGAAACCACTTTTAATCGATTCTACGGTCAAAAATACGTCTAGTAAGGTGTATCTGGGGTCCCTAGCGTATCGTGCAGACAATGCCCGTAAGAGCCTCCCGTACGAGCGTGCTAAATCACTTTACAGTCGATTTTCGAAATTTTTCTAAAAGGCCCCCCGACAGTTCAGACCAACATCATTCGATGTATTTTCGGACGCTGATTCCGAATCACCCCCCATGACATAGGGTTAAAATGCTCCCATAGCGAGATATTGGCGAAAAACTGTCTTGATCACGTGATATGACCATATACGGAAGTTAGTCTAATTTCTCGTTAGGGTTAGGGTTTCAGCATATGCTTTTGTTAAAGATTGGGTTAGGGTTAGGGTTGGGATCAGATTAGAGGGCTATGATTTCGAATAGTCATTCAGGGCCACCAAGAGAACGTGTTTAAAAAGTCACGTGACAGTCGAGTGTAGAGTGATTAATCATCATCCCCTCCCGTAAGAGCCTCTACAGTCATTTTATCTGGTAACCACCATGCCATAAGTTGTTCACGAACACCTGTTCACGAACAAGGGTGGTCGCGCGCGGTCGGGCTATCTCGGGTCGGGCCAATCATCAGTGATGATTGGTATTGTTTTATACATACCATGAACCGGATCGTTTGCCCGCCAATTTGATTTGTTTCAATTGTTCGAGTTATGATGCTCCTGCTTAACTGCAGTCGAACACTTTCTTTGGGAAACCAAGCAACAACTAGTTATATATATATATATATACTAAACAATTGGAAATTGGAAGCAAGGAAAGTTGGCAGTGGCCGCTCCCACTTGTCCATTGTTAATGGACTAGCCCGGCGTGTGTTTATATTTTGTACTTCGTAGCAGCTTGCCTCGAAAAGAAACAAAAAGCAGCGCGCGCTACTTCGAAGAAATTTAGACGAGTAACATCTGTCAACGCTCCCACATGCATTGTGCATTGATTCACGATGTCAATCCTACACAGCTCGGCGAGGCCCAGTGGTGCATTTCGCTGATCTAGCGAAAAAGCATTATTTGATGCGCGGCGCCGCGGCATAGTAGTGTGTACTGCATTGCTCTTTACAACGCTCTTTACATCGCTCTCTACAACTCTCCCACTAAATCGCTCGTCCAAATTTTTTAAATCATTGTGAAGAGGCCCTAAAGGTATGACAGCAATTTAGTTCGGTGTTTATTTGGACGCTGCAATTACGAATCACCATTCACCTTGCATAACGTTGGGTAAAATACTTTTCTGGATAGGAGAGTTATGGGCAAAAAACATTTTGGTCACGTGACAGGCTATTAATTAAACCACGAATTCGATTGTTTAAGACTCGGGTTAGGGTTAAGCTTGGGATTAATATAAGGTTTATGTAAAACCGTATTGTTCGGCTGCTAAAACAATAAAAACCAAAGTCACATAACAATTTTTAATGCGGGGTGATACTCGTAAAATATTTGTTTCAAGACCGTACAATTTAGCGCGCGTCTTGGTAGGTTATAAACCTACAAAATAATTGTTGGGCGAGAGAATTAGTAAAATCCCCTTTTGGCACTGCACTACAAATTAAATATTGCATTACATGTCCATGTCATATGCTGCATGCACGAATACTGTAGACGGGCGCGATTAGATTCTCAATTCCGACCGTAATTCTGTGTAATACATCATACTGCATGCTTATATGTTATACGTTTCTGTTTTATCAGTAATTTCTGTACTGTGGGATTGTTGTACGTGTACACGTTTATACATTAACAATACGGCCCCAACGTTAATGCGGCTTTAGCTATGTGTTGGTTCAGCCGAATTAATTATTATGTAATCAAGTTTATTTTTCTCGTTAGTTGTCATCCGGCCAAACAATAAGCAACTTATATTGCAGTACCATATATCAATTAGTATATCAAAAATCCGGAAACACAAAAATTCTGGGCCAGATGCGGGATGTGTTGAAATTTCTAAAGTGGAAGGTTGAAGTACATGCTGACTCTGTTCTGCCAGGTGATGCAATAATAATTGGACTGAATGATGCCTCGAAATTGTTCGAGCTCTCTAGGAAAGCCTGCCATTACACCAAGGTCTCTATCAAACAATTCACTGAATTCGTATGGCAGGAATCTATTAAGAACCAGTTACAAATGGAGGGCTGGTCTCAAATCCCCGTGGTGTCTACCACCCCCCTGAAGTTCCCTTATCATACTAGCAGAGAAACTGAGGTTCTAGTCATGAGCTTGTTTTACAAAAACAATCTTCTAAACTCATTTCTTTTTGTCCTTGACAGACTGAAATGGCCATCTCCCTATTGCTCCTGTGGTCATGAAGAACAAACTGCAATTCATATACTGACTAGTTGTGGTCATGTTGACGAAGACCTTAGGGACCAAGCCTCATATCTTCTCAGTATTGGTAACGAGGTCTCCAATCTGGAAGATCTGGGTACTCCACACTTGGCGATCCTAAACTGCTCCAGAGATCCAAAGTTCATCCAAATCTGCAGTGAATGTGTGAATAATGATGACCTCAAGCTAAGAAGGAAGATCTGTATTTCTACAGGGCCCACCCACGCCTAGCTGGGGAGTCTAGTCCCTACACTAGACGGCCAATGCTCTATCCATTGGTATGTACGCGGCCTTACCCAGGCCTGTAATAAATGGGGAGTCCCTCTTAGGACGACCAGTGCTAGACACTGTTTACTACTGACTGAATGGAAATCTACTTTACTCTTCGGATTGGTAGAACCTGTCTGGTTACATGAACATTGGAGCTAGTTTTATATTAACTCACATGATATTATTGTCGACTTAGACTGCTTGGATGTATCACATCTCAACCATTGTTGGGTGTGTTACTTTGTTTTGGGCTTCACTTTTAAGCTTTATTGATTTTATCTATAAAATTGCATCTCCATTAATATTTATGTAACTCGAAAAACTTTTTCTACCAAAAACGTTTTTGATCGGGAATCGTCTTTAAATTATTTTGGGGAATATTTTGACTTGATATAACGACGTCGTCGTAATGACACAAGTGACTGATCAACCACCTTATTTGATAGTGTTTTTAGAAATAAAGTATTTATATTTTTAACTTGGGGTGTAAATATTTTTAGGGTTTTTATTTTTTAAATTTCAGATCTTTCATACTATTTGTTACTAAAATGCTCATTGTAGCCTATAATATTTAGATTTTCATCATCATATCAAAATATGTCATTGTAATTTTGCATGGCTGAAATGTAACGCTTGATTTATATATATAATGATTAATTGAATTTTCAAATAAATAAAAAATAACCTACCAGTGACCAAACGCTGTTTTCGAATAAGATCTTTAAAATAGCATAAAAATCATTTATTGACAAGTTATGATCAAGAAAAAACAATTTTTCAGACGCGCGCACGTGACAGGCTTGTAGAACGATATTTGAGCTGTTATACTTTGTGATTTGAATTAGTTTTGGTTTTAAAGTAATCTTGAAGATAATATATATTTGATTTGATTCACGATATCAATCCTTCACAGCTCGGTGAGGCCCAGTTAAGTGTTGCATCTAGCCGATCTACAATCTAGCGAGAAGCATTAGTGACTGCGCGGCACGGCCCAATAGTGCATCGCGCTACCAGCAAAAATTCATCGCACCACAAAACAGCTTTTTGCCTTTTTTAAATTTAAAACTTATCATCCATCAAAAGTTATTAATAAATTAGCAAACTAGTTGCCCGAGAAATCTGACAAGTTGCAGATTATGTGATGTAATTTATGAGCACACTGGCATTGAATGTGAGAGCTATTTTTTGGTTGTATCGGATTAGTTTTATTTACGGTAACCTCTCTTTCACAGTTTATTATTAAGCTTTCAAGCAGTAGACTATTTTGTTTTCTATATTCTATCAGACTCTTACTTAAGTCTAGTTATACATTTCTTTATCATATTTTATTGATCTAAGGTGTAGTCTTCCCAGTTCAATTTGTAACGGAGTTTTATATTAACAGGAAACGATGTAATATCAAATATATTTCTATGTTGCCATGGGTTGGTAAGTCCCCATACATCGTAGTCCGATATTTTCATTGCGTCATAATATATTGTTTGCACTTGTTGGCAAGAACTGCGATCTGAAAGGGTACCGATAATCCTTACATAATACTTTCATTGATTGAATGACTTTTTATAACTTATTATTATCTGTTCCTGATGAATTGAAGTTACCATTATCAGACAATATCGGGGAAAATGATTGAATAGAATAACTTAATATTGAATATGGAGTGTTCATGAGATACTTTATCGAATTTTGCTACTATGCAAATTTGTCTCTGCAATTTTCGTTGGGTCTTAAATTTCATCCAAATCACTAAAATTTCTGTTCTCCGATTTCTTATGTCAAACTGAAATAATTTCATCGTCCTGCATACTATGTGTCTGGACTTTCCCAGAATCCATTATTGGTATTTGATCCGTTCAGAGATTGTTTCGACGTTAAATTTGTTTTTATTGAACTTACTCTTATTTTTGTTTACGTTAATATTCCAATCATAAAGGATCCCAATTGGGGAAGGAAAGGATTTTCAATATTCCCTTCACTCCTCTCGAACATTTCAACTGTTATTACCAATTTGTTATTAATGTTTGAATCCCAGTATCACCTAGTCTACAGAGTATCTGAGAATCTATTGGATCTATGTGAAATGACGCATCTGTGTGGATGTTAATTGTAGAAGCTTCTGGCCACCACTTTTCAAAGTCTTAACCACTGTGCAAAATGCTGCTCCTCAGCCACTGAAATACAGTCCATCGGCCGAACATGCAAACTGCCAGTCCGTATAATCGTGTTATAAAGGTAACTTTTAAAAGATTCAATATCATTTGATTCAGTATGGCCCTTTTCATTTAACCCTTAATCATGATTTCAAGGCGGAGTCAACTGAATGATCTGGATGGGGGTCTTAGCTCACCACAGGGATTTATTCATTGAGTGTCATCAATATAGCACAGTACTATCTCTCTCTTCAGGCTGATGTATGCACATCCTAGGTTGTACAGAATTGGTTAACAACTCATATAATAGCTCTCAAAAAGAAGTGGCAAAGAAACCAGTCACTTGTTTCTAAATCCCTGTAATGAATACGGCGTAACAGGCGTTAGCTGCAAATGGCTCTCCAATTTTCACTATGTGATGTTTAGAACATGAGTAAATGCCATGAGGGAGAAACAAAGAAAAGTGCAACAGAAAAGCTATTAGTTAAAGTAAGGCTGCTTGTTTGGCCTCCAGCACAACAAGACCAGAGAGTTGAGCAGTTTAGGAAACTCAGCTACACAAAACGTCTTTCACAAGATGTACTTAAGGTTGTGCCTGGAGCATGTACACTGTAAAGGCTGTCCAATGTAGCAGTTTATAAATTACTTCTTGACGTTCGAACTATGCTCGCAAATGTTGATACGTTAATTTACTCATTAAATCATACATTTTTACATTACTTTCCACACAACTACATTACATTGATAAATATCTTAAAGAGCCGATATGTTGCCAGAGAATAATATAAAGAAACTTGAATCTTCATTTCTAGCATGCTCCATCAAAGGCTAAAATTGTGATTATACAAATATAAATCGTCTGTATACAGTGCTAAATATAATGCTTTTATAGTCATGAAGCCGAAGCTGAAAGACTTGAACGAAAATATAACATGCAGCCTGTGTTTTGGTTATCTCATCGATGCTACTACTGTCATTGAATGTTTGTGCACATGTAAGTTTGTAAACAAAATGGTATTTTCATATTTCTAATCATAATGATCATATTTATAGTGGAGTTGGTGATCTCTTTTATACTACTTATTGATCAATTTTATATTATAGTTTAAATGATTGCTAATGAAGCAAGGAAATGTTAATCTTCACAATACAAATTTGATTATGTTTGTTTGTGAAACAGGTACGGTAACAGCTAAACTTCATACAATAAATAACAATCATAATTGGAGATCGGTTTAATATCATAATTAATTGAGTAACTTTTTCAGTTTGCAAAACGTGTATTGTCAAGCATCTCGATGAACACAACACGTGCCCCAAATGCAATGAAGTAATACATCAGTCGCATCCCAAAGAGCACATTAGATACGACAGAACCCTCCAATCTATTGTATACAAGGTTTGCTATTTTCTACATTTTTTTGAAACTATGAGGGTGATCGCTACGTTTTCGTTACTTAGATTTATCTGGTATAGTACTTGGAAATAACTGTTTCATGTGAATTTTGTAACAAAATATCATGCTGGTCACTGTTAAAAATATCTTTTTAATTTATTCAATATATCCTCAATATTGAGTAATATTGTCGCTATATGCACTATTTGTAAATTTGAACAAGCAGGCTGAGCCATACTGTATTTAGTGCTACAGTCTGGTCATAAGTTGAACTTCTAAGTTAAAATTGTGTCAACTATTTCTCCTTTGATTTTATTATAGCCTCGATCTTTTCGGTACAGATTTCACTGTGCCAGGTAGAACACAACCCCAAAACTAAGTACAAAACCTTTGGAGAGAAATCCAGGGTATAAGTCAGAATGGGACCACTAGACACGCGACCGTGGGACCCACACCACGTGACCGTAGGGCCCATACCACGTGACCGTGGGGCCACACCACGTGAGCTTGGGGCCCATACCTCACCACAACACCAAATAACACTTCCTCGTATAACAGGTAGTACCAGGACTCCAGAAGCAGGTAGATGATCAGAGAGCAGAGTATGAGTCCACCCACCCAGAGGTTCCCAACACTCCCCCCTCTGATAAGGGGTCGGATGGTGAGGAATGTAATGGTGATACTAATGGTAAATCTCCTCCCCGCCGCGCCAGGTTAGTTGGGCTTCAGTGGAATTTGTTAACTTGATATTGTTGATATCATAATTTATTTACTTATCACTGACAACCTGATTAAATGAATAACTCTGTGATTAATTAGCTTTAAACCTGAAATGTGTTCAAGATCATGTTTTGATTAAGTTAGCAGAGTATAGTTATTAGTTTTGCTCTAATAATTTTATCTATCTGGAAAAGGGTTCTTGAGCGCCGTTTTAACGCCACTATATAATACAACATAAATATTACATAATATGTATTACATAATATAAATATGCATCATATCTAGGCTAGCTGCAACGTGTATAACCGTAAATTAATGAAAGGACCTATGTTGGAATTAAAACACGAAAATTTAGAACAGCTCTGAATTGCTATATATATTTCATTGTACATATTAAAACTTGATTCCTTAACGGTTAATATTCAGTTACAGGTATTTCTCATTATATCGCTACATCACATTATTTCAATCTGTTTTATCATACCTTCCACTGCAATAAACATTCTAGTAATAGAGCACTACCTAATCTAATAATAGAGCACTAATAGAGCACTAATAGAGCACTACCTAATAATAGAACACTAATAGAGCACTACCTAATAATAGAACACTAATAGAGCACTACCTAATAATAGAACACTACCTAATCACATTACTAAAACGTCTCACCAGCTAATCCAGCTATCTTACTATATATAAAGCGAGACGATATATATATATATTTATCTGTGCCATTTTACTGACACCACGGCATCAACTTTAACGCGAATTTCTGCAAAAACCGTCAAAGATATACACCTGAAACTTTTTTGACTGGGTCAAATGCTTTAATGGCCTCCAAATCAGCATGAAAAAATAAAAAATTGGCCAAAAAATAGGAGTTTTAGAGCCCAAAATTTGGTACCCCAAGTGGTGTCAAAAACGCGAATTAAATAGGTAATAATTGTTTTAGTCTCTTGAGTCTTGACACCATTTTAGGGTTAGACGGGTTCCTGCTAGTTATAGATAAACTGCGTTAAGGAGATCCCACACCGCTCAAATGTCACCGGTTCATTAATACGATTATCTCTGTAGCAAAATCTTATTCACCAAAAACCCCACCAGTAAACGGTCTGCTATTTAATACTAGCTATTGTTTGGTCCATTGTTCTGTCATTGTTTGCTCTATTGTTTGGTCATTTGCTGGTGACAGACGCACAGATCTTCTGGAATATTAAATATCACTTAAACTAAACAATACTGTTTATAAACAATGTTATCTGGTGCAACTCCACATAGCCCAGTTATTATTGTACATTGTTTATCAGGAGGAAGTTAAGAGATGTTACCGGACACTGATGATATTAAATACTATTAGCTACCTAATCCGCTGTGGGGAATATTACCACCTGTGTTAATACTTTTCTAGGTATATAGTACCGTATTGTGTTCAGTCACGAATAATGCTTAGTGCTGTCAAACTCTGTCATATTTATATTTAACGTTGAAACAATCGCCAAACAGAAGTGACAATAATCTGAATAAACCTCCAAATTCCTACAAATACCTACTTTTGATTGTTTTTGATTACTTTAGATTACTTTCAATTATCTTTTAATACTTGCATACGCATATACCTTTACTTTCTTAAATATATATTATATATTATGATATATCTGTCATGTCATGCGAGAACAATATATACCCAAACTAATAGCTATGCTATAAATACCTAGAAATCTGAAATACTATACCGTAAATACCAAAACGGGGCTATAAATACCGACAATACCTTTAAAAGAATCATTTTGTGAGGTCAACTTGCGCTAAATATATTCGGGGCCGATAACGTAGACAACGGTATTTAACATTACAGAAACTTGGTGGGCAAGCAGAGCAATTATATCGTCATTTGTCATGTCTAGTAGCTATTTTGATAGCTTATTGAACGACTAATTTAGAGGTATTTAAGAATAGCAACGCCATACATAGCAATTTAACATTAACATAACCTTGCACATCTGAATTGAGCATCTGTCCCAAATTTTTACTGAAAATGAGTCCCTTCTATCGAGTCCCTTATAAAGAGTCCACTTAAACAAGTCCTGTGCTAATTAACATCTACATTCTACTTGATAAGATAATAAAAATAAGTATTATTCTACTTCTAACATACAGTATATTATATATATATATATATACGATACTACAGACTAACATACAGTATGATACTACAGACTAATTTTCTAAAACCACATATGTTATCACGTGGCCTCTACCACTAAGAGAGTAATTACTGGTATTTTTATCTAACACTTACAGCTACAAAATAATGCAGACTACTAGTGACTACTAGTGACTATTAGTGACTATTAGTGACTACTAGTGACTACTAGTGACTACCTTACTAACCAGGTCACCTCTACCAGAACCACTACACTAGTGACTACTATACTAGTGACTACTATACTAGTGACTACTATACTAGTGACTACTATACTAGTGACTACTATGCTAGTGACTACTATAATATACTAGTGACTATCAGTGACTACTGGTGACTACCTTACTAACTACTCCTCTATAACAGGTCGCCGCTACCACCACTACACAACACATGTGACTACATTGTACCAGTACAAGTAGATCCTCACAAGACCACTGTGAATGGTAACAGCAGCAGTGACTCTGAGATGGAGGACAAGGTATGTACGGAATGTGGGTGACTACTGTTGAATGTGTGGAATGTACATGAAACAGAAACTGTACTATTGTGTGCTGTGTAAATTGGGTGATGATGTGTTCACAGACAAAAACAAGACGCTATAAATAAATTGAATCTATAGGTTTAATGATGTTTACTTTTCCAACTCACTAAAGTCAATAACTGCTTAGTTATTATTACTACTAAACTTTACTAAACTTTACTAAACTTTACTAAACTTCCCCCAGAACGGAACACTACAGGAGCTCTCTAAACCAATCCTTGGTTGTCCGGCTAGGTGCCCCATCAGAGTTATCAAGAAGTTCGTCCAGACTAAACTCAATGTTCAGCAGGAAGATGTGAGACTGACTATATTTCCTGTTTGCGTATTTTTGGTTGAAGATTGCATTTATCTTGGTGTTCAATATTTCATATTGATCAATCATTTGAACAATGTATATTATATAGTTAATTAAGTACCTTAAAAGTAAACTAACTCTGCAACTTGCGATGCAGAGAAACGTTATTCAACTGCGGAGAATAAGTTACAATACCTTAAATAGAAAGTATTCTGTGCAGATTATGCTTGCTATGGCTTAAGGGTTTAAAACGAATGGTTACTAAATGAATGGTTACTACGCACTTATACATCGTAACATTTACGAATACCAAGTTAGAATATATAACTTTGATTTTTGGCATCGTTTCAAACATAGAAAATAGACTTTGTCAGTCGTTCATATGATTAATAACTACTCAAACCCCAGTTCTGGCGTTAGGGGAATAACTATGGCATTCTTACGTGTAATCACACGTGAATAAGTAATATAATCTTTACACGGCAAATTTGCGAATGAGATTATTTCTACCCTACTCGAAAGTTCACACACTTGCTAAGAGAAATACTCAGAATTGAGTGCGATTATAATTGTGGAGACGACCTAGCTAACAAACAGTCAACACTTTCATGATGATTAAAATATGTGAAGAATTTATTCTTTCACTTGTTTCTCGATTATGATTTCGCTATCTTGAACAAAATGCAGTTCAATTGTGAAGCCAGAATCACAGTATAAGTGCTGCAAAGTGAACTTGTTCTGGTCTCAAATCATTTTTTCTTCATTTTTAAAGGTTTTCTTTCTGTAATGCGAAGTCAGCAAGTGGAACTTGAGGATAACTGTAATGATCCACAATCCACATTAATTTTTATAAATGTAATGAATTTGAAGTTGTTTTGATACAGTTTATTTTAAGTTTTAAACCAATATCACAACTACAAATAAATAAATTTATTGAGAGTATTAATTAATACTACGTTGTATGTTGTAACCTGTTACCCCCCAGTATAACATTGTTATCACTGAGTTAAGTCAGAAACAATTAGACATTTCCCAGAAAGAACTATTTTAAGTGCTGTTTTCTCCACTGACGTTAATTCTACTATCACACTGGAGGGGAATTCTAGCAACATTATATATGTCGTCATCGTCAAATAAAATATGTATACTTTGTACAATAAAGAGCTAGACGATGAAGAGAAATCAAATCATGACTGATTTTTTAGATTTCCTCGAACAAAGCTTTTGACTAGCGGGTTTCTAGTAGATGATAGTTGTTAGTAAACATGATAATTGTAATGTAACAACAAATGGGCATTATAAGGAATGTAAACATTAAACAATGTCCTGACATGCTAGTTACTACAGTAAAACCCCGATTTACCGCGCCCCGATTCACCGCGCACACAGATTTACCGCAAACACAGATTTACCGCAGCCATCTCCTTTCCCCAAATAGAGCTTACGGTAACATGTACATGTATATTTAAAAAACAAAACCCCGATTTACCGCGGATGTTTCCTTTCCCCAAACTCCGCAGTAAACCGGGCTTTTACTGTACATGTGTTCTGCAGAACACACATCACATAGTTGTAAACTTATCCCGCCCATCCATTAACCTTCTTTTGGTGTCTTGTTCCACAGCTGTGTCGATGGCCATCAGTCAACTGGACGCTATCTAGAGCTTCACTCAGTACTAATATTATCTAATACTAATATAGTATTAGTAATTAGAGTAGATATTATCTACTACTTATACTACCTACTACTAATATAGTATTAGAGTACCTAGATAATATTATTAATTTATCTACTACTGATATAATATCAGAGTAAATTATATTTACCAATATTATCTACTCTACTTTTACATAGCTGGAACTCTAATTAAACTAATTACAACACTACAAATCTATTACATTTATTGAGAATTATATAATGTAACGTGATGGAAATATTTTAAACGGGCATATCCTGTCAAACCCAGGATGCACTACCTGAAGAATTCGTTGTAACTTTGTTTGAAAAGCATTAATATCATGACATTTCAGTTGGACATATTGTGTAATGATGAGATACTGGGTAAAGACCATACTCTTGAGTTTATCAAGATGACGAGATGGAGAACTAAGGTAAACGGTTATAGTATTTATAAACAGTTATAGTATTTATACTGTGTATATTAAGAGTGGGTTTATTAACCCACTGGAAGTAGGGCGTTACCAGTTACCTTTATCATAATCCTCTGAACACAATTTCTTTAATCATTATGATTGTTATGATCAAAAATATGATACGATTTCATGAATGCTCCTTTTAAAAAGTTGATTTATTCTTACAAATAATTCATAATAAATGCACAATTAATTAACATCGTGCGTGATTGTTAGATACTAACAATAAATAGATTTAATGTAAGTATGACATATTTTAATTTGACTATATATATCGAACATAGCAAATGTTGAATTGCAAGTTGTGTGCTCAACAGTCAACATGTCGAATCTTAATTAAGCTAGTCACTGTATCTAACAAATTTAATCAGGTACTAAAAGCTATCTAGCTTTCTACTGGACCATAATATGTCGAAATCTGACATGACATGACATTATAATCGAATTGGGGGGGGGGGGGGGGGGGGGGGGGGCACCGGCACATTATATGTTAATTTATGTTCACACATTCTCGTAGTTGGCTTCAAGTAGTGTTGCAGTTGGTACTATAAAAATAGTGAACACTCAGTTATATTCGAATATCAGAAATTCGACAGAAACATGCGAGTAATAAATAATTTTCCCGGAGATAACATTAAAACGTGTCCTTGTCCCCAGATTTTAACAAAAGTTTCCCCAGGATTTACCCCTGGTGTTGACTTACAGAGTGCGACCAGACATTTGAGTTAATGATAATAGTTAACGATCTACCATCGTGTTTCCAATTGCTTCTTTGACGACGAGAGATAAGACACAGTGGTGCATTCTTCAACAGGACAAAAGTGTTTTAGATGCATTTCTGATCTGAGTTTTCATTATGTTTCGAGTTTAATTTATACATTTATTTACCGCGGTCAAAGCATGTATCTAATTTGAAGCGAAAGTATTTGTCACGGACAGATACAGGATTATCACGAATGTTAATATTACGTCATATCTTTTCTTAGAGAAATTTCACGAGCATTTATGAGTTAAAAATTTGCTTTTGTCTGCATACTTGTACATCCAACCTGACACCAACGTTCACATCAAGTGCTTATTACTTTTCGTAATTAAATCTTTTATGAGATTAAGTTTTGACAACAGTTTTGTTCACGACTCATGAGTCATGATCACTTATAAGCTAATGTCACATTATTATACTGATAATGTTTAATAGGTAGATTGTCTCGATGATATATACCGAAAAAACTGTTTAGCGTAAATATCATATGAAGCCATCTGTTGCATATTATGACAGCATACCGCATAATTTACGTAATTTGTTGATTTATCGACTGCGGATTTGGAACACGCGGAGATATTTTCTGTTATTTGTACGTACTTTGAGACGCGCATTTTAACGCGCGCAACCGCTTTCCCACTGGTTATATGCCAAATTTCGAATATCCGCCTATTTTAATACGACTTCATGCCCTGGTGTATGGGAATGAACAATGAAACCAGATCATTGTTTAACCTCTCATAAAATGATCTCTAATTTTACAAAGATAATAATTTATTGTCTTACTTTGGGTGTCAAAGCGAGACTGTCGTGAGTCGACATCAATGATTTGCCCAACATTTTCCGATTACCATGACGTGTTCACGGTGTAGCAAACCTTTCATATAAGGGGTGATATTGTAATCTCATAGAAGTGGCCCACTGTTCATTATATCCTTCTCCTCGCCCGGAACGCTGCACCTCGGTGTCCTTTGCCCCTTTGTTATCCGCTAGCCAGGCGATGTAAATGTATCTCTGGAGGGTGAGCTGCTTACTACTCAGCCTCGCTTGATCGCCCATTGCTACGATAATAACAGACTGGGTAGCCTTGTATCGAATATCCCCATGTAAAACTGTAGAATACTGATCACTGTTCTCGTCAGAGAAGATAATGAACGAAGAGTCACCTTATTTAAGTATTTAGAGAATACTGGTCACAACAGCGGTTACATTCTACATTGTGATAGATCTCGTATTCCTGGCACGCAATTCGACTTTGAAATTTGTGAATGTTTAATTTTGCCCTACAAACTATTCATTAGCTCGTGTATTAAATTGGAATAGCAACCGCTTTCCACAGTCTCTGGAGTCTGGAACGTTCTTTAGTGGTCAGTTTGTCTGTGTCTTTACGTATAAATTACTTCAGCTGATCTTTGGAACTAAGACCTGAGCAGTTGTGGTCAATTTAATGCAGCTATTGTTGAGGAATGTGGTGCATTTTCATGTTCCGTGTTGGTACAAACAAAACTGGGTTGTTTTTTTTTCTGTCATGAAACGTAAAAATAAGGTTTGAACATGAATTGTGTCATCTGTAATATAACAATAATAACAATTTAATACATATATGTATCATGAATATTGGCGCTACAATATGCACTGCACCGCAATTAACCACATGAGTGCGAAGAAAGAGAATCATTGGCATTCTACATTACCGACATTTTACATATCAATTATACTAGCTTCAACAAATATAATTATCTTTGAATTTATTAAAAATCTTCTGGCACTAGTGCATTTCTTAAAATTCGACATTAATCTGTGTTTTTTTTAAAACCAAAATTTTTTAAAAACCCCCTTTTTTTTTAAAAAAAAAATTTTTTTTTAAATTTTTTTCCCTTTTTTTAAAATTTTTTAAAAAAAAAATTTTTTAATTTGAAACCCCCTTTTTCCCCCCAAAAAAATTTAATTTTAAATTTTTAAAAAGGGTTTTTTTTTTTTTTTTTTTTTTTGAAAAATTTTTTTTTTTTTAAAAATTTTTCAAAAAAAAAAAAAACCCTTTTTTTAAAATTTTTTTCCCCCCCTTAAAACCCCCCCAAGTTTTTGGTTTAAATTTTTTTTTTTTTTGGGGGGGGGGGGGGGGGTTTTTGGGGGGTTTTTTTTTTTTGGGGGTTTTCTCCCCCTTTTTTTGGGGGGGGAAAAAAAAAAAAACCCCCGGGAGGGGAAATTCCAAATTTTTTTTTTTTTAAAAAAAAAAAAAAAACTTTTTTAAAAAAAACCCCAAAAAAACCCTTTTTTTTTTTTCCCCCCCCCCTTTTAAAATTTTTAAAAAAAATTTTTTTAAAAAAAAAATTAAATTTTTTTTAAAAAAATTTTTAAAAAAATCAAATTCCCCCTTTTTTTTTATTAAAAATTTTTTTACTTTTTTTTTTTTTTTTTGGGCCTTTTGGGGAAAAATTTTGGAAAGGGTTTTTTTTTGGGGGGGCTTAAAGGGGGGTTTTTAAAAAAAATGGGTTTAAAGGCCCCCCCCCCCAAAAAAAAAAAAACCCAAAAAAAAAAAAAAATTTTTTAAAAAAAAACCTTTTTTTTAAAAAAAATTTTAAAAAAAAAAAACCCCCCAAAAAAAAAAAACCCCCCTTTTTTTGGGGGTTTTTTTAAAAAAAAAAGGGGGGGGGAAAAAAACCCCCTTTTTTTTTTCCCCAAAAAAAAAAATTTTTTTTTTTTCCCCTTTTTTAAAAAAAAAAATTTTTTTTAAAAAAAAAAAGGGGGGGAAAAATTTTAAAGGGAAAAAAAAAATTTTTTAAAAAAAAAAATTTGGGGGGGAAAAAAATTTTTCCCCCAAAAAACCCGAATTTAAAAAAAGTAAAAATTTAAAAAAACCCCGGGGAAAAAGGGGCGGAAAAAAATTTTTGGGGGGTTTTTTTTTTAAAAAAAATTTTAAAATTTTTTTAAAGGGTTTGGGGTTTTCCCCCTTTTTTTTTTTTTGGGGGGGGGTTTTTTTTTTTTTTGGTTTTTTTTTTTTAATTTTTTTTTCCCCCCTTTGGGGAAGGGTTAAAATTAAAAAGGGGGGGGGAAAAAAAAAAAAAAACTTTTTAAAAAAAAAAAGGGGGGGGGGAAAAAATTTTGGGGTTTTTTTTTTTTAACCCTTTTTTTTTCCCCCGGGGGGAAAAGGGGGGGGGAAAAAATTTTTTTTTTGGGTTTTTTTTGGGGGGAAAAACCCCCGGGGCCCTTTTTTAAATTTTTTTGGGAAAAAAAAAAAAAATTTTAAAATTTTTTTTTAAATTTTTTAAAAAATTTTTTTTAATACCAATTTTTTCCAAAAAAATTCCCAAAAATTTCCCGGTTAATTTTTAATTTTTGGAAAAAAAAATTTTTTTAAAAAAAAAAAAAAATTTTTAAAAAAATTTAATTTAAAAACCCAAAAACAAAAACCAAAAAAAAAAATTTTTTTTTGGGGGGGAAAGGGGTTTTTTTTTTTTTAAAAAAACTTTTAAAAAAAAATTTTAAAAATTTTAAAAACCCGGTTTTTGGGGGGGGCCCCCAAATTTTTAAAAAAAAAACCCCCCCTTTTTTTTTCCCCCCAAACCCCCCCTTTTTTTAAAATTTTTTAAAAATTTTTTTTTTTGGGGGTTTTTTTAAAAAATTTTTTTTTTTTTTTGGTTTTTTGGGGGGGAAAATTTTTAAAAAAAAAAAAACCCTTTTTTAAAAAAAAAATTTTTTTTTAAAAATTTTTTTAAAAAAAAATTTTTTTAAAAAATTTTTTTTTTTTAAAAAAAATCTTTTTTTCCCCCCCTTTTCCCCCCCAAAAACCCAAAAAATTTTTTAAATTCCCCTTTGGGGAAAAAAAAACCCCCAAAAAAAAAAAACCCTTTAAAAAGGGGTTTAAAAAATTTAAAAAAAAAACCCTTTTTTTTTTTTTTTTCCCTTTTAAAAACCCCCCTTTTGGGGCCGGGAAAAAAAAAAATTCCTAAAATTTTAACCTTTTTAAAAAACGGAAAAGGAAAAAAAAAATAGGAAAAAAAAACAAAATTTAATTTTCCAAAAAAAAAAATTTTTTTGGGGAAAAAACCTTTTTTGGGTTTCCCCCCCTTTTTCCCCCCAAAAAAAACCCCCCCCCCCAAAAAGTTGGGGTTTTTTTTTAAACCTTTTTTAAAAAATTTTTTTTAAAAAAAATTTTTTATAAAATTCCTTTTTTTTCCCGGGTTTTTTAAAAAAATTTTTTTAAAAAAAAAAAAAATTTTTTAAAAAAAAAAAAAAAAAAAACCCCGGGTTTTTTTTAAAAAAATTTTTTTTTTTTTCCCAAAAAAAAAATTTTTGGGGAAAAAAAAAAAACCCCCAAAAAATTTTTTTCCCCCCCCTTAAAAAAGAAAAAAAAAAATTTAAACCCAAAATTTTTTTTCCCCCCCCCCCCCCCCCCCTTTCCCCAAAAAAAAAAACCCCCTTTTTTTTTTTCCCAAAAAAAACCCCAAAAGGTTTTTGAAAAAATTTTTCTTTTTTTTTAAAAAAAAATTTTTTTAAAAAATTTTTTAAAAAAAAAATTTTTTTAAAAATTTCCCAATTTTTTAAAAAAATTTAAAGGGGGGAAAAAAAAAAAATTTTTTTTTTAAAAAAATTTTCCCCAAGGGCCTTTTTGAAATTTTTTTTTAAAAAAAAAACCCCAAAAAATTTCAAAAAAAATTTTTTTTTTTTTCCCTTTTCCCAAAAAAAAAAAGGGAAAAAAAAGGGGAAAAAAACCCCCCAAAATTTTTTCCAAAAAACCCCCCAAAAAAAAAAAAAATTTTTTTTTTTTTTTTAAAAAAAAAAACTTTGGGGGGGGGGGGCCAAAGGGGAAAAAAAAAGGGGTTTCCCAAAAAAAAAAAAAAGGGGGAAAAACCCCCAAAAGGGAAAGGGGGTTTTTTTAAAAAAAAAAAATTAAAAAAAATTGGAAGGGTTTTTCCTTTTTTTTTTTAAAAAATTTTTTTTTAATTTCCCCCTTTCCCTTTTTAAAAAATTTTTTTAAAAAAAAAATTTTTTTTTTTTTAAAAGGGGGGGTTTTTTAAAAAAAAACTTTTTTTAAAACCCCGGGGGGGAAAAAAAAATTTTTTAAAAAAAAAAAAAAAATTTTTTTTTTCCCCCCCCCCCCCCGGGAAAAAATTTTTTTTTTCCCCCCTTTTTTTTTAAAAAATTAAATTTGGTTTTTTGGGAAAAAAAAAAAAATATCCTTCAAATAAAACACGACGTTAGGCTTTAAAATATAGTTATAATTCAAACTACTAAAGCACAGTATAAAGTTTGTGAACCTGAAGTTAATTGTTACTGTTAGCTCAGTTAATTGTTAATTTAACAGCTATTTACTTGTATATGCTTAAAATGAAATGGGCTATACACGTAACATGATCAAACTCCATGGTGATCTTGGGCTCAATTGCTAACGGTATAAGATTATCAGGACCAATGAATCCACTATACATTATACAATATGAATATACAAGGGAAGCCCCACAACCTCAGTGTAATCTACAGTTCTCTGAGCTCGGACCAAATGAAACAAGATTTAAAGAAGGAACAATAAAGAAGCCACAGAGAAATCTTCCTTCTTCTCTTCAGATTCAAATTTGTACCCATAATCAAGACCTCTCATCCACAATAATCTAAAACGATAACAATCATTGGAATAAGTATCTGGAGACACACAGAACGAAAGCATGGCAAGGGATCCTGGGGCTCACAGAGGTGATACAGATTAAAAGGTGTTGTCTAAACATAAACCATAAATCGAGATACTCGTGACAACATCTTAAAGGTGAGTGAGGCCTGTACAGAGAGACAAAAATATAAAAGTGATACAAAGGGGAAGAAATCGGAAGGGAGAAACATTTGCACTCGCATGGAAGGATTTATTGAGTGTTGTACAAACCACCCAATTAGATAAAACCATCTTGCACGTAAATTGCAGTAGTTAAGATAAAACCATTTTGCAGGTATAATTTGCAGTAGTTAAGGGGGCCATCGTTTACCAATACTATACCAGAACTTTATGATATGCAGCACAGGTAATAGTCAAATTAAGCGGAGCTGTGTGAGAATCGGAGAATGTTTAGCAAATTTTACAGTTTCCGCTAGAGACAAAATACCAATGCTCACTGGCTCGGAGGAACAAATTTAGCTATCCTGTCACAACGTAAGTTTTATAACTGTTAAGTTTGTAATATATATTTGAATAAACTAGATGAATAAATAAATCAAAAGATTACACAGTTAACACAGTACACACTGTGCACTTGGAGAGGAGGCATATCGTGAACTCAGTACATTCAAATACGTTATAGCCCACACTAGCTCTCCAACCAAACTGTATAAATGAGAGCATTTTAATATTAAATTGGAAATCTATTCAACATTTTGACGCGGACGACTGTCGCAGGTCGCTCATTGATCATTTCAATTTGTCTCTATATATTCAACCTCTTATAAAATTATATAACGAATACAATAAATAAAGCCTTTATAGTACATACATATTCCACTACACTGGGTAATAAAGAAGTGAGTAATCCGGCAACATTGAGAGTGGAGGTTTTAGGTATCGAAACCTAGCAAAATACGACAATGATCAGTACTTCATGCTAGGTCAATGTGTGTCCAGCTAATCTCGTAATGATAATAATCGATAAATCATTACGCGGCAGTATACGACGAAAATGTTAATGTTATCGAAAACTCGCCATTTAAAAATTCAAAGGATGAGGTATTCCAATAGCCTGTTTTATACACAACTAACATTATGGCTATAACACTAACATTATGGCTATAACACTAACATTATGGCTATTACACTGTCACTACTCTCTGAAAAGTGACAACTCTTTCTTCTTCTTTTGAAGTGCATTAAATGGAACGTGTTCCTGTAAACTTAAAGTGACGACAATAGTTTTATTTAACGCGATATCAGCAAGATTCTCTCCTTAAAATGTCAAATAAAGATTTTATTGACCTTACTGTCAGTGTATTTCATGTCATTAAGATTGCACGTGGCATATCCATTTATTGTAGGTGCCAACTGCCAACTGCACTGCCAAGGTTAAGATATGAGATATCACACCGGTCCCGTCAAAATTAGAGTGCTTTTAAACTTAAAGACCGTCGAAATCAATAAAGTTATTTTTTACATGCATTTTTCATCCGGCTCCATTCCTGGGGTATCTGTTCACCAAGAGAGAGTAGAGAGAAAAATGAAAAACTACTAAAAAACTATCTACCTACTGCAGTGGGGTGCCATATGTTTTTGTCATTTCTGATAATGACAATACAAACAGTGTTAAACTAACAATTTTCATTGAACCATAACTCCGCTTCCGGACCACCGATTTACAAAATTCAAAAATGGGTGTTTAGAGATAATTCTGAACTTTTCTCGAACCGTTAGAAATTATGGTCATTCGTGCTTCAGAAGAGACTGGCAGGCCCATAAATAAGGGGTTTGATCACGATAATGATAATATTTATGAAGGAGCACATGTTTTAATAGCAAGTGAAGAATTTTTCTCTACTTTGACAATGCCATGAAGTTTAAAACGGAATATCTTTGTATAGTACTACATTGTTCGATTTCGATGAAATTCACAAGGTAACGAGACCAAATGTTTCTCAGTTGATTTAAATAAATAGTATACCGTCGGAGTTATCAGTCTGCAGCCAGAGATATCATAAGTTTACTATGCTGAGTTGGATATTGTGAACACCCTGTTCCTCAGTTTTAAGTGGTGTCAGAGATGTTACATCGCCACAATATTTACTATAGATACGCCAAAGGGTCTGGGCCTTGTACTAGACAAATTTTTCAGACTCGTAATTACACTCACTGCTAACAATATCACGTGACGTGGACACAAACTCGCACGCATTCAGAAATGATGAAAACATATGGCACCCCACTGTAAAATTTCGTTTATAAACGATCGTCCAATCGTTTGAACTGCGATTATATTATAATCATCACAAAAACAACTAAACTAACTCTAGCACAACTGAGCACAATAATACCCCTTGTCCAGCACACAAGAAGCCTATAAACTACAAAAACACCTCCGTGTGGCCCACATGGTCCTATTATAATAGCACTTGGCACTATAAACACAGCGGCCATATCATGACGGTATACTTATGGCCAATTTCCAATGATAAGTACCCTGAACCTATAGTAATTAGGGCCTAATTCAGCCACTGGAACTGCAAACTCATCACCACATAGCATTAGCCACTGTCTGAGGAGCAGCTAAAGATCTCGTGTGTTGGGGCCCAGGGGCCACACATTCCCTGCAGTATGGCCAAACAAGAGCATGTGGATTTCAAAATGCAAATACACGGCTGCTGGCTAGCTAGTCTGAAGTAATGGTAGAAGCAGTGGAACTGGGTGTAGTACCAGTACACATGGTGCAGAAGTGATAATCATGGTTAAATTTGGTGCACTATATGGCACAGCAGTCAGCACACACGTGCGGTACGTTATTATAGTGGAAGTGAAGTAAATTAACATGGACTAAGGACTAACAAGCTCTATCATGTTGTTGCTAAACTGGATGTAATCTGATGAACTCGCGCTACAGTATAGTTGGGGGTAAATGGGGGGGGGGGGAGGTATGTGAAGAGGGAGCAGGTGGTAACTAATAGTGATTTTTGAGGAACACAACCACCACAAAACAGAGAGCTCCAAAAATTAAATGTAGTTTTAAACCTTATAATTTGCACTAAATATAGATTACAGGTCTATATGGACCGTGGTGAGCTTATAACTAATCATTAGTCCTTTGCTCAATGCTCACCTGATTGGAACAATGAAAATGTTAATTCAGTCTGATGGTTCAGTGGATTAGTCTGATCGGTGGCCAAGGGACGGTAAGGGGACGGGATTGGGGCCGGGGAGGGGGATAGGGATGTAACGATTAAATATTTACACACATGTAGGGTACTTGACCATGAAAGGGAGAACTAGAGACAAGATCATCACGAATTACGTTGGTGTGGTTTGGGGAGACCTGTTTTTGAGGCTAATTGTTACACTATATATAACAGGTGGCCAACAAAGCTTAATACTGGCCCAATAGAGCAAAGAGCTCACTTATATGTGCCGGGCGAATGACCTAGACCCTGGTATTTTACATATAGTTTCAAATATTATAGCGTCTATCGTCACTCGTATGTTATGAAAGTGTCAAATTTAAATTTTTAGACTTAATCAAGGAAAAATTGGGCTATCCAAAATATCAATTTTACGATTACAAATTAAAGATGAGATTTGAAATTGAATGGTTAGATTATTAAAAATGTAAATTTGAAGATTTAAAATTATTTATTTGGAGCAAATACCGATTATAACAATAGAATCTCATCGATTGAGAAAACAGGTGCGTAAACAATAAGACAAAGATTCAAAGAATCGTTCAAAACTAAGAAGACCGGTAAGAAGACCGGCGTCGTCAAAAATCAAGTGATCATATTTAGGAACGTCTTTAATGATAATTGAGTGATCGTTCACCGTCGCTCAGAACTGATAACTATTCAATTTTAAAAATTCGTTAGATCTTTCCTTGTCCTGTCAGTGTCTGGTAACAGGTCCTCAGTCAGCCATGGCTGACTGAGGACCTGTTTATCAGTTACCAGAAAGGACAAGGAAGGATCTAACGAATTTTTTGTATTCAATATTATTATTATTAAGTGAGCTGACTATTTGAACGAACATCAATTGGACGCTGGAGACCCTAGCGTTCATTTTAATGTCCGTTCAGAATTATGTCTGTTAACGCAATGTCCGGTTAAATAATGTCTGCAATAAGGTTGTCTCACGTCGTGATCCTCATAAACGCAAAGAAGCATGGATGTATTGTAAAAAATTGTGTGATCCTAAATTATGGTTGGACACATTGAGTAACCAAAATTGTGAACATTATAAAGAGCAAATTTCTAAAATAAGGGGCCGTTCGTAAAAGGGCCGATATCAGATATGGTAGACACAGTAGAGAATCGGAATATTCCAAGACGTTTCTCCAATATCCACATATTCGTAATATAAGTATATATTTTGTTCTCTTAAGAGGCCAAGTTATACGGGCGTAGGTATTAATAGATTTATTTAACAGGCAAAGTTCCTTAGAAATACTCCTGTCCACTATATTAATATTATATATACTACAACTCAATCGATTCCCAGAATCTGAGATTCTAGGAATGGTCAAATGATCACGAATTATTGCGATTGATTGCTCTATATTGACCGTCCCGGGACAGGTGAAGACATATTAAACGTAACAATATGTCAAGTTTGTCAGAGTCAAATTTGATTATCTGGGGATCTCAGGATCTCAGGATTCATAAACACCTGGGGATCTCAGGATTCAGTGTTCATAAACACCTGGGGATCTCAGGATTCAGTGTTCATAAACACCTGCGGATCTCAGGATTCAGTGTTCATAACACCTGGGGATCTCAGGATTCAGTGTTTATAAACACCTGGGGATCTCAGGATTCAGTGTTCATAAACACCTGGGGATCTCAGGATTCAGTGTTCATAAACACCTGGGGATCTCAGGATTCAGTGTTCATAAACACCTGGGGATCTCAGGATTCAGTGTTCATAAACACCTGGGGATCTCAGGATTCAGTGTTCATAAACACCTGGGGATCTCAGGATTCAGTGTTCATAAACACCTGCGGATCTCAGGATTCAGTGTTCATAACAACTGGGGATCTCAGGATTCAGTGTTCATAAACACCTGCGGATCTCAGGATTCAGTGTTCATAAACAACTGGGGATCTCAGGATTCAGTGTTCATAAACACCTGGGGATCTCAGGATTCAGTGTTCATAAACACCTGGGGATCTCAGGATTCAGTGTTCATAAACACCTGGGGATCTCAGGATTCAGTGTTCATAAACACCTGGGGATCTCAGGATTCAGTGTTCATAAACACCTGGGGATCTCAGGATTCAGTGTTCATAAACACCTGGGGATCTCAGGATTCAGTGTTCATAAACACCTGGGGATCTCAGGATTCAGTGTTCATAAACACCTGGGGATCTCAGGATTCAGTGTTCATAAACACCTGGGGATCTCAGGATTCAGTGTTCATAAACACCTGGGGATCTCAGGATTCAGTGTTCATAAACACCTGCGGATCTCAGGATTCAGTGTTCATAAACACCTGGGGATCTCAGGATTCAGTGTTCATAAACACCTGGGGATCTCAGGATTCAGTGTTCATAAACACCTTGGGATTATTACTAATACCAATTAATAGATACCAGCAGTTTAGGGTACACCACAGCACGGAGGTAAGTGAAATGGAGTAAGATATTTTTAAACCGCACATATCTAAACTATATTGGGATCATTGGGAATAATCGACCAAACCTTTCTGCGGGGAGACGGCTTGTACGTGACATGAACATGATCTCACCATAGAATTAAATGTTCTCTTAAAGAGTATGCTACTGGAAATCAGCGTAATGAACATAACAAGATACTGGGATCAATAAACAAAATTCGTGATTCACCGATAGTTAGTCCTAGTTAAGTCCTAGATTGGCAATATAAGTTCTCCTTGAACTAGGAGCAGTTTTGCTTACATCTCTTCTAAATCTTAAATAAGAAGATGTAGTAATATAATCTCTGACCAAATGGAACAAAATTTAATAACACATTAAAGAAATTAGCGAAGTAATCAAAAAGTCTGGGTGCTTTTTCAGGAAAATGTTGCGTTTTCTTCATAGAATCAATCAGGTTCAGCCATGAAGCTATTATTAATGACCATCTCTAACATGTCACCTTGGTTGATCAGCAGTGAGGTAATACTAGCCGGCACCAATCATTAAGTTAAACGGAACGTTGTGTGTGGTGCCGATACCTAACTAATTTCCTAACTCATTAATGTAAAAACCATAAGAATTGTTAATCAACGACCAGAAATAAGGAATTTATTATAATTTATATGACACCCCACTGTACAAGTTAATCAGATTAGTTCCTGACTATAGAAGTACTGGTCATCAAATACATGATTTAGAAATATATTCAGTCGCATTATTCATCATGTGAGTAAACATCAAGACTGTATGTGTGTATAACGATACAACAATAATAAACATGGTTTTGCCAGCTGCCAGTACCTACCTTGTATAATACGACCATGTTGCGTGAACTTACTGCACTAGTTATAGTTTTCTGTTCGTAGATATTACGTTGTGCACGTACGATTTTATTAACTTTTTTTCCTGTGAAACCTTGATTAATTTCCCCAAGAGTCAAATGTTTGTTATTGATCGTCAAATCATAATCTTCTATAGGGTGATCCAAAAGTCCGGCCGTAACTTACATAAATTATTAATGAATGTGCTGATCTACCGAGTCGCGAGACATATCAAACAACAATTGTGGGAATGATGAGAAATTTAAAGGGGCTAGATTCTTACTAGGATGTGTTGTTTATGGGAATTGGGAGCCCACATGAATAATGAAAGGCTCGGGGCCTACTAAACTTTTACCCTTCCCCCTCCACGGCATTGTATCGATAGGCATTAGGCAAGTCGTTAGGTATCTAAATCTTCTAATGTCTAAATTAACTCTTATACTATTCCCCTCGTAGCGCTGAAGGGTGCACAGAGCAGAAAAAATTGGGTATTATCAGTGTAGAGGAGTTGGTCATGGCATCACTGAACAAAGACACTATATCGACTTGGCAGGAGGGTGTGACCAAGTTCCAGGAGAAGGATTATAATGGAGCTTTTTCTGCTCTTTGGAGCATTCCTGACGACCATCAAACAGCTAAGGTATGAAACAGAGGAATTTTGTTCTCCCTTTGAATCAATCAAGCTGATTTGTTGTAAATACTGAGATCAAATTATCAATTTACAGGCTATCGTCAAACATGTTGTCATCTTCAGTGACATTTATAATTTGTTATACATAGTAGTGTTGAAAGCATTTAAAAAAAGATAATATTAAGGTACATATGATATTAATATTGTGTGGGATGGTAGTATTTACTGTGGTCTGTGATTTTATTAAATCCTGGTCAACTTAAATCTTATGAGGTAGCTTACAATTTGTTTTACCCTTTTTGGTCAAGTATATTTGAGCGAACGTTTTGAAAACATTTACTGTCAAATTTCAGTGTAAGTCTTAAAATTATAACATGAAATAGTAACACTATGAAACAGATTGTGACACTATAAAATAGATTGTGACACTATAAAGTAGATTGTGACACTATAAAGTCGATTGTGACACTATAAAGTAGATTGTGACACTATAAAGTAGATTGTGACACTATAAAGTAGATTGTGACACTATAAAGAAGATTGTGACACTGTATAATATCCCTACAGACGCTGTACAGTATAGGAGTAGTGTGTAGAGCTATGGGTGACCTAACAGGTGCTTACCAAGCTTTACTGAGTGTAATAGAACATGACCCTCATCTAGCTGTCGCTCACTTTCTGTTGGGTAAGTTTGTAACTTTTAGTACCCCCCTCATTTTCACATAGAATTCTCCGGCATCATCTCCTTGGAGGGATGCCACATCCAAGAGGTAGGCAAAGCATCTTTATGCTATCCTCTTATAGTTATGAACCAACCAGGTCCAGCCTTACAATGGTCGACCTGTCATCATCCATGATAATATCAAATAAATGTGATTCCTTCATATATTGTATAATTATTGTTTAAAATAATTGTGCTGTTAAACAAGAAATCTGCTTACCAATATAGAATAATCGTGTAGTTCATCCCGGTTTATCGGATAAGAACCGTAATAACCACGAGATTCTGGACCATCAGAGGTTACAAGCAGCGGGGACTTATTCGTACTCATCCCTTGCAGTTTGAAAGTGCGCAGCTACTCCTATATCTATAAGAACAAAACTCCGGAAAATAAATTGCAACCAGAAATTTATCAAAAATCACTAATGCTGCTGTTTTCTTCACTTTCGACTAGCAAGAGATTCAGAAAATTGCAATGGTCGTCATTTTAACCTTTTTATCTCCTAATACCAATTAAACGTAGGCTGTAGCTGCACCTTTATCATACATTTGTGGAAAATTCAATTAGGTATACAGCATTTTATATTTGAAAGATAAGATAGACATTACACATTACAGGCTTCCAATACTTATACAGTCCCTATCAGTTCAGTATTTACGATTTATTCAGTGTTATACAATTCACTTTATCAGCGGTAATTTAGTCGGCAGGAAATAATAAAAAATTTTCTGTTTAAAATTGTAAAATTAAGCAGCTCACAGTTTGGCACAGCCGTCAACCTGAACCAACCTATTTAGTAGATCCACAATTTGTTTTAGTGATTTTTGACAAATTATTGATAATGCGGTCTTATAGATTAGTTTTTCAATAAAATCTGACGAACAAGAAATTACGTAAAGAAAGAAAATCTTTCGATTTAAAAGATAAAGCATTAGAATAATGACATCAAATATAGCCTATTTGCATTATATTATGCATTTTAGAAACATGCAGATTAAGAAACATTCTGAAGTACACAGTTCATTTCACAAGAAAATTTCCCAAGCAATATGTTTATAGATTGTTCTGAGCACAGGGCAATTATTTTCTTTTGTTTGATCTGTATCGTCTCCAAGCTTTTATTAGGTTTAGAACATAGTTGCAGCACGGCATTGTCTTCAGGAGAAATATGTGGAAGAAAATATGTGGTCGGCGAATAAGTTATTATCAGTAAAATTGTACTTTATTGGTGAAAAGGGTAAGCGGTTTACAGTGTATGACGTAGGTGCACCAGCCGTTAAGACTTAATGTCAACGTTAAAGCTGGAAGGTTTACATGGCTGTCATCTCAGGTTAGAGTTTATTACGGTTAGACTTAGTTAGATTTGCAATAAACACTGTTTAAAACAGCTAACTTGCAGGTATCATCTGTTTAGAGGCTAAAGGAAAAGCACAAGAAGCACCCGGACACTTTGAACGAGTAAGAAATTCCAAACATTTTAGTTTTACTTCATGACTGAGACTCACTGTGTTGCGTGATTCAGAATTAATCGAACATTTTTTCAGATGTTTTTTATACATTGTATAATGTATAACCATAGGTGTAAGATGGTGGGTTCTTGTACATTTAATGTCAACAACTTTCCCGGGCCCATTAATTATTAATGTACTGTAATGTATCTTTTAGATTGTTCATCTAAAACCGTACGATCTATTGTTATATTATTTTTAAAGGCGTATTATTGTAGAGTAACGCAAAAAACGCAAATATCGCGGCAATGGTATTGCGCATTTCTCTAAATCAAACTGCAGTTAAGTGACGAGCTATTAGCTGATGATGGCTCACGTGATCACCAGTTTAATTGGTTTAGGTATAAACACTTTAGGTTCAGTACCCCGTCTTGCTTCCCACCACATACCAAAGTCTTGGAGAGTTCACTCTAAGGTGCTAAAACAGTAAACACATATCATATAGGCAATTATAGGCTACCAGACAACTACAAGGTGCAACAATCCATGTGCAGACACTTGACTTTTTTTTAAACGATCCATGGTAATCAAGGATCAACGAGCAAATACCTTAGATGGTGCAATCTCTAGAGCACCTAAAACGTCAAAAGTTATAGCTATTACCAAAATACTAATACTATTACTTGATACCAGAGGCTGAATTTTTACATACAAAAATAAGCAAACGGGTGCAAAAAACAAATATTGTGCAAAACATTATATGCAATATATCAAATTATTCAAAATTTATATTCCGAATAATGCTAAAAAATAACGGTAAGTTGAAAATTCTGCTATTCTGATTCCATCACAGCCTACAATTATTTCTTTCCTAGGCATCGCAGCAGTTCAAGATCCGTAGTGAGGTAAGCTACGCCCAGCTTGGCATGCGGTTCAAGCTCCACAAGGCGATGTGCGAGTACAACTGTGCCTACGCCTTGAACAAAACAAACTCACAAGACCTAGCTATTAGCTGGATAGATGCTGCACGTGTCACTGTTAGTACGGAACCGAATTTTAGGCACGCCGCTCAGATTGACGAGCTTTTCTCTGCTATTACTACTAATGTAGGTAAAGTTACTAAACTGTGAGACTGTTGTAGTAAACATTTTTAGTTGGGGAGGAGGGGAGAGGGAGGGTGGAGGGTAAGGAGGGATAAGAGGGGAGAGGGAAGGTGGAGGGTAAGGACTAAGGAGGGATAAGAGGGGAGGGGAGGGTGGAGGTAAGGAGGTAAGGAGGTAAGGAGGGAAGAGGGAGGGTGGAGGGATAAGAGGGGAGAGGGAGGGTGGAGGGTAAGGAGGGATAAGAGGGGAGAGGGAGGGTGGAGGCCGGAGGGTAATTAGGAAGGATAAGAGGGGAGAGGGAGGGTGGAGGTAAGGAGGGATAAGAGGGGAGAGGGAGGGTGGAGGGTAAGGAGGGATAAGAGGGAAGAGGGAGGGGTAATACTTTACAATATCCAGATTAGTCAGCAACATGGTTCATTTATAATGACGACCACTTGTAGAGTAGTAATAGTGTACGGTGAATATTACTTGTTTCATGGCCCTGTGTAATTAATTTAATTTGATGATAGTGGTGGTACTGATCAGATGACTTGATTACAATTTAATTGAAAATATATCAATCCTGCATCTAGAAAAATCAATAACATTGCCTACATAAACTCCCAGAGAAAGAACAGTAAGGTAACCTACATAGACCTTGACAAGAGTCTCCTCTTCGCTCCTCTCAAAACAAAGGTGGACAATCTTGGCAAGAAGAAGTACATGAGAGACGCTAAGATGTTGGGCAAACTCAGCAAAGAAAACAGCACCCTGACCTTTGAAGGAGTACAACAGTTTGTATGTTGACCTGTAGAAGTTGTTATATGAAGCACTGCCTTACGAACTGCAGCTTATCCATGAATACATGATAACGTGAATGCTGCGTTTAATCAAATCAGCTACTCCCTATATATTTGTGGATCTTTAGTTACTTCAAAAGATTTCTCTTGATCGATTTCTAAACCTCTCGTAGATTACTTCTTGTAGGTTGATAACGTGAAAGTGCAACGGAACAGATTTCAATCAATATGTTTCTCAGGAAGATGGGAAAGCAAGGGTGAAGTTGGCGGAATCGACCGACTTTACTCACGTATCCATCACGGCTAGTTATTACTCATTTTGTTTAAGATCACAGCCAGCTTAAGGATTATTATATTACAGTTTTTACGATAGTAGCACTTATTAGTTTGCAGTTATAAACAAATGATTATGAAAGCTTAATCTGTCCTCAATAAAAGCTGGAAAATAATGAACCAATATACTTTGAATTACTTTCACATTATTTTGGCGAATAGTTATAGAAATACTGCCATATTTAAGTCCTTGACCATTAATTAAACCTCGGATATATGCCCGTCATAATAATTTAACCAAAGGTAATAAAATTCGAAGCAAACTAACATCCCTCACTTCTCAGAATTACCCCGGAGGTAACGGATACCTGACTTTAGGGATGGGAGACAAACTGAGCATAACCGCTCAGACTGGGAGAGTCTGGACTGGGGTAAACGTGGCTAACGGACAGGTACAACTACCTTATATGGTAGTGTTATCATGTTACCTTATATGGTTGTTTAATTTATTGAAGAAAACCTCTCAGAGTAACTGTAAGATAAACAGAAAAGAGCAGTTAATGTTAGTCACACGTAATCGCAGTCTAAAATAGCTGTAAAATCGCTAATAGCAATAATTCTATAAAATTAGTTATTATAAAAATTAAGACCTACCGCATGGATGTCGAACAAAATAATGAAAGCAAACAGGTAAATAAAACACCTGACACTAATTACTTAATTATAAACACTATGTTATACACATTAAAGCTGCCACACTGCTGGACCGGCCCGGAAACTAACCAACACGCTGAAACTAAACCGGTCCTAAGAAGTAAACTCCGGCGGGTTATCAGGTATACTCGAAGCAAAACCATTTCTGGTTTGTTAATTAAGGCTCGTAGTTTATCGGCTATCTTTATCTCCGCTGTTTATAACATACTCGTGGCGACTGGCGATGTTGGGCAAGAAATTCCAATTATACTTAACCCTGACAGTCAGGAAGTGGCAGTGTTTTGTAGCGGTGCAATTTAATATCGTACGAGCGAGCGAGCATTTTATGTTTATGTTTAGAGGTCGCCGGTCGGGCAGTGTTATAAAGGGGGTGAACCTTTGATGTAAAATGTGTCTTTTCCTCCACGAGGCTTTTGATCTACACACCACACCACTTTAATGACGATATTCTAATGATAATACTCATCGGTCTCGGAGCAAGAGGTTCAGCAATAGCAGATTTTAACGGGTCAGTGTTCAAACAGATACAACAGCAAAATAAAACCTCTGTAAGTGTACTGATCACCAAATTTATTATCATGATCTGAAACCGTATTGAATTAGGTTCAATACAGTTTAACTTGATATATTCCTTTGTTCTTATGGACCCATTCTAAATATGCGCTGCTTTCTGTTTTCCTGATATCGTGGGAGGAACAGAGACAAATATGTTGTGTAACACTATATGTAACTGTAAGTGAATAAAGACAATAGGTATAGAGCTCGGGTTTATCTGGAGATTATGTGATTCAGAAAATATCAATCTTACGAATAATGTTAATAATTTAGATATTCAGAAAACTAGTTTGAGGTCATTGTGAGGACTGATTGTTTGAAAGTTTTGGAAATTTGTAATACACCAGAAACCTTTAATACATTAGTCCCTAATACATTAGTACCTTATTCATTATTAATATTAAGATTAAGTCAGATATTGGGCAAAAATAAAAGCGAATTTGTAAATATTTGAAAGAAATTGAAATACATACTAATGATCTTAGAGTATTGACTCATAAGCTGTCTCGTCTCATTTTACTTTTCCAAACCCATCTGGCACTTTAGCGTATCATCTTGACTGATCATGTTACTTTTTACACCATCCTCCACAATTCACTCTGATTTCACCGGCAACCTTCCCCAGGGTTGCCACACCCCAGAGGTAGGTAGAACATCTCAATGCTATCCTCTCGTGGGCTATCTTGGCCCAACCTCTCTTTTAAAACTTTTAAAAAATACTAATGATCGTAATGATCAATCCCTTAATTCGCCTGCCATCATGAAATCAGCTTGCGTCTCGTACCCATCTGCTGAATTTATTTCAAACGGCAGATGAGAGTTTTAAAAGAGTGATTATGGGGCGCCTTGAAAATTGATATGCTATTGCTATCCTTAAACTTATAGCCCAGTTGTGATAGATCACTAGAAGTAGATCCACTAACCGTTTAGACTATTTTTGGGTTGTTTCCCTTGGGCCACTTTAATCTCCCAAACTATTTAACGGAAGAGTTTGACCCAACTATAGCTAAGCATTAAGTTAGCCTTGAGTCCCCAATACGTTTACTTTTAACAGGAAGGTAAAATTAGTCCGGATAACGTTAAGGAGCTGAGCAATCTAAAGAAAGCTAATCTGATGGAGATCAAGAAACCAGAGGAGTTAATTAAACAGGAGAAAAAGAAGAAGGAGGGGTTTCATCTTCCTCTGATTAAGAAGAAATCTCAAGACAACAAACATCGCATAGAGATTACACGGTACTCATTTTATACGGTTCTGTTATACCTCACGGCTCACCGATGTTTAGTTGAACAAAAAAACGCTCAAAAATATGAAAAAATTTCGGATTTTTAATGGTTTTGAATGTCTTCCAGCCTTCATTTTAATGTCAGTTCAAATTATGTCCGTTCCGCAATCACTCAACTGAAATAACTGAAGAAATTTGCGAAACTGATTGAAATGTTAAGTAAATACAACAATTAAACATTGCAATAGGGAAACTGGTTTAATATATCTATACCTAGTTAATTGGCTTCTACACTGGTCGTGACTCTTTGATAGTGTTGGGTGACCGACAACTTCACCCAATTTGACCTAGTTCACACACAGTTAATAGGGTACCCAATCAGCTTAAATCCCAAAACGACAACTTCACCCAGGTCATATTATGATAATTTTACGACAACCTCTTGATGCTTTGGATCGCATCCTTTTTTTGGCATGCTTCCTGAACGCACGTACGCCGGTATGCTTGTTAAGTTGTTAGCTTAGATCTCGTGCTGGAAATGCACCTGAGACGTCACGTGATCTTAGTACGCTTGTTATACAGCTCAGATGTTTCGAAAACTACATAAGGAGTGTCCGTGTAATATAAGTGAACTCTAAATTTCTATTGATGATTTGACCAAAACCCATAATCATGGGTAGAGTGGACCGTTGCCAGTATCTCTCTTTCCCAAACAAAAGGAAATGATATTAATTTTATTGACCGTTTTCAAATGCAAAATGATACCGAGAATGAAATCGGTCGCTCGCTTTTCCCATTCATTCACGGCTTATAGTTATACGAATTGTAATAGGTTTCGATAAATTACATCGATCACTGTATGCTGTAATAATCTATTTGGGTTGCGTTCGGGTCGTTACCTAGTATTTCGGGATAAGGGTGGTAGTTAGTGAATTAGCTGAAGTTAATTGAATCTTTATTGCCGAGTACAGCTATCTTCGGGTATGGTAGTTCTTCTTAATCTATTACATTTGCAATTGTAAATGAATGGGAAAAGCGAGCTACCGATTTCATTCTCGGTATCATTTTGCATTTGAAAACGGTCAATAAAATTAATATCATTTCCTTTTGTTTGGGAAAGAGAGATACTGGCAACGGTCCACTCTACCCATGATTATGGGTTTTGGTCAAATATCATCTCTTTTTGATTAATGTCAGGGTACTTTATAAAGTCGAAATATAATGTATAAACTGATATCTTCATTAATAAGAAGGAAGTTTCAACGATTTCGAAATTTTTCCTTTGAAAACATTTCCTTGTGTTTGGGTAAGCATTGGGTCGATCACTGACTGAATTTGCCACTTTATACTCATTCAAGTTGGCATTAAATTTATATATAATGACATTGAACTGTCGTGGTAAAGCAAAATTTGTTCGAAATCACGAACAACGAATGAGCAAAATTATCACCTTTCGCACGTGCAAACTATGAGCGGACGTTGCGTGCGCATCCAATATTGAATCGCCGTAAATTTTTGCGTGTTGGTGTTTTATATATAGTTTGATAAGCATGCAAAGTTTTAAAGTATTTCAAGTAGAACTGTAATCACCACGGCACACCAAAGTTTACAGAAAATGGTAAAAACAGCAATTTTCAGTGATTTTAGCAATTTTTAATCAATTTGGGCGTGTCCCCACGTGTGCATCTTTTCGATTTTTAACTTTAAAACTAGCCTAATGCACAATTTATACCTATAAGAAGCAGAACTGAGCTCCACAACTCAAGGGATAGCCCAACACCAGAGAATACTAAATCGCAAAATTGAAGTTTTTATAAAATAATTCTTCAAAAAATCACTAACTTCAATGGCAAATATCTTTATGAAGGAGCAAGGTAGGGAAACTTTCCGGTAGATTTTCAGAATGCTTAAACAATTATCTAACTTCATTATGCCCTCAAATTTTGAATAAAATTACTCTTTAATGGCGTAAAATCGATTTTAAAAGTGATTACTTTGTAAAAAAACAGGTTTTTTAAATGGTTAACTTGATGACGTCATCAAGTGGTAATGATGACGTTAAATTACTTTTTAATATAATGTAAACTAAAGTCTAAACAATTATCTTCAAGACCTGTGGTCCGAGATGGCTGTATCTTTAAAGCTTCTGAATATACGGACACCTGAATATAGCCTATAATTGACTGGCAAAGCGTCTATCCCTGAATATATATGTATATTATCTGTATATGTCCCGACAATCTGTCGTAAAACAGGGGTTCTAGAAAACCCATTTCCCGATGCTCCTGAAACTTGAAACTTTTTTTGCAGTCGATTTGGTCAACGTCTAGACGCCCTGCAAATTTTCAGATCTCTAACACAATTTTAACATGGTTTTCAAGGCACCTGAATATGGCGATTTTGGGGTTTTTACCAAATTTCGTATAACATGCTGGCGCGTATTTTGCGCAAATTTCTTAAAAACCTTTACATAACTATTTCTTATTCCTGTCATATTTAACATTAAATTAGAATGTTTTGAATATAAATATACCTGCTGAACTACTTTCGATGAGTCTTAATGCCTGAAAAACAATAAAGGGGTATAATAGTAAAGGGGGTATAAAAGTCAAGGGGGTAAATAGTAAAGGGGGTAAATAGTAAAGGGGTTAAAAATAAATAGTATTGTGAATATAAGAGGCACGGTCATGCTTGCCAGCATTGTGATTGGGTGAAATTGTCGCGCTAGTTGGCGCTTGATCGCGCCATCTAGCGCTATGCAGCGCTAGTTATTGCGTTTACAGTTACACTATCGCAAAAGAACCGTCGTTCCAAAGTTAACTAGGTAAACTAATTATAATTAATTTCTCAAGCTACCCAGTTAAGGAAAAGGATAAATTGGGTGAAGTTGTCCGGTAGCCTTCTAAAACTATGGCTACCTTCAAAAATCAGCTCCCTTTGCATTCCAGCAGCTGATTAACAGTGCATCTGGTACGAATTATTAATCTGTAGTTTATACACACTGCAGCTGTACACTGCAGTGTGTATAACTCAAAAACTTACTGTAACAGTTTTTAAACTGCTGTGAAGAGTTCGAATGTTAGCGAATGATCATACTTGATAATCAAAATCACGCAATTCAAAATTTCAGAGTGGATGGGCCACCTCCGATGGAGAATATCGCTGAAGTTCAGACCAGTGCTCCAAGCAGACCTGTCCCAGCTTCTCCGGGCCGTCCAACTCCTGCTCCCTCGGGGCGCCCTGCTGTACCCTCTCCCGTCCCAACACCAAGTGGGCGACCTATAACCCTCATTTCTGCACCTAGTGGACGACCCAAAGCTCCCACCCCTGCTCCCACTATTCACTCGGCTCATCCAACATCTGTCAGCCGACCAACTCCCACCCCTTCGTCTCGCCCAACCCCAGCCCCAACAGGCCGCCCTACGCCTGCCCCAACAGGTCGCCCTACGCCTGCCCCGACAGGCCGCCCAACTCCTGCCCCAACTGGTCGCCCAACTCCGGCGCCTACTTCACGACCAACTTCTGTTCCTACCCCTGCTCCAGTAAAAAAGCCAAAAGAACCCTCTTCCACAAAATCGAGCGGAGGGATTAAGTTTGGGTGGCAGAAACCGGAGAAAGTTAAACCAGCAAGGCCGACTGATGGTACGTGAAAATAGGGTCAAAGCCTTAATACTTGATTACTTCTTTGTATATACGACCATATTTGGTATTTCTTTGTACACTACCCTGTAATTGTACATGTTTAATTATTAAGTTGCAATTTATCTTGTAGAGTGTGACTAGACATTATGACATCTCGACTGTCAGGAATCTTTGAAAATTTCACATATTTATATATTTCACATATATTACGATCGATTCTGCCGAAAACCATTAAAGACTTTATATCTTGTCAGGTCCTCCGGTAACAGTAGAAGATGACGATTCTATATATAACGATATAGACGAGTTCAATGATGAGTACAGCGAACAGCCAGAATATGCAAACAACGTGAGTCAAAATATGCAAATAAAAGTCTGAATTTGCAAGTAATGTGAGTATAATTATGCAAACAACAGCCGGAATATGCAAATAAAGTGAATCTGAAGTATATAGTTTAAGGTATGATGCGTTGCTAACACGATTGAACTAGCGCACAGGTTGTTTATAAGAGGCACAAGCTATGAAATGAAATGAAATGAGATAAGTTCTTTCCATCCCGCTTATATGATAAACAAGCCAACGTACAGGATGGTAGTTAACCATGTTAAAGCGGCTGACTGTGATTGATGTGAAATTTACATACTTTGTTCTCCTCAGCTCCCCAAAAAGATCTTTCTGTCCTTGAAGTGAGCTGACGGATTTCTCAAAATGTTACAATTAAACTATAAATGATTTCAGATGGAGGAGGACGAGGAAATATACGCTAACACAGATCTGACGGACGCCCCCGACCATCCTACCTTGCCGTTTCTACCTCCCAGAATACCCCCTAAACCAAAGATAAAATTCTAATCAAGTTCATGCCTGTTAATACTGCGGTGACTTATTCGGTGTTTTGTTGACTGCAGAGGGGGTATTCTAAATGATCACGCTATTTCGACACATTAGCCACGAGTAAAACTGATTATGGAGAGGAAGTGGGTGGTACAAATTTTCCAAAAAGTGATAATGTAATATAGTGAAGAAGAAAATACAGTGAGGACTGAGGAATGTTCATAAATTTCGTCTAATGGTTTTAAAATTATAGGACTGATTGTTGAATGAACTTGATATCCAAACCGTGATTGATATTTTCATGACATATTGACCGGAAATAAAATACGTGACCAATACCTATTTCCGGTATAATTCCATTGTTTCATTGTGTTTTCAGAGGGATCAGTTAAGCAAGTAAAACTGAGATTTTTTCAAAGTGTGAACAAACTTGTAATCAGACACATGCACTTTACAATATCTTAGATTAGTCATGCAAAATCTATTGCTAAATTGCTGACAGTTGGTGGCCTGAGGTCAACTTCTTGACAAAAATGCTTATTAACTATCAATTCCGCTCTGAAATTCACAATTTCAATCACTGGACAGCTTTACTCTGTCGATCGTTACAAGAATATCTCGACGAAAAATTGTATCTATATAATAATCAGAACATGCAAATTTTAATAATAAAAACCTATCTGTCTTCAAAAATAGCTGTACAATGTATTCACGATCACGAATCTATTAAAAATTTCACAAAATCTCTAAATTCGGACTAAAATTATTTATGACTCGATGGTAACAACGAGCTTTAAAACCTGCTATGAATCGACATAACACATTGCAGACACAATATTATAGTTAACATAAACGATATTCCAGCTTTAAAGTTTTATCAGGTCAATTCAATCGGTTTTTAGTCCTCGTAAAATCAAATTCATCTCCGTAAAATTCCAAGTGTATTTCATCTAAGTTTGATCCTAATTTAAGCAAATTGAACCAACGGGACGGTAACTTGCTCGAGATTTGCTGCGGGGTCCGTCCTATATCCAGTCAGATTAAGTGGTGCTCGCTGAAATATTTTGTATTGGTTCAACTGAAAAATGTAATACCAACTACAAATTGATATTATCTTACACCAAAGTTGAAATTGGTTGCACTGATGAAGTGTAACCAACAACAATTTTTCAAAAAATTTGACACCGTGAATTTTACCTGCATCTTCTGTAAGATTTGAACAGATCGTGGAATCGTCCCGTAAGTACTGTTGGCTGTCTGGTAGCTTATCGGAATTGGCGCTGTTCTAACCGCATACGACCCTGAAACGTTTCAGTTCGTAAACAGCCATATAATTACGAGTATGGCTTGTTTACTGCTAAGTTAAGACTGTTGCTAAGGCAATAAACCTAAAGACCTGCACTCTAATACGCTTTCGCTATATTTGGACTCAGTTTAGCAAAATCGTGGCGATATTGTCTCAGTTGCTAGTAGCAACGCGCGCAATGACCTAAACATTATGTCGTCGCCACCCACGTTTATGAGCCTAATCTGACAAAACCTGTCCCAAATCTGCAACAATCCGAGAAATTAGGTCGTAAGTTCGGATATTTGACAGTCCTGGTCCATTAATGCATGTTATTGGAATTATTTGTCTGATTTTCGTCAAGCATCTTATGCAGAATTGCACACTATTTATAAAATTTTAAACACCTTTGTTTAAGATCTAGGTCTCCCGACCAATCTATGTATGCAAATAGGCTCGTATGTTATTTAATTAATAAAATGTTAGTACAAATAGCATGTTTTGCAAGTTGGTTTAAATATGTATCATGATCGTGCTTAATAGTTTACATAGTGAATTTCTAAGAACAGAAGGGTGTTTAAAAAGCATCCAGTAAGACCGCTGCAGTAATTGCAGTACAGTAATCAAATTTTAACAATCATTCATTCTATTTTTGATTTGTTCGAGAGGTCAGATTTGCAAAACATTTTATGCAGTGAGCCACTACAGCCTGTCCACTTCTAAACACAAGAAAAGCGCTAACAAAATTACTTCAATTCACATTAAAGTTGATGTTTATTTCTAATGCTAAAGCAATCATCTATCTCCATAACAAAGGATAGTATAAGTAAAGCAAATGTGGGCTTGTTATAAGCCTAAATATTGGTTTCGGATGGTTTGAACAATTGTGGTTTGATAGAGCTTATAGAATGCAAAACATTTTCAATGGTCAAGACTTATCAAAGACTTATGGAAAAAATGCTCTAAAAAGCTAACTTTATTTCTGAATATACCTGTACCAAAAAGTAGAGATTATGATCAACCACAAATGGTAATTAAAAAATTAATTCTGAATAATTGTAACTTAATAATTAAATCCAACTACACATTATGCAAGTAACTTATATTATAACTAACTTGGTACAGGAGGAACTCTGACTTCTCTAGGGCGCTCACTAGAGATATTAATACCACTATGGGGCACGTGCACTCCCTTATTTGGGTTCAACTGCCTCGCTATCTCTGTTTGAAATACCATGGTGTCTACCATAGACTTGTTTCCGATGTTTTTCACCAGCTGGATGTTGTCCGTTCCGTGCCCCCACGCTTTCGGGTATCCTGCAACGAGATATTTTGTTAATAATGATACAACTCTTTGAAATAAGCAATGAGGTTTATCATACATAGTTCACTGTTCAGATTGGGGTTCTCGGCGTCAATAAATTTAAATAGGTGAGATGTGTTACTTTTCGTAACTGCTAAAGCTGTGGAATACTCTATACTATTTGTAAATACCCTATTTTATTTAATTGCACACCTTCGCAATCCCAGTAGGTAGCGATATCCTTGCGTGGGTACCCGCATAACTCATTACTGAAATGAACATGAAGTCACATACCTATCATTACAAACAATTGTTGTTGTTACGTATGATAAATTCCCAGGAGAAAAGTGAAGATATGAGCATTATTTTCACTTATCTGGCGACTGTGAAGTATCATGAAAATATGCATTATGCAAGGTGTTGTGATTGAATGATGATAAAAACACGCATAACAGCTTTTTATGAGTAAAAAGAATTGTTTATGTGCAAAAATACAAACTTTTTAAATTAAATATCGTACGGTGGCCCTGTTATAAAATATAAGCCTGACTCAAAACTGAAAATTTATATACCTAGTTAATCATTCGAGTGAGGTGAGATAAAGAACATTAAAATTTAAAACATGATCCAAGGATCAACTTTCCAGTGCAAGGGTTCTACTTACCTTGAAAAAGGTCTGTGAGTGACCTGAGAAGTTGTACTATACGGGTCTAGTTTCCTCAGAACTTGTTGATCTACAGCATAGTAGGTTTTTCCTGATGTCTGCTTGTTTTGCGTCGTTGGTATCATTCGCTGAGAAAATCAGGGGTTTACTACCTTTTGGTCGTTTCTTTGGCAATGAAAATATTGAATATATGGACTACTGGTAGGACATATTCGAATTTCAGCTTTCCGTAACCAAAATTTTACTGTTTTTACTGAATTTTCCTCGAATGAACATATTACAAGGTCACTGAGGATGGCACAAGACACGAGTGAGGTACACTCAAATTTTTATTCCCAAAGAAAGCTTTGATAAACGGAAAATCATCAGAATTTTAAAAATGAGATTTTTGAAGATTTTTGAAGAGGAGCTTTTCTGCCTCCCTTGACCGAAATTTCGCGGTTTTGATTGAACTTTTGACCAGTGACCAATCAGTCGGTGAGAGTGACACAAGTCGTCATCAAGATACTGGAAGCAATATATCCGGAGAAAACCTCGATACAAATTTCAGCTTTCCACGACCCAGCAAATCAGTAAAAATATTGTACTAACATGAACAATTCTGCGGAATTTTTCGTCATACTTTCTTTGTTTAATTTTAATGATACGTATAATTCTCGGAGTGAAATTTAACAATTTAACAATTAGCAAAAACCTTGCTTGGTCCGTTAGAGTCGTGTTGTCGTAGCTGGAAGGGTTTAGGGCCACGATCAGGTTGCTTCATCTCAACTACCGGCAATCCCTTGTACTGGTCTTGACACTCTGACTTCTGGTTACTGGAGAGACGAATTATTTTAGCTTTAAAACAGGGAACAAAGCTGATTTATAATTATAAAGCTGATTTATAATTATAACATTAAATTGAACAATAAACTTTACAATAAGGCTATATATAACAAGCAGGGTAGCAAGTAAGAAAACGTTTATAAAATGTGTGGATTAACTTGTAATAAACGGATACACAGATAAGCATAATAGATACAAGTAGTTAATATTATATTACTCATCCACGTCTGTAAGAGTAGTTTCCAGTGGTTGCAGATAATTTCAAGATATAAAAGAACAAAAAGTGAAATTGAGAATGACACTGAAAGTAAAAGTGAAACTGAGAGATAATACTCCTCACCCCATAGTTAGAGGAGGTCTCCATCTCCTCTCATCCAACTTCTTAGCAAACTCCTGGATATACAGCACCTTGTCGCTGTCGCCTGCACGCTTGTAGTCAGGTAGTGAGCCGCGCTTTCTGTCATGGTATTGCGCTGTAGTGGTCAGATAGTGGTCACTTATCACAGGACGCTGAGACTTGGCTAGACCGTGGGGTAGCAGGTCATCTATTGTGTGCTGAAAATAAGGGGTGTTGTTTTAAGATTTAGTAGATGGAGACTTGGGGCAGACTGGAGTTAAACAAGAAAATATTCTTTGTTGCCATAATTATTATTATCCTTGTGACTTCTGGTTTCTGATAATGTTGTGTTCAGATTTTACTAATCCTACTTTGTCCCTATAGTTAATGTTCAGAGACTGTACTTCTCTGTACTAATTAATATCAGATGAGTTCTTGGTAATGACATTAACGTTTACTGATTCGATTTGTAATTGTTCAAAGCTTGCTGACTGACTCGGAGTTCAAATAAGTGAAGTTACATTCACTGTACTAAAGTATTAAAATCAAATGAGTTCTCGGTAATGGAATTAATGTTCACTATTCCAATTTGTTTCCCTGGCAACAGCGACTTATAATGCTTTTCTAGGCCCAATAAATTCTAGCTATTCGTGTGACTGTAAGAGCTAGAGGGTTTGCCCATTCAGCTATAGAAGTGCGGTATTAGTACTTAGTAATACCTGAGTAAAGGATTTATCTTCTATATCAAGTTGTAAATAAATTCCTTTGTTTCTACAAATGATACAAACTGATTCAGAATGACAAGAAAACAGATAGGATAACAAATAAGGCTAGGAGCAAACCTTGAAATGTCTGGGAGGGAAAGCAGGTAAGTTCCTGTAAATAAGGCCCTGTCCAGCACTTTGGTAGTGTTGGTCGTTGTAAGGTGGATCACGTGGTCGCAACTTGGAATTTTGTCCTACACCTGAAGGAATTTAATTCAGTTATGTGAAATCAGAATTATTGTACAACTGGGGTCCGGACTCTAGGGCGTAAGACTCTAGGGCGTAAGACTCTAGGGTCTTAGGGTTAGGGTTAGGGTTAGGGTTTGGGTTTGGGTTAGGGTTAGGGTTAGGGTTAGGATAAGGGTTAGGGTTAGGGTTAGGGTGATGGTTAGGGTTAGGGCGCCGCCCTAAAGTCTCACGCCCTAGAGTCTTACGCCCTAGAGTCCCGGACCCTGTACAACTGCAGCAGAATTTTACAATTATTGCAATCCAGCTTGAGTGCAGCATTTTTGGGAAATGAGCTTAACAAGGAAAAACTTTCTTCACACAGTTAATCAATAGGCTTATCCAATTACGATGAACTATATGTTAAATTTTCCTAGTGATGTTGAAACAGTTAATTATGAAAATCAACAACGATTTAATCTCAATACAGGCAGCAGTACCCAGTGGAAAGATCTCTGAAGTTATAATGAAATAATCTCCCAAATTTTGGAGTGGACATGGATTTTAGATACTCAAGAATGTGCAAAAATTGTGCAGAAAAGTGTGGTAAAAAGCTAATAGGGCAAATGTGTGCAGAGAAAGACTAAAAGTACAACAACAGCTTAATAGTGTAATTAGTGTAATTCCACACCCGTTGAACTTATATGACTAGGATGTTGACCCATTCCTGGAGGGATTAGATTATCAGATGAAATAATATTATAAGCACAACACTAATTAGCAAAACTTCTCAGTTATTGACTAATGTGATGTCAAACAAACCAGAGTTTTGTTGTAAAATCATCAGTGTCAACTTGATGTTAGGCTCTGATTTAGTAGAAATGTAAAAGACGTATAGGTGGTCAATGGTCATGCAAAACTTGTACAACCTAACTTATTTGAAAATATTTGATAAAAAATAAAAGTTGTTGAATAACTTACCAGCTGAAGTGAGATGTAAATCATTCCGACAATCCTCGTTTCTTCGCCTCATCATATGACATTCTTGATGGGGCAAGAGGTTTCTGTGCATGTTTGCCATTATCTAAATCAGGTAAGTGTAAACAAATTATCTCCAAAATCTGTTATGATATTAACAGTAAGATTAAGAGTTAATATTATAACTTTCAGTTTATATGTCAACAGGACTAAAATTAAAAGTGCAAGGGTATGTTTTATTTTAGATCTTAGTGTGGCAGATTTGGAAGATGACAGTGGCAGTGGCGAAACGTAACAAAAAACTCGGGGAAATGCCGCATCTGACAGGTTTACACATTCATCTTTGTGCTCAGATAGAAGGCATTTCTAAAGGTAGTGAGTTGCAAAAGCTCAATTCAAGGACTTGTCAAGGCTTTGAGACTCAAGAGTGAGAATATATGTCACAACTTACACTTTAACTAAAGGAACTGATGAACTTTAATCCTCGTCTAGAAGACACTTTCCTTAAAACTTGCAGTACTTCTGCCAATTAATTATAAACTAATGGATATTGGATATGGTTTACTGAGAAAAAACAATTTTTCTCCCTCTACAGTAGTTTTGATTACTTATAACTTACTTATAGATTTAAGATTTTCGTAATTACTACAAGTTCTAGTTATGAATTTCTCCATTTAATTCACCATTTAATTCAAAATTCAGTACCCATACGTTGGGTCTTTAAATACCTCCGCCGTGTTTTATATTTGAGAGTTGTTGCTTTGCAGATGGCATACTGTACCTTGAGGATTCCGTCGCCAAAATTTGAAAATTCGAATATTTTAGACCACGCCCATTCAATATTAAAACACTTATGTTGTTCTCTCTGAACATGCTGGATGCCAAATTTTTTCAGAAACGGTAGATTATTAAATGTTATTAAATGAAACGGATTTGAAATGACGAAGTTATCAAGTATTTTGTATATCTCGTTAACAAAATTGACTAAGCTATTATGTGACACCGTGACAAGACACCTTAATTGAGCAGGCTTAATGATTCCCATAATGTTTAACAGGGTGGTTAACAGGGTCACCTTATCACGTGATAAGGTAAGCCAATCACCTGATCACACGTAATGAATTAACTCGTTATGCTTCATATCTTAATCATCCGAGAAGCTACAACTCTCATTTTTTCAGGACAAACATAATTGAGATAGCCAAACACAATTCAATAAAATTTGGCTCAATCCGACTATCCAAACTGTCAAATAAATGCAAAAATGAACCTTCATTCGAAAAAATGGACACGAATATTTTGTGAGTTGACAAATTTCTCGAACCAATGGTGGTAGAAAGTCATACCAGAAAGAATTACTACAATTTGGCACTCAGTGACTGAGCTATTAAGGCCAACGTACATGCGTACTGACTTTTGACCCACCCTGTAGATCCAAAGTATTATTATTCCTATGTTTAATTTCAGTGACAGTGTAAATTGAGCCCATTTATGACCCAGGTACCTGCAGGGCTTTCCTGAGCCCCGTTGAATCACTAGTTTTATAAATAGTAACTATAAACAATTTCTTTGCAGACTGAACAATAAGTGACTCATCAGCTGCAGAATATACTTGTTTGCAAAAACCATCAGGGTAGCAAAGGCAAATTGAGATAAGACTGTTATGTCTTACATGTCAGATCTTGTAAACATGTTTGACAATCGGCTATGGGCTATAAACATAACTTAGCCCATACAGGCTTACATTTCTACCAGAGGAGTTACTTGTAGAGGACGGTCTTCCTCACCAAAAATATCATCATATCTTTTGTTTTACTAAATCACCTCACCACAAGATACCAGTACGACAACAAATTTAATCTGTAATTTGTAACGATCACCAAACTTCAATTCGAATGACACCAGGACGTACAGAAAACCATATTTGTTAAACTATCAGAGATCGGCGAGATGAACTGGGCCTTGCACCGAGCTCCGAAGGATTAGATTGACATCGTGAATCAATCTTCATATTGTAGGTTTACAACCTACCAGGACGCGCGCCGAGTTGGACTCGTCGACGGTCCTGGAACAGATATTTTACGAGTAGCACCCGTTAATCTTCATATGACTTTGAACATAAATATAATAGCCCGGGGTCCCCAGGTAAATTCAACTTAATTTGTAAATTTGATTGTCCATTAGTTTGTACAAAAATAATTCGATAAAACAATTTTGACATACGTTGCATGCCATTTATCATATTTGGATACGAAACATGTATCAAAAATAATTAAATAGAAGGAAAAATTTATTTTTAAGCAAATGCAGAATGTTGCAATAAAAAAAGTTAAAATCCAATAATAAAAATAAATTGTAAGTCATCAATTATAATGAAAATATGTTATAAATTAATTATTACCGGGTGATGCTTTCGCCTTGTAGGTTTACAACCTACCAGGACGCGCGCCGAGTTGGACTTGTCGACGGTTCCAATATATGGAACAGATATTTTACGAGTATCACCCGTTAAGCTTTCGCCTAACCATGTGCTTTCGCGCCACTTCGGGCGCGCTTGTTTCACAAGTCAAGAAAACCGCCGTAAGGCGGGCGCGCGCTACTGCAAGCGCAAAGGCTCTGGATAGAGCAAGGTGATGCTTTGTAAAATATTTGTTTTAAATATTGATCAAGACCATTTAATTAACGAATTCAATTGTACTGATCAGCGCGCGTTCTGCCGTCCTGGTAGATTATAAAATGTAAACTTAACTTCAAAGTTATTTACTTATTTTGCTAATTTGTATTGCTCGCTCCTCTCCCTGGCTAGGGCTGTATGAAGGATCTCGAAAAGAGCGCCGCGCATATAGCCAGGCACGCTTGGTAAAAAGTTACATTAAATTAAAATTAAAAGTTTGTTGTTAGATAAAGAAATTGCTTATCAAAAAATATCATCACAACCAAAATTAAAAATACAGCCAATTAAAATATATTTTCCACGCATACAGCTTAATAAATAACAATATTGAATATCTGCTGATATATGATCAATTATCAAAGCAATGCAACAAAATTGATTCAACATAAATTAAATATTACAACGTGATCTGAAACAACCCATGCATACTGTCAAATTTGGAAAAAATATTTTTAAATGTTTTAAAAATATGAGCCATTCGTATGTTGTATCAATATTTGTTCAGGCCGCGCCGCGCAACAATGAACAAAATATGAAATAACTCTCGATCTTCTTGCTACCACAGTTCATTTTACCATGAGTCTACGTACATTACGCAATTTTTTAGCACAGAGGGGCGAGAAAGAACTTTGTCAATATAGACAGTTTAGATTTGAACTTGGAGCCGCAAGGCCAAGGGTAATTTTCAAAATATTGAGTTTTTGAAGGGTTATTTTTATATAGGGTCATTGTGACATTATGTGTATACTGATTTTTTTAGCACACACTACTACAAGCTCGAGAGGGCTATTACTTAAAGCAACTTCCACAATAGTGTTAATTGTTAATTCAAATTTTTAAACACCCAGTCTCAGTTAAATTTTGTGAAACTTGTTTTCGAGATAACAATTGACCAAGAAAATACTATGAATAAGTTATAGCATAAAGGAACGTTATTGGATGTCCGAGTTCTATATCTCCAGATAGCAACTCCGTTTATACATCTGCTTAGCTTCCATCTGTGATCCTGGTACTTGAGATTCCAGGTGTGGCTTTAAACTGTTTTAAGTGCCCAACACTCAGCTCACTCAGTTGACGGTAGAAACGTGTGTCTTTGTGCGATGTTGTAGCAGTACAGGGACTCCATTTCATGTTTTCTCTTGCTAGCCAGATTGCATAGGATCAATTGCTAGCGACTAAAGCCGTCTCTTGGATCACTGTTTTCTTCACACTCTTAGTCACACAAAAGTAGTTAAATAGGATTGCATCGGTAAGGTATGATGCCAGAAGCCTCTACAGTCTACACCCAACCTCTACCTTAAGAAGCCATGCAGCTCTTTGTTCTGACGTGCTTGTTTACATTCTACTTGGTAATACTCTTCACCAACCATCATCTCTACATCACCATCTTTCCTTTGTCAACAATTTACAATATTAGGTATCCCCGCTGTCCCAAAGATGTGTTGGGAGATCATCCTCATCGCAGACCATCTGCCAATCATACTCCTTCTTAAAAGGGCTCTCTCCTCATCTTAAAGTCTGGTCTTTGATAACTACTGCTTAGTAAGACTTGAAGTCTGTCCACTTATGTACTTCAAGTTTGAATGCTTTGTTGTTGAACTTCTCGCTTCAATCCTTTTTGACTGGCAGCACGTTGTCATGCCTCCAGTTGTATCGTCTGTTATTCGGTGACAAGTTGCAGGCTACCATAATATGCTTGCAGTTTCTCCATCTGCAAAGTGGGAAATTATACTTGTAACCAAACTTTGGGAGTCGCATGGTCTACAAAAGCCCACCACTGCTATGAACCCAGGCTCATATTTGGTTCTTTTTCACCCAATTTAAAGTAAAACAAAATTTAAGTAGAACTAAAAGCCATATGCCTCTATTTGGGTATACGCATGTCACTAATTTTGATAGCAATCATGTACAGTGAACATCCTGATACAATCAAATGGATTGAAAAAGTTTAAATTCGAATTCGTAAGTATGTCATGTGACAGCAGCTGTAATGGCGCAGATAGCCTCCTTTTGTAGTTAGAGTGTTTGCTCGCTGCTCCTTAATTGAATTTTGCCACAAAAGCTTTGTGGTTTAGAATTGTATCTTAAAGATTTGCATAACTATACTAAAGCATACATTATCAAGGTGTAAAGTAGTACATGACCTGATGAGGTTCTCAGTATTGTGCTCTTTGAATGTGCAGTGTTCTAGAAGGTGTAATTTATGCTTAAGCCCACATCTATTTGGTACTAACTACTAAGAAGTTTAAGGGGGCCGGGGGGGGGGGGGGGGGGTCTTCATCAAAATTCTCTCGAAATTGACTTTATAGTTGTTTCTGATATAATAGAGGGGAGTGATATCTATCAGCTGTTTTTGGTCCCATGGAAAAATATTGTTCTTAGCCGAAATTATTGCCGGTCAAAGGTCAGCGCTTATGTGTAATTGTATTGCGCGAGCGATTTTGAATCGCGCGCCCTGAAAATCGAGTCTAAAAATCTATCTTCTCCTACATTTTTTGAGCAATCACCCTGAAACTTTCAGGATATGTTCTAAGGACCATTTAGAAGAGATTGTCAGGCCAGAATTTTGAGATAGGCCTTAGAACATTTTTTATTTGATTTTGAAAATCTTGGACCTCGTTTTTTGACGATTTTTTCAGGTCCAAGATTTTCAAAATCGAATAAAAAATGTTCTAAGGCCTATCTCAAAATTCTGGCCCGACAATCTCTTCTAAATGGTCCTTAGAACATATCCTGAAAGTTTCAGGGTGATTGCTCAAAAAATGTAGGAGAAGATAGATTTTTAGACTCGATTTTCAGGGCGCGCGATTCAAAATCGCTCGCGCAATACAATTACACATAAGCGCTGACCTTTGACCGGCAATAATTTCGGCTAAGAACAATATTTTTCCATGGGACCAAAAACAGCTGATAGATATCACTCCCCTCTATCAGAAACAACTATAAAGTCAATTTCGAGAGAATTTTGATGAAGACCCCCCCCGGCCCCCTTAAAAGCAATAATGGATATTAATTCTATGTAAAAATAATTTAATTAGTTTTATTAGTGATATTAGATTGAGAAATGGTGAGAAATTCCCCTTTTTCAGGCCACAACAATCTTTAAAGATATTTCAACATCAGTCTCATATAAAAATAACAGGAAATGATAACCCATAACAATGAGAGCAGTACTTCCTCGTCAGAAGAAGTGAGCAGCTCTGATAACGAGGGTGCTCCAATGCAAGTTGATCCGCCTGCAGCAACTGAACTTACACATATAGTTGAATTTGAGGCTTACCCGCCCGCAGATGAAGATTGGTCTGGAGTCCGGGCCTTGTTGGACAGCTTGTTTCAGGGAATTTCAGTTGATGTTGGCTATTTCTCACAAACATTGATAGACAATTACAAAGTTGGTACTGTCATCAAGGGTGCTGACATTGCAGAGGGTGAAGATGACCCTGTGTTTGCTGTTGCGTCTCTACTCCCTCTCAGTTTGTTCAAAGACAAGTCTAAATTTGATCAGCTTACGTCATCTCTTCTTGCTAAATGTGAGAGTGATGTGTTGGCAAGTGTGGAAAAATTGTTGAAATCAAAAGACTCTGCTTTTCTGATAAATGCCAAATTTTCAAATCTTCCTCTACAGATTACAGCACAGTTATACAAAGCTTTAAAAATGGAACTGATCACAGAAAGGAAAGAAAATCCAGAATACAACGTCAAAAACTTGATGATATTCGGTAAATCATATGTAGAGCCAGAAGAAAGGCGCAACAAAAAAAGCAGATTAGCAGCTCCTAAAATTAAATTTCAGAGTTCAGAACTGGACAGTTTGTCAGAGGTAGCAACTGACTTGATCTCGTGGAAGATAAAGGACGAGACGCTGGCTCCTGTCAGCAATACTCCTTGTGATAATGCATGGCAGGGATATAGGAGCATTCTTGTGATTCCTATTGAGAAGTTCCTTAAAAGTGTGGACAAAATCGTTGAGAATCTTAGTGCTGAAGTATGATGGTTTAAGTTATATAGCAGATTTGTTTTTTCATTGTCTTTTTAATGTTTTTAACCTCTTGGGTAACGGATTGTGTCTAGCAGACTTTTTATACCTTCTGATGGATTTAAGATTATTGTGCTCATTGTTTCGGAATTCAATGTGACAGGCATAATACAAAGCAGTTTTAGTTGAGGCTTAACTTATATAGTATTTATTGCTCAGGTTTATTTAAAACATTAATGTTAAATTGCTGATATACTGAATTCTAACCATGAATCTGTATTGTTTTGGTTTCACTTTTCTTATAAAATCAAGAACTTAATATTTCTTAATATAAAAGTTTAACTAAGCAGGTATTAAACTTGTCAAATCTATAACTTCGCATATTGTTCCCATCTTAATGCCACTAACCATTTTACCCATCATTAGCCAGGACGCTCAGCCATGATCTCGTCAGTTGTTGGATTTGATATTGGTTACAGCTCATGCTTCATTGGCATTGCACGGGGCGGAGGTATCGAGATTATCGATAACGAGTACAGCAAGAGAGATAATCCGTGAGTAGATCTCATTCAGTAGATATAATTACTGTTAATTACCATATAATCACTGTTAAGTATAACAATTATTTCTCGTGTCATATTCGAAGCATGGATGATCGTTTATTTTAACATTATTTAAAATCTTGTTGTTGATTACATTTTAAAATAAGCACTTGAGAATTGACTGTCTCTTAGTTTAAAATTTATTCCAGACATGATGATGATTTCAATGTATTCAACAATTTAAACTTATTACAACACTACGGTTGATGGTAGTCATGTACATATGAAAACAACGTATCTCGAGGTCACCTGCCTCGAGATACGTCGTTTTCATGCTTATTAAATATGTTTAGTGACTACCTTCAATCTTAAGAACCTACGCTGGTATATCTTGGGGCGACTGCAGCTGTATAGTGTATACTATCATTACTGACTAACGCTCATCACAATTACAACAACACTACAAATCTATTACATTTGTTGAGGTTCATGGAAACGTTTTAGGTGAAGCTAATCCACATCTTAGCTCCATAATATGGAGAATTTGTTTCGCTTCAAGATGAAAAGCTCATTTATACACCACTCATCGGCTTATTGAAACTAAAGTCGAAAAAGTTTAATTTAAGTTTTTGGTCAAATTACAAAATTATCGATTAAATGTGGCAGGGAAACACGCGAATTATCAATGAATAGTATACATGCATGTAAATATGTTAATAGCAATTATGAAATCAATCTGCAACCTACAGAATAGTACAAATTATCCTATTTTAAGCGGTCCAAAAAGTAGTAAGCTTTAAGCTGATAAAATAATGTACCGTGCTGTAGTTATATTTAAATATAAATGTACACTGTATATTATATAGCTGTAGTCTATCTTTATATTTAGTAGTAAATCTACGAGTTGATTATAATAGTTCTGTAGTTACGCAGTGTTATGAGACTGGATTATAAAATGATACAATTTTTATTCTGGGCATTAAAATTGAAACGTAACATCAATGACGTCACCACATTGACGTAAAACATGTACCTAATATTGCAGTTATGAACTTTATTTATGCAATTAGCCAGTAATGAAATATTTCGCAACAAGTAAAAGTTGCTTACCTCGTCATCATAATCGAGTGACGTAGGTTAGCAACATTTCTGAGCTCACAAACCGTGTTGGATATTAGAATACCGTTACACTTGCGTTGGTTGGGAAAGTCCTACATTCCATACATTCCATACATTCCATAAACGTGACAAAGTCATCTTGTGTCACACGTTACCCACGTGACGTCTCAAAGTCTGGAAACATTAATTGAACTGTACTACTTACTTTAAAGTAAAGGAAAATTAACAGTTTAAGTGTAGTTACACAATCGATTCCTATTCTATATTACAAAAATCTTTCCCTAAAATAGGACTCTATTTTCAGGACCTATGTGGGTTACGGAGCTTGTGCTGACGGCAGGAAGATGGCACTGTCCGCTAAAAGCCAGGTTATAATGAACTACGTTATTGTGTGTTCTGGAATAGTACCGCATATTCACATGTTGTCCAATATGAGGACCCGAGATTTAACTTCATATTATTAAAGTACTAGAAAGCCCGTGGTAACAGGGACGAAGCTAGTAGTATTCTTTGAAAGAAAGTTTTAATCGCATCAAAAAATATCCATCTCAACCGAAGATACAGCCGATTTAAATATAAAACACTTTAAACACAACGTAATTACCACAAAACTGATAAAAATGACGTTAAAACAATCTTTGCACGTGCATGTGTGCATTAAAACACCGTTGCTATGGAACCTTTTGGTTGTTACCTAAATTCCTATTTCTCGTCTGATTTGCACGTGGGCGGTCGTACATACAGAATAATTCTTTGAATTATAGTAGAGATACATAAAAACAATAAGATTTGATACATTACAAATTATTTTTGAGAGCACTCACTTTCGAAAAAAAATATTTCTTTTTGGTCTCATCAAGCTGATAACGATTTTGTACAAATTATCCCAAAAAAACTGATACTTTTTCAGTTATACTTATAGGCATTTTAAGCCTTAAATCTGCCATTTTTGGCCCTTTTTTACAATGAATCTTACTAAGTCCTTTGAGGCCAGATTTCATACCTTAAAACTCAAAATTGAGAGAAATCCTGTTCCAAAAAATTGGATATGATCATCAGCTACACTCACAAGAATTTTCGAAGTGATATCTTATGATCTGGGCCTGGGTGATTGGTAAAATATAAAACTTTGATTTTTTGCAAAAATTTCAATTTTGCTTTTCTCGACCTTGTTTGGTCTGTAACTTCGTCATTTATTGTTTAATTATAAAATTCCTTAATCCTTGAAGGGCTTCTTGTACGGATTGTAAATAATGTTCAATAAAAAATCAGCCAAAAAAACGTTTAAAATGACTGAAATATCGATATTATAGTGTCAGACTTCTCCAAATTGAAAAAAAATTTTCCGAAAGTGAGTGCTCTCAAAAATAAATTTGGATGTATCAAATCTTATTGTTTTTATGTATACTTTAATAATATGAAGTCAAATCTCGGGTCCCAGCATAAAAGCTTTTGGTATATGTCTCCTTAACTATCACGGGAATGTTGGTGAAATATGTGGTACCAACTTACAACTACCCTTCTTGTTCAGGTCATGTTAGTGTTTTTACTTGAGGTGTATGATTTTTATGAAAGTGTTCGGTCAAACAAGAATAATTTTAATAAGGGGGAATAACTGAAACTTTTCAAAGCAATACTAGATCACGAATATCATACACCTTAAAGGTTTTGAAATATGTTTTAACATGATTCTATCAGCAACATAGAATAATCCAGTAAAATTTCCTCAGATGACCAGTAACATCAAATCAACTCTTCATGGTTTCAATCCCCTTATTGGACGAGAGTTCGACGATCCTATGATTCAAACGAATCTCAAGGCCATGTTCAATGACATTGAAAAGCAAGATGACGGTGCCATCGGCTTCAGGGTAAGAATGTTATCTTTTATGAGTAATTAGAATAACTTGCTTTAATTTAGAGTTATTATCTTTTATATGAGACTTGCTAACCTATTTGTGCGAAATTTAGTATTTCTGTTATGACTGATGAGTGCAAATTCCACATATCAACGGAATCCGGCACCGAAACCTAGTGATTTTCGTCCAAATTACCTCTGTAGTTTCTGCCCATTCACGATATCTGTTCGTCTGAAAATTGATGCTACAGTAAAACCCCGATTTACCGCGCCCCGATTTACCGCGGCCATTTCCTTCCCCCAAAAAGGGCTTAACATGCACAATGTAAACTAACAAAACCCCGATTTACCGGAAACCCCGATTTACCGCGGCTGTTTTCTTTCCCCCAAACTCTGCGGTAAATCGGGGTTTTACTGTTGTATTGTAGCTGCCTCAATACTTTCGTATCCCCGTCCGTAGTGCGCGCTATTTGTGTTCTTTTTGTAGCGCGCGAAAACTGTGATGCACAAAAGGTAATTTGCAGTGGCATATACCACGTGAGATTTCGCGAAAATTCGGGAACGCGCGTGCGCGTTCCCGAATTTTCGCTGTTCATATTTCTTTCTTTCTAGAAGATTCGTCCAATGTATCCTAGCATTACGTAGATCTAGAAAGGACTCAGTTGCAATTCGATATTCCCAGAAGTGTTACATATTAAAGAAGCGTATTCACTTCGTGTTTACGGTTTCACCATTCTGCGTTAGCTATGTCATTTGTTTCGGTCAGTATTACACGAAAATTGACACGTGCAGTGACCCGCAAATAATTATCATAGAATATCACATCCTTTGTCTTCAGGTCGATTACGAAGAAAAACAAATCGTACTGACCCCAGAAAATGTGACTTCGTCCCTTCTAGTGTACTTGAAGACGGTTGCAGAGGCCAAACTTGGATTTGCTGTCAACGACTGTGTGATCTCGGTAAGTTAATGGAATGTCACACGTAATCAATCATCGCAGAAGAATCGAGAATTCATAGAACCATAATTTAAACAAAGCTGTTGATTTTAACATGGACTTTGGAATGTTAACAATGCAAACACTCACTTACGCTATCGCATAGAATCTTTTTTTTTCGGTCTAAGATCATTATTACATGCCTAAGGCTTTAATTTTGTATTAACGTGAAAATTTGTCTTTAGGATCTGTTTTTAATGAACGTATAACTTGATTCTAGAAATTTAAGCTTAGGAAATGATCATAACTTAGAGATTTCGCTATGAACCGAAACAAGTGAAGATAGCTCCAAACTACTCATTGGTTTAACAAGCAGGATTATGAGTTTTATCTTAAATTTTAACTTAATAACAATGTATTACTAGTTATCTATTCTTTACTACACTCGTTAACTGCGAGTCATTGATAAGAACGTTCAGAGACAAGTGATAACGATCTGACCCACTTAATATACAAATGAAGAAATATCTAAACGTGCTTTTCTCTCCTCAGGTTCCACTTTATTTCTGTGATTATCAGAGAAGAGCAATGGTATTTGCAGCCAAAACAGCTGGTTTGAACGTTTTGAGACTCATGAACGATTCCGCCGCTATAGCTTTGGCTTATGGAATATACAAACAGGTAGGTCGTCTAGCAGTGTCGTGCGTTACAAACAGTGCTACATTGCTGTACTTTGTGGCAGTGAAAAATATATTTTACTTGCCACATTTTCCCTTGATTTCTAAAAGAAGTAAGCAATTTGTAAGTTTTCATTTTTAACATAAACAAATGATTTCAGGACCTCCCAGCTGAAAAAGAAAAAGCTCGACTTGTCGTGTTCGTTGATATCGGTGATAACGATACTCAGGTGAGAAATTGTAATGAGGAGGTGTCAATGGTTTTATAGTTTGGAAATTCATTGTCACATATTCGGGAATCGGGTATAGGACTCAGTGGCGGAAGTCACTGCGGCGGTGTACAGTCCGGCGGAGGACGGTACAGCGGAGGCCGGTACGGCGGTACTTTCCAAAAAGGTTGGACGGAACGGCGGATCACATGACACCCACTTTACTTTGGACAGTTGCGACCGTCACAATGCGACATCCTGTCGCTTAGCATTCTTAACAAATTTGCTGTATCGCGCCAACGCTACGTTTAACGGAGTGATGATCCGAAAATAACTTCAGGTCAGTGCAGTTGGTTTTAACAAGGGCAAGTTGGAAGTGAAGAAGTCTCTGGCAGACCCTCAGCTGGGTGGACGACACTTCGGAGAGCGCATTTGCAACTTCTTCAAAGTTGAATTCATGGTTTGTTAATTATGATAAATACGACCCTTTAAAGATAATTGGGGATCATTACTATTCGCTGTAAAAGATATAACTTAAATGGCTGCCATAATTATGGCATGTTTCTGGTTGGTTATAAAATTTGGACCTTGACTAGAAAATCCCCTCAGAAAAAGTACAACATCGACGTGGATTCACGAGCAAGAGCCGCGATGAGGTTGCAGACAGAATGTGAGAAGCTGAAGAAGACAATGAGCGCTAACACCACATCTATTCCTCTCAATATTGGTGAGCTGGACTGATTTAATGGCTACAGTCTATATTGATATTTTGTAATTTATATCTAATAATTGACGTTAATGTTTTTATATTGGAAATTGGAATCAAATACAAGTTACCCCCATTCTCCGCTATTGACCGTGTATTGTATTGTCTAATTGCGAAATTCCCCTAAAGTGAATTTGTTTCAGAGTGTTTTATGAACGACATAGATGTGAGTGGTAGGATGGGTAGAGAGCAGTTTGAAGAACTTTCCCACGATTTGTTTGAGAGGTTGCGACATTTGTTGCAGGAACTTCTTCATAACGCAAGTATGTTTTCCCGTAATATTTAAAATAAATGACCTCCAGATATAAGGGAACACCAAGATCATTATATTGTGGCTGTTTACAAATTTGTTTACATCAAGTCCTATAATTTGATGTATTTTTCCGAAAATTTGATATTGTAACCATCTCTTCATCAGCATTTACAATCGAAGACATCGACTCTGTAGAAATTGTAGGAGGTTCCACTCGAATCCCCAAATGTAAGACAATTATCGAAGAAGTGCTGCACAAGACCTGTTCCACGACACTGAACGCGGACGATTCCACTGCACGTGGATGCGCGCTGCAGTGTGCTATCCTCTCTCCAGCTTTCAAAGTCAGGGATTTTGCTATCAACGACGTTGTTCAATCCGGAATTAAACTTGTCTGGTACAATCCTGACGGCTCTGTAGGAGGTTAGTCTTCATAATAACGCCATATTTCCTTGACCAAGTCGTTTTCATCACCTTAAATGATTTCTGTAGTTTGATAAAAATTAAATGATCTCGAAGAAACGTCGTATTCGTGTCTGACAACGACGAAACCCTCAAACAATATGTTTCGTTGTCATCTGACAGTTAATAATTATTTTCAGGTGACATGGAAGTGTTTAATAAGGGTCACGTGTTCCCATTCTCCAAAATGCTCACATTCTACAGGAAAGAAAACTTAATCCTTGAAGCGTCCTACTCAAACCCAATTCCTCATACACAAACTGTAATAGGTTGGTCGACTGTGTTATTGAGTTTCATGTTCAATTTTCAAACTTATCATTTTTTATTTATTTTGTATTCAGTTAATAAATACAAAATAACGTTATTTATCCTCACAGGACGATTTGAGGTTGGTCCAATAAAGCCAGCTGAGGACGGTTCCAGTACTAAAGTCAAAGTGAAGGTGAAGGTGGACATCCACAGTTTATTCACAGTCGAGTCTGCTCATACTGTTACGAAGGTTTGTTTACTGAATATATTCCGATATTACTGTAATACGTGTAAATTGGATGATAAATAATCAAGGAGTCTATTAAGATAAATTGTACCTATTTTCATTATATTTATTTTCAACAGATTCAAGTACCTGTTGAGGAAGAGAAAAAAGAGGAGAAGAAAGACGGCAAGAAAGCTGAAAAGAAAGAAGGGGATAATATGGAAACTGAGGATGGAGCAGAAAACGGGGTAAGTTCTTGAAAAAACCTTTTTGCTATTTAGAAACTACGAGCCCTTCCATTGGAATCTGTGAATGTGATCATTTGTTATTGTACGGATGATCTTTTGGGCCTAAAAATGCTCCAAATGGCTTAGGTGAAAGAAGAAAGCAACTCCAACGAAAATGGAGCTGACTTAAATGCAGAAAAGATCGAAAAGGTAGTTAAATTGCGCTAGCATTATATTTAAAACAACAAGTCAATGATATAGAGGATAACCTCAACAAATTTCAATGATTGGCAAATCAAAGGGAGCTCTGTGCTGACTTGTTTCTTCTTTTCAGAATGATTCAGAAGAGAAAATGAAAGAAGAGAACGGCGCGGATGAGATTATATCAGAGGAGAAGAAGAAGCCCAAGATGAAGACCAAGACGGTGCAGAATCCTCTCGAAGTGACCTCATCAAAAAAGGGTTTCACCTCTAAGGAGCTCCAAGCAGCCTGGGAACGAGAAAATGCTATGGTTAGTTATACATTATAGCGGTGTTACCACGAACGTTCGGAGCCGTTATCGAACACTTATTTTGACTGAAGCGCGCAGCTCTTTATCACCGTGTGACGAGCCGCTCATTCTCGTGTCTCTTTTTATATTGTGCACTGTTGGAGATATTTAGTCGGAGTGAATCGTTGCGAAACCATTTAATAACTAAACTGAATTTTCCATCTCTCGTATTACTCGTTAACATTTCACCCCCATCAGATCTCGACTGATAAGCTGATAAAAGACAGACTCATGGCTAAGAACACTGTAGAGGAGTACGTCTACGATATGAGAGACAAACTCTACTCACAGCTGGAAAAGTTCATTTCGGAGTCTGCCAAAGAAGTGTATTTGTCTGAGTTATCTAAAACTGAAAACTGGCTTTATGACGAGGGTGAAAACTGTCAAAAACAGGTAAAATTGTTAAAGTTTTGAAGAAAAATAATCAGTGTCGGATGGGCCCTGTAAAAATATTCTTCCATTAGATGTTTGAGGTTGGTTGCCACATCGTAAGTTTCATTCGTTTTTCAGGTGTATATTGACAAGTTAGCTGAATTAAAGAAAGTAGGGGACAGAATAATGACAAGATATAACGAAAGTGAGGGTAGGCAAGGAGCACTGAACAACCTTGGTTCCTGCCTCGTTCATGTTAGGAAGGTTCTGGATCTTATCGCTAATAAGGTTGGTAGTAGGATGAATAGACATGTTGAAATTTACGGTAATTTTACTCCCCATCACTAGTCAGTAGTCAAGTTCAAAATATTTTGAACAAGAATTTTCCTTTTGCATAACTTTGTTTAATTTTAGCCCAACTTTTACTAAAATTCTTTGCCCTATAGGACGTGAAATACGACCACTTGTCAGAGGAAGATGTCAAAACTCTGATTGAAAAAGACGCAGAGTTCCAACAAGTTTTCAATGATTTCTGTAACAAGGCAGCCAGTCAAAAACTCCATGAGGATGTTCAGATAACAGTAGCAGGGATCAACCAAAAACGAAAGGTGCAGTTTTTAGTTGTTTTATTGCTGGTTTCTGACTTACATTTTCTAGATACCTCAGTAACCAAACTTATTCTCATCGCCACATTCTATCCAACACATTATTATTATTCTCACATTTTATTCAACACAACAATCTTCCAGGAATTTGAAGACAAATGTTACCCAATCGTCAACAAGTCAAAGCCAAAGGTAGAGCCTCCTCCAGTGCCTGCCGAGGAGCCGAAAGAGGGAAAAGAGGCCGAGAAAGAAACTCCCATGGAGTCTGCAGAGTCGACTCAAGCTCCCGCTGATCCAGCAGCCGCTGATCCAGCAGCCGCAGATCCAACGTCCATGGAACTCGACTAGGACTTTTCTAGATTTCTATATTTGTTAAATGTTGTCTTGACGAAAACAGTACTTCAACTTAATATAAACCGAGTGTTGTCATCTATTTCAGCAGATTATTTTGCTTGTTTAATTTAAATTTCAATGCCAATGGCACGTTTATTTTTCTTTACTTTTCAAAATTTGATGGGACAAGACAAGATTGGCTGGCCAGCTTGTACTTTACATTTTGAGAAAGTATCTGAAGGAACGTTTCGTTTGAGTCAACTTATGATCTGAGAGTAACGAGAGCTATCATGTCTGAGCAGTCCCATGTGTTCTGTCAAATTAGAATAACAACTAATTTGTTTCATTAATTTAACGTTTTATTTGTGTATCGTGGAAGCGCAGGGAAATTTAATGTCCAAAGAGTTGTACTTAAAAACTGGGTGTGTTATGAATATCCATAACTGGTCTTCATTTACATCCTTAACTTGAAACACTCCTTAATTAAATGCAGGCATATTGTCGATACAGATTTAAAATTGATCTAGTTTTAAAGTTTCGACTTGCCCACGAATCACGTCTGAGACGCGCACTCCATGGATGAAAGTTGTCATACGTTGTATGACCCGCCGCGCACGAAGTGCGCGGCTCCCCCTGTATCGTCAGGACGAGTGAAACGACCGTGGGTTGCACTTGTCATACGTTGTATGACACGAAGTGCGCGGCTCCCCCTGTAGTGAAGCGACCGTGGGGGTCACCACGTGATACAAGGTTGCACAACGTGATACAAGATGAAAGGCGACCATGTAGTCCTAGTTTCGACCAAACTTTTAATCAGTCGTTTTCACCTGGTTATCACTAATCAAACATCCGGCCTTCCGTGATCTATTATTGTACTGTTGAATTCTATGTCTGTTCTAGATTAAAATGACTAAATCAGCTTGATTTTAATCTCGTTACTACCAGTCCTACGTTAGATCACGTACGTTTTTACGAATTCAGAATTCTACTATACACATCGAAACAACCCTCAAGTTTCAAAACTTCTAGCAACCACCAAGATCTCTCACTCTAAAACAATTAACTTTTGTACCGATAACATTCCTAGACATGGTAAAAGTAAGTGGAGGAGAACACGGTCAACAATGCGACATGAAGTGGTCCTAAGTGGATTATGTATCTAGTTAAGTTGGACGTTGGGGTGTATTTGGGCCAGCTGTATGGAGCCCGGGTACAGCACCAATACACCTTGGTAACATGTTAATGAGGTTACCTGGAGTCTGAGTAGGAGGTATAGTTCTCAGTTTCAAACTACTCCTGGTTACTATGCCCGTTATTGTTGCTCATGCTGTGGTACGTGTAATTATATCTCATTTGATCAGAATCTGAATAGTTTCGCCATTCTTACATCTTAGCACTAGCTCAATCGCATCTATATAGAATTTTTTTTGATATTGACTAGACTAAGAAGTAAGAGAGACTTACAAAAGGTAAGCAATTTCTGGAATGATGCTAAAAAATGGAGTGATCCATCTCTGCATGAAGCTTGATTCGAAGATTGTTTATCCATCTTCTACCATTTTACTGAAGCAAATATGCTACAGTGTGACATATATGACAAATATGCTACATGGTGAAATACACCATAAATATAATAATAATATATGCTGAGTGTAATTGATTAAACTTTGATTTACCCTGGTCCCAATCTATCCGGTCCTATTTCTAATTTTGAATCCGGTTTTCTTCTACTGCACAATTAAAATTTAATTAGGTTGTTGGTTGATCATCACCAAATTGGGTAGATTTTATAAGCTTTTCCTCCATTTCTCGGCCCAACCAAAAGTCGTCCGTGGTCATTCATGCCACAAGGAACTTGTCAAATCAATTCAATACTTCTTTGAAGTTGACCCTGTCAAGTCTTACTCTTAGGCTCACTTGCACTGTATGATTTTGTAATTATGATTACTGCAGCTGCTAAGTTTCAAATCTAATACCAGGATTAGTACCAAGTGCATGCAAATAGGATTGAGTTAGGACTAGAAGTCTAGGATTAGGATAGGGACCTTTGTACTTGTGACATGCCCCGTGATAAAGGCACTTGGTAGTGGGGCCCGGCTAGCTATTAGTATTGGTTACATTGTGCTGTGGCTGTAAGAAAGTGGTCGCATCCACAAAAATATATCATCCACTATAACACTATGTATAAGTATAATATGAATATCAACTAATACTATCAACTCAGAATTGAAATCTTTTGACTCAATTGCATTCCTAAAAGTAAAATGAACAATGAAGGGGTGTTTCATGCATGATTACATTTAGTACGCTCATGATCGCTCATCCGTCGAAATGTTATGGTTATTAAGCTGGTAACTATAGCAATATACTTTCCCTTGGTGATCGATGAATTCAAATTGTTCTGATTAGATTACATTTGAGGAGTTCAATAAAAATTTATTTCAGTAATTTGCCGCACAGCAAAGGAAACACAATTAATTCCGCGAGATCTGGACATGAGGTTGCGAAATTAATTGGTTACCAGGAAACCCAGAGCCAGCGAAGAGGTCATGCGGAGACATTTAGCTAAACTCGCAGGGGATTCTGGTTAGTTTAACGGTTTTATTATAACTTACAGTTCTTTCAGTTTAGTAGATTTTTGTCAGTTCCGCAGATGTAATGGGAAAATTTGACCCACCTACAGTGACAGTGTAGGTCCTAGTCCTACACTGTACACTGTTTTTACTTTTCAGTTGAACCGGGTATCCTTTTTAATGTTTTCAATTAAAATCAGCTGCATCTGGATTCTAGCTGAGATGATTGAAAATAAAACGATTACGGCCTCTGTATATTTGAGTATTAATTTTAAAATGTATTTTGCTGTTGATAGTTAGTGATACATGATTACATCTCCGCCCGGTTCGCTTTAACATTCAATGAATCAATTTTTAAGGCCAACTTGACAACACTTTACAATTTTTTATATCAACTGCTCGATTACCAAATTAAATGTAACTGGCCCGTACTTCGTACCTACTACCTAGTTGAACCAAACTGATAACACCTAGTTAACCAATTCCCTAGATCCCATAGCGAGAGGTACGGTTAAAACAGTAAGATGGGGCGGAGCTCAGGTTAAGACTCCCTCTGCACCAGCAAGGCAACAGAGGTCCGGATCTATTACATCTGTAACTAGCGATATTTTCACTGAGGCTGAGGTACGAATCCAATTTAGCGTTTTTACGGATATATTCATTTTTTGCGATTAATCTGCATTTACTAAAATTTGTTAATCAATATAACTTACAGTTACACTTACAGCTACTTATGATTTCATCAAAAAAACACCGCGAAGTCTTTGGTCTTGATAAGTTTTCTGTTTAAAGATCAAGATAAGAGTCATGATCTTTTCCGGTAGATTTTGATTTGGATTTGAATGCGGTGCCTGGCCTCAAATTCAATGGATTCCCTCTTCGGCTAACTTTGATTTTTAATCATGTGCTTAAAATTCCTGCTATTAAAGATGATAACGAATTGTAAAAGATGGTCCGAGTTACAGCAGGCTAGAAAGTTATGCTATATTCTCATCATTCAGTCATCCAGGCGTTCTACAAACTGTTATGATTAGCCGCCTCGTTAGCAACAACCTCCAGTGTCAATTATATGTTTCAAAGTTTCAAGAACCCCCTCCAGTGCTAGTTACTACTAGCTTAGAGAGGAGTTGAGGACTGAGGAGTAGGATCCTGCTGTCTTAACTCGTTTATCTGAGAAACGGGATCTCGTGCCGCAGAATCGGACCTTCTGTTTATCGATCGCAGGTAATTGAGTACTGTAATAAATATTCGTACCGATTGTTGGCTGAATTGTGCTATGAGATTGAGATATCTGATCTCTAAGTGGCATTTCTGCCATTTCAACCAGCCTCCGTTCCAGTCACTCTCCTGTCTTTTTTAATCTGTTCATTAATGAATAATATGATTCATCCTGATTGTTTTCTGTCGGGTAAAAGGCTATGCACGCCACGGTGATCTTAATCGATCTTTGCCGTATTCTTTTATCATTTATTCGATTTCGGTCGCTAGAAATTGATGAGGGCGCATGCCATAGGCATAACCTAAATATCGTACATGACTTAAGATTGTACTGAGTGTGGAGCGTATTACCTTGCAGTTAGTCTAACTGTATTACCGGGGGACCCAAAACATTAATTAATGTAAATTCAATGTATAGTCTACTCTAACAGTAACTCAACGGTACAGGCTGTTACTGGGATATGTTTTAAAATCGTCTCGTTAGATTTTTGCCTGTCACGTACACAACACGTAATAGTTCAGGCTCAGCCTGGTAATATTTTGTTAGTTTCTTACGAAATTGTTGCCAGCTGACTTATTGTTTCACAAATGTTGAGGTTGAGTGGTTCTGATCGATACATTGATCTTTTCTTTTAGAATTGTAAAATATTTGTCTTCAGATCGCGGTCGATCGAAGAGTTGGCTGAAATGTGATCGGTTAAAAGACAATTGAACAATGTCATATTTGGTTTCTTTTCTGAGTACGTCTAGGTTGGCTTTTAAGTAATTTTCGTAGTAGAAGATAAAATTCACAACTAGTATTGTTGAATCATCGTATTGTTGAATAATCGTACTTTTGACCGATTTTTAACCAACTTTTCAATCGACAAACGAAGACAACTTACGATACTTATTCTATAACTACCACAACCAAGCCGTTTTTATGCGGACATTCCTTTGTTAAACATACTTTTTCTTTGACTCCTAAAGATAAGGCTTGACAATTGACACTATTTAGTATTCAAAAGTTGATCTTAGCTATGCATCGTCACTAATTCCACTTAGTTGCCTTCAATCATTGAATTAAATGATTAAATTGATCGAAACTTTCCGCTCTTTCAATTTTTTGCAATGCTTTACGTTCAAATAATTACTTTTAGAATTGCTATGCTGAAAACATGCAAGAAGTATTCATTGAAAACCTCAATATTTACCATTTGTAGACAAAACATCATTTAATTGCAGTTGTAATTGTAGTACTTGTTGTAGTTGTATCTCAAAGTTCCAATACTACAAAAGCTTTAAACCACAAACATAAATTAAACTTCTCTGTGGCATTCCTAACTTGATAAGTATTGACCACTGAGCAGGACAAAAAGTTGTCACCGCAGCTTTGCAATGTGAGCAGTGACCAGTGAAGGAGTTGAACAGGAATTAAAGTGAAGAAGTGCCGTCAGCATCAAGTCACCAGTTACCTACAACAAGTTTCCAATAACAAGTTACCAATAACTAATACCATGCAGTGGAACAGAGTCCGGGACTCAATGTCCGTCCTCGCCAACAACACCTCCACAGCACCTCCCAACAACACCTCCACAGCATCTCCCGACCACCACAAACCAGGGGTTATTCCCCGGGCTTCCCGCTCTGATATCCGCACCAGATCCGGCTCTATGAGCGGGTTCAGAGCTCATGGAGCTGCGGGTACTCGCGGGTCTGTGGGGAGTTTCAGTGCTGCACACCACCGGGCTTCTATTGGGGGAGAGTACCGTGCATCTTCCGGCTCAATCAGCTCGGTTAAACGTGTTAATAGAGGACTGTCTGGGGTGTCCAGGACAAGTAGTGTGCTTAACAAGTCGGGTGATCTTAGAGAGGAGAGTGCGGATTTTATGGACGAGGATATGAAGCAACGGAGGGAGGATGATATAAAGAAACGGAAACAGAAGGTTATAAACCAAATGATATGAGTTAAGATGTTGATGTTTCAGGTCCAGATTCGGCTCTGTTATGTCCGGTCAATTTTGGAGGAAAACCGTGAAAAATGTTTATTGTGTAATCTTTTAATAGGGTGAAGATAATTATCGAGCGTGCCTTATCATCGGTGATTAATTCATTCAAAATTGTCATAACTATATCTCTTTTTAAATCAACAATACTTATTTTCAATTCCAGGCGAAAGATAGGTGGAAAAACGTTGGAAAGTGTATAATGATGGTCAGCAATGTAGCTTCGGAGTTTCAGAAACTGTAAGTTTATAAGTTTGTTTTAGCTTATTCACCAGTGAACTTTTAAATTGTTTTAAAACTAAGCTCATTGACAGGAAAAAAAAACAATTACCGATCATGATGAACAACAATTACTTGATCACTCGTGACTTAATCACGGTTGATAAGCTTTTAAACCTATTCATTGAGTCATAAGTTAACTATTAATAGCAATTTAATAATGTCAGATATAGAAGTTAAGCAATTGTTTTTTATTATATGCATCATGATCATTGATCAATCATAGAGGTAGATACAACATCTATCTCCTAAGATGCAATCATTCTTGTCATAGAACAGTGACGAATATGATTGATATAACGACATTATTGATTATAAACATTGTCATTAACAAAGAAGGGTACACATTGTTCTCTATTGGGTCTTACTGTGAGTCGGGTCAAATTACTCCTAATCTTAGATCTACTGGGCTCAGACTCTAATTTCGCTAATGATTTTAACAGAATTTAAAGTAATTTCACGATCTGTACAGCAGCTGGCTATTTATTATAGCTATTGCACATGCATAGCATTTGCATATTAAGATTATTATGTGAGAAACTATTTAAAAGTTGGGACTATCCACGTTTTCAGCACCTGTTTGGGAGTTTCGTAAAATTAGTTGCTATGTTTTGTAGCGAAGTTGTATAAAGTTGCGCACTTCAAACGTTGCATAATTATTTTGAGAAAAGCTGTGTGGTGACAATGATCGAACGTTTTTCGTGAGTGCGCCCGCGTCAACTTGAAGAATCAGTAGATTTTTAACCGCTTGCGGGTCGTTATTTTAGCTTTAGCTTCATGTAATCAGTCGGTTGTCTTTGGATAATAGTAATAGTAAATATATATACCAGAAATTTGGGCTGTAATCGATTTCGGTGTAAAAATTTGAGCAGATAAAGGACAGGTGTTGTTTCATGTCTGCAGGTGGTCCCCAATCATATGCTGCCACTCTATCCTAAATAAAGGTCATTTTGTTGAGTAATTTTTCTCCCGAACCATTTACTGGCCAGTAGATCAAAAGGCTTGAGAATTAGGTGGCTTTATTTTGATAGTTTGTTCGGCTGGTAAACACTTGCATGCTCAAACTCATCCGATTAATAATATGATCACTGACAACAGATTGTGTTTGAAGGAAATGGTTGCCTTTACTAAAGTTAGATTACTTTCATACATTTTGTGTTCACAAACGCGACTCGTCCCCCCCTTTGAAGATAATTAGTATTGTGCGTGTTATTGAATCTAGGTAAACTATAGGTAAAAATATAATATTAATCATAAGCTAAAATGTACTAATCTTTGTATTCTAAATGGGGAAAAAGAAGAAACATTGTCAGTCAGTCGAGAAAATTGTCAGTCAGGCTATATGGCAGCTTTGTAGATGTTGTGACTATGCTAGTAGTGGTCCCAGGCTTGCGACTGGAATTGCGGTGTTAAATCGATTTAATGGTATACTAACGATCCACCTCCCACTTGTTGTTTGGTACTTAGCATTAATAGTGTTAGCTGTAGCCATTTATAGCAAGAATCTTAAAACTAAAGGGGATGACAAGGAAAAGAGGAAGGAAAAAGAATAACGGAACAAACGAACAGTGTTTAGATATTATTAATTTCGCCACTACAAATAACACCACCCAACAGCGAAGTAACCCGTAAGGAGATAGAGAAGACACAGGATCAGATAAAAACATATCTTGAACACAAGTTTGAAGTTGATCGGAAGTTCATGTTCGACCCCTCAATCTTTAAGCGACCCAAACAGGAGGTTTGTACAACTCCTGGCTCTATTTTCTGGGTGTTTTGTTTTCTGTTGAGATAGTTGTTTGTGAGCTTTGACTGATGATTCTATATTTGCTGTCAGATGCTTCTGATGTGATTTTAGAAACCGATTTGAATTGAGTTTAAAGAACTGTTTATCAAGCATACTTTTTAGATTTTATAACATTCTGTCAAGTACGATACATTTATCTGAGTTAATTTTTTCATGGAGCCTGATAAGTTCATAATCATATTGGCGCAGAAACAATCTGCTTTTTAAACCACTATTTAGCTTATTGTATGTTCCAACTGATGTTTATCTTCAGATATTCTTCTCTCGAGATCTAGAAGAAGTGGGAAGGAACAGAAGGCTCAGAACCACAGCTCAGATCAGATCTCTCAGATTAACCCTACGAGAGTGCAACTCTTTTGGAGCCTACCCTGAATATGTAAATGCATTCTTCTTTATGTCTTAATCTTATACAGAACCAAATTATCGATTGATTTTGCAAACTCAGCATTAATTGTCCCGGGCCAATTATTTCGAACAAACCGTACAAATAAAGTTATATTCCCTGACAACATAATAATAATATGGCTGTAGGTACAGACGGAGTTGTGTAGGGTGGGACTGTTAGAGAGATATGGGAGAGGGAGAGTTTTACTGAGAGAGGGACATATACCGGGCAGAGTCTACTTCATCCTCTGTGGAACAGGTTTCATTAAGAGTAGATTTCTGATTTGGATACGATTACAGTTCAAGCTAGTCATTGGGCAATACAGTAGGGAAATTTACCTTAACATGACCAACACTGATAAGATGTGGTAATTACAGATAAGAATATTAAACTTTATCATTTTCTTTTTAAGTCTCATATTTCGTTGTATTGTTCGGTTCTTGTTTTAACAAGTTTTAACTCTCAGTGGTACTGACAAGGTTCAACAAAGAGCTAAAAGAGGAGGAAACTCAGCAGATTCTCAATAAAGGAGACATTTTCGGGGACTCTGAAGTTCTAGAACAGACGATGAGGACAGCAACTGTTACCACAGCTTTAGACGGCATGTTCTGGAGTGTGGATGGACAGGTGTGTAGATTAGGAATGATAGGAATTTAGAGGTCTGTTACTTTGTTACGATGTGACGTGCACTAACATCACATCATCTACAAATCTTCAATAGAATTCTTTATACTAATACCAATTTATGCTAAGACCAATTCCTTTTCAGGACTTCAAGAACTCGATGACCAGGAACCTGGAAGACATCTACAAAACACCCTGTCCTCTACACAACACCCACACCTGCAACTGTAACAAGTCACTCCGTCGAACTAGAACCAGGAACTCCTCCACCATCATAGAGGACGGAGTGAGCCATACTATCTCCACACGTGCTGACGGCGCGCCCTCTGCACGTGCAGCTAACACAACACGTCATGGCTCCATCTCCATCTCAGCGCGTGACATGGCTGCCACACCAAGAGGATCTCTCGCTGATATCTCCATGGCTCACAGAGGATCTCTTGGGTTGAACACAAGGAGTGCTTCTATGAGTGCTATGACAGCTAGATCAGCTATTCATTTGTTTCTAAGGTACATTATAGTTATGGAGTATGATATATTTTTATCCTCAAAATTTAAACAATGTTGAACATTTTCACATTGATAAGAACACGTGAAATCTTATATTTATCCTTTTAAGGGGGGGGGTGTCACGTCCGTCTATGTCCGCTTGTCTCATAGAATCCAAAAAGGACAGGACATAGGCGGACATAGGCGGACATAGACGGACATAGGCGGACATAGGCGGACATAGGCGGACATAGGCGGACATAGGCGGACATTAATGGACACCTAAATTGCTAAATAAAATGTTCAATTTTTGCTGTTATAGGGGGGATCATGTTTTTTGTCCGTTCGGTACCCTATATTTTCAAAACGGACAAAAAATAGAGCGGACAAAAACGGACAAAAATGGAAATAACATTTAGATGCTTCCTCCTCGGACTACTCTTCCTCCTCCTCCCCCTGGGTCTTCCTGATCTTCCTCAGTCCTCTTCCTCCTCCCCTCCTCAGTCCTCCTCCTCCTCGTCCTCAGTCCTCCTCATCAGTCCTCAACAGTCCTCCTCCTCCCCAGTCCTCCTCCTCCTCCTGAGTCCTCCTCCTGGGTCCTCCTCTTCATCCTCCTCCTCTTCCTCCTCAGTCCTCAGTCCTCCTCAGTGCTCCTCCTCATCCTTCTCCTCAGTCCTCCATCCTCCTCCTCAGTCCTCCCCCAGTCCCCCTCCTCCTCCTCCTATTCAGTCCTCCTCCTCCTCCTCCTCCTTCTCAGTCCTCCTCCTCCTCCTCTTCCCTCTCAGTCATCCTCCTCAGCCATCCTCCTCAGTCCTCCTCAGTCCTCCTCAGTCCTCCTCCTCCTGGGTCCTCCTCCTCCTCTTCATCCTCCTCCTCTTCCTCCTTGGTCCTCAGTCCTCCTCCTGATCCTCCTGGGTCCTCCTCCTTCTCATCAGTCCTCCTCCTCCCCAGTCCTCTCCCAGTCCCCCTCCTTCTCCTCCTCCTATTCAGTCCTCCTCCTCCTCCTCCTCAGTTCTCCTCAGTCCTCCTTCTCATTTCTCCTAAGGACAGGACATAGGCGGACATAGGCAGACATAGGCGGACATAGACGGACATAGGCGGACATAGACGGACATAGGCGGACATAGGCGGACATTAATGGACACCTAAATTGCTAAATAAAATGTTCAATTTTTGCTGTTATAGGGGGATCATGTTTTTTGTCCGTTCGGTACCCTATATTTTCAAAACGGACAAATAATAGAGCGGACAAAAACGGACAAAAATGGAAATAACATTTAGATGCTTCCTCCTCGGACTACTCTTCCTCCTCCTCCCCCTGGGTCTTCCTGATCTTCCTCAGTCCTCTTCCTCCTCCCTCCTCAGTCCTCCTCCTACTCCTCGTCCTCAGTCCTCCTCATCAGTCCTCAACAGTCCTCCTCCTCCCCAGTCCTCCTCCTCCTCCTGAGTCCTCCTCCTGGGTCCTCCTCCTGGGTCCTCCTCTTCATCCTCCTCCTCTTCCTCCTCAGTCCTCAGTCCTCCTCAGTCCTCCTCCTCATCCTTCTCCTCAGTCCTACATCCTCCTCCTCAGTCCTCCCCCAGTCCCCCTCCTCCTCCTCCTATTCAGTCCTCCTCCTCCTCCTCCTCCTTCTCAGTCCTCCTCCTCCTCCTCTTCCCTCTCAGTCATCCTCCTCAGCCATCCTCCTCAGTCCTCCTCAGTCCTCCTCCTCCTGGGTCCTCCTCCTCCTCTTCATCCTCCTCCTCTTCCTCCTCGGTCCTCAGTCCTCCTCCTTCTCCTCCTATTCAGTCCTCCTCCTCCTCCTCCTCAGTTCTCCTCAGTCCTCCTTCTCATTTCTCCTAAGTCCTCCTCCTGAGTCCTCCTCCTGAGTCCTCCTCCTCTTCCTTCTGAGTCCTCCTCCTGAGTCCTCCTCCTCCTCTCTCTCAGTCATCCTCCTCAGTCATCCTCCTCAGCCATCCTCCCCAGCCATCCTCCTCAGCCATCCTCCTCAGTACTCCTCAGTCCTCCTCCTTCTCAGTCATCCTCAGTCCTCCTCCTCAGTCCTCCTCCTCCTCCTGGGTCCTCCTCCTCCTCCTCCTCCTGGGTCCTCCTGGGTCTTCCTGATCCTCCCCAGTCCTCTTCTCCTCCCCTCCTCAGTCCTCCTCCTACTCTTCCTCCTCGTCCTCAGTCCTCCTCATCAGTCCTCAACAGTTCTCCTCCTCCCCAGTCGTCCTCCTCCTCCTGGGGCCTTTTCCTGGGTCCTCCTCCTGGGTCTTCCTCCTCCTGGGTCCTCCTCCTCCTGGGTCCTCCTTCTCCTCCTCAGTCCTCTTCTTCCTCTTCCTCCTCCTCCCTCTCAGTCATCCTCCTCAGCCATCCTCCTCAGTCCTCCTCCTTCTCAGTCCTCCTCCTGAGTCCTCCTCCTCCTCAGTCATCCTCCTCAGTTCTCCTCCTCCTCCTCCTAGGTCCTCCTTCTGGGTCCTCCTCCTCCTCCTCCTCCTGGGTCTTCCTGATCCTTCTCCTCCCTCTCAGTCATCCTCCTCAGTCATCCTCCTCAGTCATCCTCCTCAGCCATCCTCCTCAGCCATCCTTCTCAGCCATCCTCCTCAGTACTCTTCAGTACTCTTCAGTACTCTTCAGTCCTCAAAATGTTTGTCTGCTAATGTCCACCAATGTCCACCAATGTCCATCCAAGTCCGCCAATGTCCGTCCGGGTCCGCCAATGTCCGTCCGAGTCCGCCAATGTCCGTCCGAGTCCGCCAATGTCCGTCCAAGTCCGCCAATGTCCGTCCGTGTCCGCCAATGTCCCAAAAAACACGTCCGTTGTCTTATAGAATCCAAAAAGGACAGGACATAGGCGGACATAGACGGACATGACACCCCCCCCCCCCCCCCCCCCCCCCCCCCCCCCCCTTTTAATGTTATTAAAGATTGAGTTTTACTTTAACTTTACGTTTCCGGGCGACTTTTAAAAAGAGTTTTGTTTAAGAATTGGTAAGTATACTTAAGTGGGTATGGTTAGTACTAATATGTTCAGCATGTTGTAAAGGAGTTGTAAAAAGACAAATAAACGGAGAGCCTACTGGTTAGTGGGATGGTTCCAGTATGTTTTTTATTTTCAAATAATCTTAACTTAAAAGCCATAATTTCAGCTCTCTAAAATGGTTTGAGGACGTCCCTACAGTCAAATTCCTTGAAGATCCGAAAGCAGCTACTTTAGTGTACTTCAGGTAAACTGCACAGTTGATCCCCAAAAATGTGAATACGGCTCGATCGAGTTGTAAAAACAGCGAGTCTATAATTCCCTTTTCAAGCTGAACAGAAGAACTGCCCTCTCCCAAAATGTCAATAAGCCTGCAGAACATCACAACAACTCCTAAACCCACAAACTACCCAGGAACAACAAGTGTATAGTACAGAGCAGCTCCAACAACGATCTCCTCTGTTTTGTACGTGGTGGCAAGTGTGACGTCATAACACGCATTACCATAGAAACGAACGTGAGACCACCCTCAGCGGTGTCCTGTTTTAACACTGGCATGAAATATCACGATCAGAAACCAAGGAGGATACGACCCGTTACCGGCATTATTCGTAACAGAGGTAATGTTTAGTCGAACAAATTGATCTGATCGGGCGATTTGCAGTGGGCACTGAAGCTATTGATAGTGTGTAATTGGAATATGCATAAAGTTTGGGAGATTTTCAACTGTAATCTGTAACTTTCCTAACCTTTTCAGAAGACAGAATATCGATCATATCCCGACCAATATCCGCACCCTGCAGAACCACAGCCCCCTCCACACCAAAACTATTTACTCCCTGCAAGATAGAGATAGACTCTAGCTGTCTGGACGATATCACAGAAGGTGTGGATATAGGAACCTCAAATCAGTGTTCCTCAAAACAGGTGAGAATTATTGGGGAATGATATTGCTTAGTGTGGTAGAAGTGAAAAGCTCCGAAATTTGAAGTGATCGAGGAGAATTATTGAAATTCTTCGGAAAATTCTTCGGAAAATTACCTCAAATTTGATGACATTTCTTAACTAGGGATCAAACAAGAAGCCTAGACCAGGAACTGGGGTGTCAGAAAGCAAGAGAAGGTTACACAGCGCTAAAAGCACGTGCAGCGCTAAAAGTGTTAGTGCTAATAGTGCTAAGAGCACATACGGTGGTAAGAGCACGTGTACTAAATCTAGACCCGGGACTGGGTCCACAGTTACTCGGGACAGGTACTCAACCAAGACTGCTCCTCCTTTAAGACAGGTAATAGCAACTATCTCTCTGCCACCCACATTCCACAAGCTCTTAAACCAAACTCTGAATTTGATGGTACAATTTTCTAAACTGTGATCAGAAACCCATCTTTATTGCACTACATCAGGCAAATATTTGACTATTATATACATATTATAGGCTATTATACTGTTGTGTGATTGGTAAAAACAGCTCACAACATCAGGAGTTTCTAAAGGTGTGCACACTAGAAGAGGGTGATGTGTATGGAATGACCTCCCTATTTGTGATAGATGGTGAGCTGGAGACTAGTCTGGTTAGCAGAGGGTGCGAGTGTGTTATCGTCAAGAAGGATACTTTCCAGCTCCTGCTCAACAAGTCCTGCAAGGATAATATCAGGGAGAAGGTAAGATCATGTTGTAGAGTATTTGCAGATAAATGCATGAAGTGGAGAGTCATGGAACAAAGATGATCATGATGCTTTTTTGACTGATTTCACAGCAGAATATTCCTGAGTTTTAACCAACAACAATTACAGATCCTGTTTTACCCATCATACTCTGAGATGAAGAAGAAGTTGCTCAATCTCTACTCTTGGTCAACTTATAAAGATAACTTGCGGATAAAATCTGGGAGACATAAACCAGGATGAGCAGAGACACGGGCAGCCTCTTCGGTAGCACCTCCGGCGCAACTGACAACCTCATCAGATTGTTCAAATTTTGAACGACTCTTTTTGTAAAGATATTGTGTATTATAAGTCTGCAATGAAGATTGATTCGGGAAAATTGGACTCAATATTTTGATTGTAAATTATAACTTCTTTTATCATATTTTACAAAAATGCGTTCATTTAAATTTTCGCTCTATCATCTTATCATAGTGTAATAAAATCTGACATAAATATAAAAAAGTTGAAGTTGAAGTTGAAAAGTTTGATGATGTCTTATAATAACACTAGGGTTAAAGTCCCTACCACTGATTTAGATGTCGGAGGGGACCGGATTGATGACTCTCTCACCCTAAAACTCCCTAGGAGAGGGGTGACAGATGATATGCCGGCTCCTTCACCCGGCACAAAAAATAACATAAAACAACAAAAAAAGGATGGGGATGCATTGGTTTCTTGTAGTGAGGTAGCTCTAGTAGGGACATTTAATGTCCGAACTGCTAGAGAAGGTTACAAGCGCCTTGAACTCGTGACTCAGTTTCTGGAGAGTGGCATGGAGATCCTTGGGATCCAAGAACATAGGATTGTCCACCAGGAGCCGATCAAGATCGAAAAGTTCAAGGAGGGGGTTAGCTTGGTAACTGTTTCAGCATGGAGGAATGGAGCAGGAGCAGCCACCGGTGGAGTGGGCTTTCTGCTGACTAGAAGAGCATACAGCGCAATCAGCCTCATTAAACCCTATGGCTCAAGGGTGCTGACTATCTCTTTCAACGGAAATCCCAGACTCACAACTATAACTGCCTATAGTCCTACCGAGGCAGCACTAGTTGAAGAAGCGGAGGATTTCCATAACACCCTTAGACAGGCTATGAATGATGTTCCAGCGCACCACCTGCTGATCACAGAGGGAGATATGAACGCCCGGCTTGGAAAGGAGAGTGAAGAAGATTCCCGTTGGTACTTTCATACTCGTACCAATCGGAATGGAGAGCTACTGAGAGACACTGCCCTGGAGTGCGATATGGAAATTACCAATATCCGCTTCAGAAAGAAGGTCAACAAGAGGTGGACCTTCTTATCCGATGGGACACTTAACAAAGGTCAGATTGACTATATCCTCATACGGCGGAAGTGGAAAAACTCATTAAAGAACACTGAAGTTTACAACACTTTTCAGTCGTTGGGATCTGATCACAGAGTTGTAGTGTGTAAGATCAAAGTTAGCTTTAGGAAAGGACACAGGCCTCCGAAAAAAGTTAACTATGATTATAGTGCCCTGAAGTCGGATGGTGAGCTTCAAAAAAAGTATGCAATTGAAGTTCGGAATAGATTCTCTGGCCTGGTAGAGGAGGATGATGGGGCCACTGAAAGCTACGGGAAGCTTATGGTTGCTATTGAGGCGGCAAACAAGAGCCTTCTGCCAAAGAAGACTCGACAAAAGCAGATTGACCCCTCAAGTGACCCAAGAGTGGACAGTGCAAGGAGGGGACTGTTCTTGGCCAAGGACCAATACCATCAGGAGCCTTGTGAGGAGAAGAGAGAGGAAGTTGCCACTAAAAAGGATTTGTTAAAGGCCTGCTACAAAGAGGTAGAGGAGGAGATCCTGAAAGGAAAGATCAGGAAAGTTGAGGATACTGCTGATCGTTGTAAGAACAAGGAATCCTGGAAGCTTGTCAACGATATTTCAGGGAGGACAAATCCCAGCTGTGGACTCGTGGAAGGGGGCAGCTCAACAGAACGTCTTGAGAACTGGAGGAAGCACTTCTCTGGGTTACTTGGACAGCCACCCACAGTCCCTGACAATAGTATTCCGATCAGGAATATACACCCTCCACTGAATATAGAGGATGGCCCGTTCACCATTGAGGAACTACGTCTTGCCAAAAAGCAGATAGTAGAAGGCAAAGCTTATGGTGATGATGGTATCTCACCTGAAGTGATGAAGAGAGTGGACATCGATGACGTCATCCTGAAGTTCTGCAACGATGCATTATGTGATGGTCTCATGCCCGATCAATGGAAGCTCAGTAATATTGTTCCTGTGCCAAAGAAAGGGGACCTCACTAAGACCGACAACTACAGAGGAATATCTCTGACATCGATAGTCAGTAAAACTCTGAACAAAATGTTGCTGAACAGGATGAAGCCAAGTCTTGAGGAAGTTTTAAGGGACAACCAGAATGGCTTTAGACCTGGGCGCTCTACAACATCGCACATCCTTGCTCTACGAAGAATTATGGAGGGTGCTAGAGCCAAAAATCTTAAGGCCACCATGGTTTTCATTGATTTCAAAAAGGCGTTCGATAGTGTGCATAGAGGTTTGCTCATGAAGATATTAAAAGCATATGGCATACCAGAAGCCATAGTGCGGCTCATTGAGGGTATCTATACGAGCACAAAGGCTAAAGTAGTTACAGCCGATGGTATAACAGAAATTTTTGATATCCTGGCTGGAGTACTGCAAGGAGACACTCTTGCCCCGTACTTGTTCATTATCGTGATTGACTATATCATGACAGTGACTATAGACGATGATGACTCGGACTCTGGGTTTACCCTCAGGCCTGCACGGAGTAGAAGGATTGGTGCCGAGAAGATCGCAGACGTCGAGTTTGCAGATGATGTTGCCCTTATCACTGATACCATTGAAGGGGCAAAACTACTCCTGGACAGGCTTGAGAAAGCAGCACTGAGTGTTGGGCTAGCCATGAACGGCTCTAAAACTAAGTTCATGACTCTGAACATGACAGAGGAGGCGAGTAGTCTTAATAGCTGTTCTGGAAACCAGCTGGAAAAGGTGACAGACTTTGTTTACCTTGGAGCTTGGATAGCAACAACAGAGAGGGACCTGCGGGTCAGAAAAGCTAAGGCTTGGGCAGCCTGCCACAAGCTAAAGAAGATGTGGAAGTCTGACCTTAGAAGAGGACTAAAGATCCGTCTATTTGTTGCTACTGTGGAGTCAATACTTCTTTATGGTTCTGAAACCTGGACGTTGACAGAGCAATTGAAGAAACGCATTGATGGCTGCTACACTAGAATGCTAAGGATGGCACTTAATGTGGATTGGAAGCAGCGAAAAACCAACAAAGAAGTCTATGGCAACCTACCGAGAGCAACCATGAAGATCCAAGAGCGCAGGATGCGACTAGCAGGCCATATCCACCGGCACCCAGAACTAGTCGCAAACCGCTTGCTACTCTGGGAACCAACTCATGGGGTGCGGAGTAGGGGGAGACCAGCCATGACCTATGTTGATAGCATACGAGCTGACACGGGTCTCAACGACACTGGAGAAATGGGCGGACTTATGGCGGATAGAGTTTTATGGAGACAGCGCATCAATACTCGGACGCTGAAGCCGCCTTAAGTCAAGTAAGTCATAAATATAAGTACAAATACTAAATATAACATGTAACGATAAATGTTGAAATAAGAAATATAATAATATATTAAAATGATTATGTACAGACTACAGCCGCGCCTTGTAGTCAGTTATAAAATATCAAATCGATGCTTGTCAATGCCAAAGAAAAATAATTAATGGCTACATTAACTCTGCAATCTGGGTCACAAAATCCTCTCCGAACCTCCACGTGGTGTGGCCTGGTTGGCACTAACGGGTGGTGTGCTCTCTTGTTGAGTACTAAGGTTGGGACTTGCCAACTCAAAGTTCCCATGGGAACCAGGAAGTCAACAATAACAGCTACCAAGCACCAGGAAATTTCTCTTTCAGATATCAGGTTACAAGATAGTACACACACAAATGACGATACGTTAGACACAGATACCTAGCTCTAAGAGCTATTAAATCACCAGGAAATTCTCTTTCAGCTTTCAGGTCCCATCGAAGTCACCCAACACAGAGCTAGGGATTCCAATTCGCTCATCCTGACTACAAGGACACACTGATAATGAGTAGTCTTGGCACTTCTCCCTCCAGTAACCACTTTTCAGGTCTTTTCAGTTAAGACAGCTAATGCGTAAGGGCTGACACACGCTAGACACAGGCTCGTGATAAGACAGAATTAGGGATTTCAACTCTGACTACGAGGACACACTGATAACGAGAATTCCTGGAACTTCTTCCTCCAGTAACCACTTTTCAGGGGACCGGGTTAGCTTTGCCACACTCTTTATTGAAGTGTGACTGGACGCTCTACAATCATCTAGTAGCAGCAGAGTTTGACTGACATCCTTACTGGTTCTGTTCAGTTTCTACAGCGGAAGTTCTCAACACTCGAATCAGTTCATCTCGGACATCCTGCAGAGATGCTTTATCACAGCCTGCCCCATTACACGGGGAACCCTTAGATCTACAGTACCCTGGTGGACAGCTTAGCTCATTAAAGCATAGTGGACCTCTTTATTTCTGAGACGCAAAGCTAACCGGACCAGGAATAAACATCAATGCAATGCTTAGGGGATGCAAATAGGACATACAACGTTTAACGATTTACTCGAACTTTTGATTCATTTTTAAGCTCGACGTTACATGGTATCAATTCAGGACAGATATTCCTTCTTCAGGTTCATTGAGGAAATCGTACCCGCTATTTGCGTTATACATGGCAAGTATCTGGACTAATGATAACTTAGGATCTCATTCAATCATAAATTCCTCTCAGATTCCCAGGCTGCATTTAAAGCCCTTAACAGCACCAATTTTAACTCCAGGTTCGTTCTGAACATCTCAGACCAACTCAACTTGCTAGGTTCTCTCATCGAGTAGAACTTTGTTCCAGGACATGAAGGAGTATACGGTAAAGAACTATAATCAACACCCAAATAAAAGATTACCTCTTCAATCTCCATATCAAGAAGTATAAACAGGTGGCACTCAGTGATAAAGGAAAAACCCCACTAACATTTTTCCTCAACAAAAACAGGTACAAGAAAATTAACATCACAGGTACTCACATCAGATGGCTAACATGGCTACTATCAGGACACAGCCCACTAGCATACTTCCAGACGGTAGCAAACAACTCCAATTTCGAAACACAAGACTGTGAACACTGCCCAGGGGAAGCAGAAACATCACAACACTTCCTATGTGAATGCATCCAGCTGATGACAACTAGAATGAGGATATTTGGTAAACCCATCCTAACAATTGAGGAACTCATCAATAGTAAACTCGACCACATTATCAAATTCGTGGAACAGTCAACAAGGTTTGACAGAGACGATCTATTTGGATAAGCATCTAGGACATACACCAAGTTTCATAAACAATCATACACTAGACCCACACAGGACTATCTCAGATAGTGACACATATTCAGGTGTGGACCATGCTCGGAAGTCCCTCGCCTGCCCGCCAAAGAAGAACATCTGAAGTGGGTTTGCTCTGAGCAAGGTAGTAACAGCTTCGAGACTCCAGAGGTCTGTTGCGTTGATATCTATTATTCTATGTTTTTGTATATACTTAGGGAGTCCTGGAGTGTGGCTAGCAGGAGTCACACTCTGTGGGCACGGCGAGAAGGCCTCCCTCTTCACTAGGAGGCCAGAAACCGTTGACCAAAACAGAGAGAGAGAGAACTCTGCAATCTGCATATCAAGTTCTGGAAGTCTGGATACATCATTGTTATTTGATCATAGATACTTGATCGAAAATAATGTTACATCAAAAACTACACATCTCAAAACTTATACGGACCCGTTTCCATCACTACTGGTGGAATCAAATATTTTAGCTATGTCAACAAGGTTCTGTAAATTTGCAAAGTTTTCGTGAAACTTGTCTATTTGAGCTTTGTGAAGTTGAGATCGTCGGAGCGCATCTTCTTTGTATTTCTGAAAACAATTCAATTTGCAATTGTGATAAGTAAGTTTTTAACTATACTAGCCCGGCAATGATTATGTTGTACTCAAAACAAGGATCATCTTGAATTTTGTAAATCGGTGGTCCGGAAGCGGAGTTTAGGTTCAATGAAAATGATGGTTTAACACTGACAAGTTACATTTCTATGTCATGAATTGAACGTCCTACATCTCAGAGCATACCTGTTCCATATTGGACATAGTGTTGGTGAACGTCTTAGCCAGGTCTTCATACTTGTCGGTGAATTGTTCTATTTGGTCCACGTACTTTTCTCTGTCTCGTGCCATGGCTTCTTGTAGTTCCCTGTTAAATATGAAAATTAGGAATTATCAAAAACTCCTTACCGCCATATCAAATAGAAAGGATCGTGTGAACGGTGTGATGTCATGGAAAGAATCAGGAACAGGGCTTGAAAAGTTGACACGCCAAATTTCGATCAGTATTCCGCCCGAAACGCGCGCGCACGTGCAAAACATGACTGCAGACAGCAACAAACGGTACACAAAACATTGATTTGGCGACCGCGCTTGCCGTACAAGCACCGCTTTCCCGTTTGCTCATTTCCTGGATGGGGCAACTATCGGATCAATTTGGCTCAATTTGAGTGTCATAAATAGGTAAGGAGTCAACTCAGTATTGAGAAATCCTGTTCCAAAAGTGTCCATCGTGGTCATTGCAATTGTAATAATATCAGAAATTAAAGCTAGAGTTAAACCTGCAAACCTCCTTTATTTGCTTGTCCACTTCGCTAACTTGATCCTTTATCGCCAGTTCCTGAAAAAAATTGTAATACGTGTTAATGATAAACTATAGTCAGCTTGGAGCAATGATTAATAGGGGCCAGTGGCATTGTCTTCTTAATTATTAATCATCACTAACGACAGGAAATTTGTCCAAACCTAGTATATTGTGACCTTTGTTTTCCTCTTAATATACATCAATACAACCAAATTTTAATCCACTAAAAAAGGGGGCCAGCAATAAATAAAAACTCGTCTTTTCCTTAGTCCTTATTGACACCGGAGCTCACAATCGTTGTTTATACGATTGAGTGAAAAGGGAGCTGATGAAAGAAGGCTAATGCAAGCAAGGCGCTGGAGCACATGCACGGAAAATGGAACGTGGGCACCAAGGAGCTCAATAACCGGACGAGAAGGGAGAACACGAGTTTAGCTCTCTTATTTATCAACAAGGAAGAATTTACAGGACGGTAAAGTTTTAAAGATTAATAAGGAATTTTGTAAAAGAGTAATTAAAAAGTGCAAAAAGCACATGGGCGAACATTATTCAGATATTTAGTCTTTCAAAGCCCCGGGAATTTTAATTAACTTTAACCAAATTAAAACAATGGCCCTTTATTACCAGCTAGTTTTATAAATACTCACTGCGTTTGAGGTGAGAAACACAAACATTTTACTTTGACTCTACTGAATCTTTCTTAGACTAACCATGAATTCACTATTCCTACTCGCTTTCATCCTACTGGGAACTGTTGCAGCTCAGGTAACTCAAGTAAACCGTTTATAAGAGTATTTTCAACTTTTCGTTTTGGTAGAATTGTGTGGGAAGAGGGTGAGTAGTGTGCACCTACTACCCACTTTCATAATACAGATTTTGGGATATCTTAGAACTGTACTAATTATTAAAAGGACGAATACTGGGGCGGAGAAGTGGCTGCAGCTGAGGATGCAGCTGAAGACGGATACTGGGGCGGAGAAGTGGCTGCAGCTGAGGATGCAGCTGAAGACGGATACTGGGGCGGAGAAGTGGCTGCAGCTGAGGATGCAGCTGAAGACGGATACTGGGGCGGAGAAGTGGCTGCAGCTGAAGATGCAGCTGAAGACGGATACTGGGGCGGAGAAGAGGCTGCAGCTGAAGATGCAGATGCCGCCGAATACTGGGGCGGAGAAGAGGCTGCAGCTGAAGATGCAGATGCCGACGAATACTGGGGCGGAGATGCAGCTGAAGAATGTGAGGTTGTAGAAGAAGATAGGTTTTACTGTACCGACGGAGACGATATACCAGCAAATTATGTGTGTGATGACTACTGCGACTGCATGGGCTGTGAAGACGAAGTTCCTTGTGAAAACGGTCTTGGAGTCACTAGGATCGACCTGGGTGGCCTCTCAATGGCTCTCAACTTGAAACATGACGGAGGACAGTACGGGATCATGACAACTAATCTGATTGGAGGTATCTTCTACTGCATACTCCACCCAGGTGATTGCCTTGACTTCTGATGGAAAGGTCGGAGGCGTCGGATTTAAGCGTTAGAATATTAGACTTAGATACTAGACTCTAGTCTAGCTTGCTAGTCTAATTTAGACTAGCAGGCTGTGATTGTAATGTTATTTTATCTTATTTTATTATCGCTGTTTTAAAATGCAAAAAGAATATCATTTGTCAAAAAACGTATGGCCCCTCAGAGCCTCAGTAAACTAACATAAGCTCAGAGTGTAACGAATGTGAAATCTAGCGTCTGATAACCGGCGCAATTCTTGTCGAAAATAAAGACACATTCTTCTGTTAAAAAAGGAAACATACCTTCTTGAGAGTGTTATTTTCCTGGCTGAGGTCGTTAATGTGCTGTTTCAGCGCCAACACTTCTTCGCTCGAAGTTTTGTACACCTCTTCCAACTCTTCGGTCTTCTTTAAACTTTTGTAATAATCTTCTTGCAGCTTCAAATAACTCTCTTTTGATATTCGCTGGGCTAATCTGTGATAAGTCTAAATTTAAATGAGGCATCAAAGTAACACAAAATTTAAATATACCAGAAATGTTTTAGCACATATTATGCCCATGATATGTTGCTTATTAGTAAACACACCTTTTAATTTAAACAAATGTATCAACGAATTCAACGTAACAAAGGCGTATACTGTGAATCAGCATTTTGGATCAAAATGTGAAATTAAAACAGAGATTTGAGAACTTACACATTATTATACTTGTTCTTATAATCCTGATACTTCTCTCTTAACTTCTTATTCTCCTCAACTATCTGCATTTCTTCTTGATACCTGTGGAGTGTGGATAACACGTTGTAACGAAAGATATTCTCATGCTATTGGTGATTGTACGGATCTCACTGATTGACCAACACCTTTAACGGTAAAACGACCTAAAAATACTCCACAGGAGTAATAACGATATATAATAAAGTCATGAAAAAGTGGCAGTAATATAATTTCAGTACATGCTCACATTATATAGTCGTCAAGCAGACCGCATACTATATCTCAGAGCATGTTGAAACCAACTAGCAATCCTTTATAGTGTAAAATCTGAGATACAAAAGTAACTAACTTGTTTTTGAGAGGGGATTGAGCAGGTGGAGGCTGTTCTCTTGTGATCTTGCGCTTAGGATTTGGGGTAAAGGAGCCATGTGCACTGTACGCCTCGTACGCGTCGCGCGACGGTTGCAGTACTGTAAGTGGTGGGCGCAGATCTCTGATGTAATTCTCACACGAACTTGTCGAACTTTTGTCTGGAGTTGAAGTTATCAGTTCCATAATAAAATGATAGTTTACTGATAAGATAATGTAAGTTAATATGGATGGAGCAGGAAACAGCAGCTGTGGAGCAGTGCCAAAAGAAGATAAACCAATAAGCGGATACATCTGTTGCATGATACAATTCCATGTCAATAACACAAATCTGATGTTTAATAATCTTTTTATCTAAGCCATCAAGCGTATTATGTGACACTAAACTGATAATAAGATTAATAAAAACCCCTCCCATATCTCCATATATAAACTTTCAGATAAAGACAACAGCACCCTTCACAATCTAGCACTCATAACTTTTAACTCACCCGTTAATTTAGAAGATGCTGTTGAGGTGCGGGATCTAACTGAAACACTCCTGTTTTCATCTGTTACAGCAGAACTGTTTTGTAACCTGTTGAAAGTAGTTTGGGTGAGAACTTTATTCAATCAAAGTCCGACTTGACTGACATATCATCAGCCACTCCTCCCCCATATATCATGCAATCTGAGCAGCCTGATCACTGCTGTGAAAGTGTGAACTAACCTGAGGTCCCCAGAAGCCACCCCTCCCCCATATATCATGCAATCTGAGCAGCCTGATCACTGCTGTGAACTAACCTGAGGTCCCCAGCAGCCACCCCCTCCCCCATATATCCTGCAATCTGAGCAGCCTGATCACTGCTGTGAACTAACCTGAGGTCCCCAGCAGCCACCCCCCTCCCCCATATATCCTGCAATCTGAGCAGCCTGATCACTGCTGTGAACTAACCTGAGGTCCCCAGCAGCCACCCCCTCCCCCATATATCCTGCAATCTGAGCAGCCTGATCACTGCTGTGGTACGTCAGTGACAACATCCGGTCTTTCTCCGTTACTGGTACGTTATCTGCAAACAGTGCGGTGAGTAAGGACTGATATCTTGATATTCGAGAGGGTATTTTTTTACTGGGAAATAAAAGCCCTGTGTACAATTTGAGATATTTATAGCTAATAGCGTGGGCGGATACTCAGTAATCGTAATAACATCCTCTTTTATTTTTATGATCAAGGAAAATATTATCATGGAAGTAATACTTTGATTTAAGAAAAACTCTACAATAACTTTATCTCTCAATTCAAGATAAACTAATATGAGGTAAAAACATATTATATTAAAAACAATGTTCACCTAATGTTTTTAGTTGAGGTAGAGCGTGTACAAGAAGAAGTCTATACTCTGTACTCATCACCGATATAGGATTCAGTCTGACGTCAATTTCAATGAGTTTAGGGTTTCTTGCCAGCTTCATCAGTTCGGACATTGCACTGATGTTGTTGTAGTATATGTTGATATTCTCTAGGTTCTACGGGGAAATATGGAGGTTGAGACCAATCTAAATCCTGCATTGACATTTTATAACCTTCTCGAAATAGATAAACCGAGCAAATAACCATAACACTCCAAGGCGACGTGAAAATAATACGTAAGTATCCATTTATCACTTTTTTAAATGATACAGTAATATTCAAAATGTCAAAAAACCTGGCAAAACTGGAGGCCCTCCAGGGAGCTGATATTATTGCGAGATATATCCAACTGTGTGAGAGATATGAAGGACACTAGCGAGCTGCTGAGAGATATGATCTTCTGTCGGATACTTCCCGTTAGGTTCAACTCTTCTATCACACCTGTAATCATTTGTTCAGATGAGCACCCTATTTAATTAATTTTAAATTTACCCTATTTAATTAATTATTATAATTGTTATTGCTTTATTGGTATAATATTATGGTAATATTTCTTACGTCAGATAGGTTCAGAGCAACTAGAGAGTCCAAGTAAAGTATGGGACATCATACTGAAGCAGTTCTGCGATAATCATTTCACAAGAACAGATAATTGTACTTCATTATTGCTCCGTAGATAGAAATGTGTCTTAAAAATTTTTGCGTTTAATTCAACTTTCCTGTATGCTTTCGATACGAAGTCCAATTAGGCGGAGATTCTACCGCTTCGACGTGATCTATCACTAACGCGTGAGTTCGATTAAGGCCACAGGGGGGGGGTCCGAGGTCGATTTTGAGATTTTGAGATATGTTGTAGAGCTCGATCTAAATTTTCAAATGCTTTTGTCCTTACCGAAAACAAAGTTTCCTATTTGAAGATATCGCGCGTTGAATTTTGAGGTTTACCTGTAATTCTATTGTAAATGAAAACTTTAAATGAAATCGTGTTCAAAATCTATCTTCTTTTTCAGTTTATGACTTAGAACCTTGTAACTTGGCAACAGTGTTCTTCAAGGTATTTTGAGTTTTTGTTATGTAACGATTTATGATATCTTGCTCCAAAGCTGAGATATGAGGTTAACCATGAGTGCGGGTAACAAAATTTAAAATGGTTAACCTCATAAAAAGAGTTAGGAGCAAAATTACAACAATCGTTACATAACAAACTTTTAAATTTATGTCAGGAACATAAGTTCCAAATTTGAGGTGAAATGGATAAAAACTCTAGGAGAAGATAGATTTTGAAGTCAAAAATTCGAGGTTTTCAGGAGAGGCAAAAAACTGTTTTTTATGTTATGTGATTTTTGAGTATTTTGCCTTTATTTGTATATTTTTCAAAGTTTAACTGCTGAAATAACACAAAAACAATAAAAACAAAGCTTATCGTAGTTTTCAGTTGTAATGGCATCAATATTTCTGCCCTCCATTATCGATTTATCAAAAATATGAGGTTAAATGAGAATTGGTTAACCTCATTTATTAAAAAAAGTAAAATAGCTACAGACAAATGAGTGGTGGCAAAGTATCCACCACAAAAATATATATTGATTCAAAGCATAATGTTTTTTTGCATTTTTTGAAGCCTCGACCCCCCCCCCCTGTGGCCTTAAGCTAGATAGGTACAAATTCTTGAAGCACCTGCCTAAAATCTGACACCTATGCCCGGTAAATCAAAAAGCACGTTAATTAGGTTATATATTAATTAGGACATATTATTTCCCTTCTTGATTTTTCTTTCCTTATTAAAATCTTAGTCGAAAGCAAAAGTGTGAAATTATAAACAATGATATAAGCGTCTAGTAATTTCTTTGGTACTGTGGTGAAATAGTTTAATAGCGAATTGGTGAAATATCAAATAGTGTAATACTAGTAGTGAAATAGTGTGATACTAATATAATAGTGTAATAATGGTGTAATGATAGCCTGTTTTTTGTACCAGCACTCCACCTGGAGACAAAATCACATAATAAATGTTTCGATTAGAAGTGAGATGATGCATATGTCATAACAGTACAGGTAAACTTGATACGATAAAAGCTCGTTGAGTAAAGAACTCACGAAACTTGATATGTAAAACCCAGAAATCAGAATTGCGCCGTTAAATGTATATAAAGTAGGAATATGATGTTGCATTGTTAAGATACAAGGCGACATTCGTTAACTTTTGTGTGGACTGATACGTTTTTTTAAATGGGGCTGTTACTTTTAGTATTTATACTTCTGCTGGTAAGTTTTGATTGAATATAAAGTTTAATTAACTTATAAGAGTCATGAATATCAGTTTTATTTACTCGCTCAAAGTAAACCCGAATGTTTCCACAGTTCACAAATCACAAGCCTTTCCTTATTATCACAAGCATTTCCTTATTACGCTTTACTGAAATCAACTCTTTTGTGCAGGACCAGATTTACAGCAGTGGAGTTGGTCAGATTAAATTCATCAAGTATGTGGACTACTCTGATTGTGGTGAACCATGTGATTTTTACTTTAAACCACTAATAATCCGAGATGAAGACGGCAACACTCTCAAAAACATACCGAAGACTGCTAGTACAAGTAACACGAAGACAGTTAATTTAACATTGGTGGAAGAGCTGAAAAACCCTATTGAGATCACTGTTCCAACAAACAAAACGGTGAACATTTTTACCTCAGTTTGGGATAAAGACGGAGGTGCATACGGTGCTGATGATTGGATAAGAAATATTACCAACTTTAAGATTCCTCTCGAAACATGGTCGGTTAATCAAGACTGGGAACAAGCAATTCAGACCAAAAGGAACCAGGGAATGCAATTTACGGTCAGCTACAGATTGTTAAGTTGTACTGTTAATTTCACCGGAGTAGGATGCAATTTCTGTGTGAATGACCAATACACTGACCAGTGTAACGCGTACTGTAAACAGGACCTTAACTATTACACGTGTGATCCGACAACAGGAGGGAAGATCTGCGTAGCAGGCAAAAAGGGAGACAACTGTGATGAGTGTGAAAACGGAAAGATTGGAGAGAACTGTGACCAATGTAAAAGTAACTTTGCAGGAGATGATTGTGACACATGTGCTGAAGGGTTCTACCCTAAAGGAACATGTGGTGTGTATTGTATTCCAGACGGAGAGAATTACACTTGCAATGATGAAGGAGAGAAGCAGTGTCGTGGTAATAGAGATGGTGAGGAATGTGATGAATGTAAACCTAACTTTTACAAAGAGGACTGCTCGATCATCTGCAAAGAAAATGAGTTCTACAATTGTACTGAAGATGGAGAGAAGGTCTGTCACAACTCCACTGCCAAATTGGAGGACAACTGTGGGCGCCCAGATGAAGAAGAGAAAAAAGACAAAGAAGATGAAGAGATCGGAGCATCTAATAACACTTTACTTATTGGGATAACAGGAGGAGGTGGACTGCTTCTCTTCCTCGTGATACTTGTGATAACACTGTTAATCAGAAGACAAAGAAGACAAAAGGAGGAGAAACCCAACATTGGAGATGGAAATGTTGTTAACCCAGACAACGACCCTGGTGCTTTATACTCAACAATAAACAAACCACAACTCTACCCCACAGTCAACAAACAGCGATTGTCAGCGGAGGAACAAGACGTGTACTCTCGTCTGGACAGACCAGGGGAATGTAACAAACCTCAACAACCCTCCAGCGAGCCCGCTCAAGATGGGGAGATGTATGCTGATGTAGCGTTTGTGAAGAACAGAGGGAAAGATGATGTGGTGATTTTTAGGAATCCTTGTGCTGAAAGGGTCGGGGAGAATGGGGAAGATGCTACTTACATTACAGTAACTGAACTGAATTGAGTCTGTAATAAAGTTTAGGACACACTTAATGCAAAAGATAAAAGCTTATCTATTAGAATTTAGACGTGTTAGTGATATGACAGGTGATGCCACATTCTTCATCATAGTCAGTCCTATTTGCATTCGATACAGGCTACAGCTTATGATAATTTTTCCATAAAAATTTGATTATTTGTTTTAATGCAAATTATTTTTTGTTAAATTAAAAATATGTTAGATTGTGTTTCATATCATATTATCTTAACTCAGAAGAAACAATTTTGTTTTTATTTTGAGGATTACCGCATTTGATTATTTAACTTAAGTTCAATTTTTGTTTAATCATTGCTTTTAAGCTCTTTAGCTGATAAACCGACTCTAACGTCTTGATAACAACAATTACGTACTCCTTTTCTATTACGTTTAAAGCTAAAAAAGGTTTTATCGCTGTTAGGGTTACATATTATAGTACAAAAAGTGCTCCGCCAGTTATTGAATATTGAGATTTATTGGTAGTAATATTATATAGAATTAACCTTTTTCACCTATTTGTTGAGACATACTTTTTTCAATTATATTTGATTTATTTAGATAGTCTCAGTGAGACAAACTTCTCACCTTTATTACGTTATTGTTGAAGTTTAGTGAGGCACACTTCTCACTAGACATATAATATGTTAGCTAGACACGCTCAACTTGCTACGATTTGATATCGTAGAGTAAAACCGAATTAATTTAGACCGAATTAATACATAAAATACTGTATTATCATCAGCTTGGAGTAGCAGTTAGCACTTGCCATGAAAGTAACCACAGAAAAGTAACTCTTAGAACAAAATATAGCTATATAATAGGGTATTGAGCTGTGTGGAGGATCGATCTAGCGACCTACAAAGTCGATCCGGGGAAGCCATAGAAAATGTAGATGATTTCATCTACTTAGGCTCCTGGATTGAGAGCACAGATAGGGAGATAAGGGTTAGAAAGGGAAAAGCGTGGGGTGCCCTACATAGACTGAAGGATATCTGGAAATCCAAACTCTCAAAGAGCCTAAAGATTAGATTGTTCATAGCGGCTTGTGAATCAGTACTGCTCTACGGATCAGAAACCTGGACACTGACAAAGGCTCAAGAGAAAAGTTTGGACGGGACATACACAAAGATGTTGCGTATGGTGCTGGGTATCTCATGGAAGGACAAGGTCAGCAATATAACTTTGTATGGTAGCCTCCCAAGGCTGTCAAACAAGTTACGAAGCAGGAGATTAAAAATGGCGGGACACTGCATCCGACATCCTGAGCTACTTGCCAGTGATTTAGTCTTATGGGAACCTACGCACGGTAGAGCACAGCAAGGCCGACCAAGACAAAGCTACTTGTCTATGTTACTGAAGGAAGTTGGGACAAACTCTAAAGAGGAACTGCGAACCCTGATGCGGGACAGGGATATATGGAGGGGGTTTTCTGGCGTAGATCGGACTTAGCTCCGACATAGTAGTAGTGGATTAGGCAGTAATTCCTGTGAAGATAACTACTACAGATGCAGAGTTAATACGGAACAGAGTTAATACTGTAAACCTGTGTCAACACGTGATGTGGGTAATCAGGAGAGATCTAGTCTTTAATCTCTCTTCAGTAACCAATGCTCAATCTTAATCTCAAGTCAAATAATCGTTTAAGTAAAATATTTGTCCCTTCGTCAAATCGAAGAAGAAGGAAGTCTTTTGTTACATCAGAGTGAAATCATGTCACCTACCCACTGGGTAGTACCCAGTACCCAGTGAAACAGCATTAAATCCTGTATCTAGTCAGTCCCGAGTTATTACTTATTACACCCAAACTTAGATCAGCTACTCAACGTTAAAAATCACCATCCTCCAGCAACTATGTATAGTAGTATAAATACATTTTTTTAAAGTAGTATCGCACATTTTATCATATGACTTTCAAATTTTGCCCCAGGATAGTCGCATCGGTTGTATATATTTTGATTTTGAACGCTCATAAAAGTTTGGTTAAATGAAGATATTTCTGGTTTCTATTCTGCTACTCTTATCGGTAAGCACTTCTCGTAGTGAGCGAGCTTCTGATAATCTTGAGCTAATCCCTTTAAACTCTGTCCTCGAGTAGTAGATAACACGTAGTAGATAACATGATAAATCAGTATGACTATGAGATTATCTCCGAAATCGCCACGTTTGTACCATCTGTCGACCATAAAACGAAAACACATCGTTTATCTAGACCCATTTAATGATAGGTGCATGATTAAAACAGCACATTCCACAGGAGCACATACACTGCAGTGGGAAGGGGGAGATACAGTTGTTTACGTACCAAGATTCAACCAACTGCGGAGACGTATGTGATTTTTACTTCAAGAACTTTGTGATCCAGGACGAAGAAGGTAATGAATTTCTCAACCTAACAAAAACGAACTTCACCGGTAACAACGATACTGTCTATTTCTCTAACCTGGAGCAGCTTGATGAAGCTATTCCAGTAAACATCAACACTGATAGGAGTATAACTATATCATTTGAAGTATGGGATAAAGACGGCTCGGGTATAGGTAATGCTGATGATTATGAAAGAACAATGTCGGGTTTGGTGGTACCATTTTCAGGCAATAGATCAGGTAGAACCTGGTCGTGGAAATCCTTTGTAAGTTACACTAACGCTGAGGGTGACGACAAACAAGCAACTCTTAAGATAAAATATAGGGTATTGAGCTGTGATAACCACTTCACTGGATTAGGCTGTAACTCCTGCGTAGCTAACTACTACGGAGAAGACTGTGATGAGTGTCAAAACAGAAACAAAGAAGGAGTTAATTGTGAAAAGTGCATCGACAACCATTTTGGAGAGACTTGCTCAAAATTCTGCCAGGAGACTACTAATACTAGTTATACATGTGATGGATCAGGAAACAAAGACTGTAAAGAGCATTACTTCCCTCCACAGATATGTGACACACACTGTAAACCGGTTACAGGAAACTACACTTGTGACCAGACAACAGGAGAGAGGATCTGTGTGGAGGGCAAGAAGGGAGAAGACTGTGATGAGTGCCAGAATATCAACAAAGAAGGAAGAAATTGTGAAAATTGCATCGAAAACCATTTTGGAGAGAATTGCTCTGTGCACTGTAATGAAGCACAGGGAAACTACACTTGTGATTCGGACAATGGAGAGAGGATCTGTGTGGAGGGAAACAAATGCAAAGAAGGTTAGAATGCTATCTTTAGAAAAACAAATATCAGCGGCCAAATATCAGCGGCCAAATATCAGCTGCCATTAATTGTAATTGGCTGTTATTTTTATCTCTTCATACTTTTATGTACAACACTGATAACCAACGAATTTAGCTTCCCGTTACTTTTTTTTAAGATTTCCTGTTATATAATGCTCCACCACGACCGTTGTTGAAGTAAATAGTGTTATCGACTTATTTACCAATATTAATGATGAATATTTTACGTCAAGATATTCATCCATTCTGTTTTCAATTCAATAGGCGATATTCTGGAAAAGTATTGGATATTTCTGCTTTAACTGTGGTACAGTCATAATTTTCGATGGCGTAGTGATAAAAACTATAGTTATTTTCAGGCAAAGCAGCGCAACACAATATAGGAGTTTGGATATCGTCAGGGGTGGTAGCGGTTTTCTTCATAACATTAATAATGGTTGGATTGTATATCCTACACTTACGTAGAAAGCTCAAAAATGTCGAGGCCAGCAATGTGGTAATAATAACGCTATAAATACTGCAGTTCCCAACCTTGCTGAAACAATCCCTTCGACTGAACACAACTACGGCAATGTTGTTCTCCGAGTTACCTCACCCACCAATGGTCATCTCTACAATAATGTCGTGCTACAAACTGAACCTGCTCTAGACGAATCAGCATACGATTACGTACGAATCGAGGATGTGGTGAGGCACAACATTAGATGAACCAAGATTTGGCAGAGTTGTGAGTCGTAATTATTCCTATGAACTGATTAAGGAATCTGACTGTTGTCAAATTCTAAACTTAAAGTATTATATTTTTATTATTGGTTTGAGTTATTGTTTGCTACAAACTTAACGAACTAAGGAACTTGGCGTGCTAAATATTTCAGTTGTTTTTCAATGTATGTTATTAATTAGTGTTTTGATCTTATTTTCAAAATGTATGTTATGATTATCAGGTAACTTTTTCATAATACGAGTGAATTTGTTAACATATAAGACTATCCCATGTTCAGTACTCATTTGATAATTCCGTTTATAAATCGGATAACTGACACGTTTTTGTATGTTTTATCTAATGCATGTTATTACTATTGACAATAGATTAGGAGTGGTTTGTACAGTGATTCAAAAATTATTGATTAAATTCTCCAGCGTATTATTTTTTACAGTTGAAATTAATTTAATATCGGCGACAGAACTACAAAAACAGTGTCAGAACTAGGACCCTAAATTGTGACTTATGAAATCCCTATGATTGGAAGGTGATTCCAATAGGTTCTAACTCTTGAACTCTTGAGGAGAGACGTTCATAAAATTATTAGTCGCATAGAATCAGCATATCGAGGATGTGGTGAGGATGTGGTGAGGCACAACATGAACCAAGATTTGGCAGAGTTGTCAGTCGAAATTATTCCACTATTACTATCGACAATAGATTAGAAGTGGTTTGTATAGTGATTACAAAATTATTGATTAAATTCTCCAGCGTATTATTTTGTACAGCGCATTAGTTTAGATATTTTATCTAAATTTTGTGAATATATCGGCGTCAGAACTACAAAAACTGTGTCAGAACAGGGACACTAAATTGTGACTTATGAGGCTCCGACCACCATAGCTAATATAAACAGCCCCTCTCTCCTCCCCAATCCCCACTCCCCGTTCATACCCACTATCATACTTGTGGGTGGTCAAAAGAAATATGCGAGTTTGCAAAGATGATACGATAAATACTGTTTGAGTAGACGACGAGCCATCTTCCGCGTGAGAATAAGAAACCTGCTATTCCGTTACAAGGAATTATAGAAATGGGAATTTGAAAGTTTAGTTTTTAGTATTAAGCTACGATATTCGTTAACATTTGCGTCGACTGTCACTTTTGTAATGGAGCTATCAGGCCTGACTGAGGTATTTGTTTTTGTTTAAGTAGCTTGAGCTCTACTAAACATAAGGAAATATAAATTATTTATTCTAATACTCAGGATGGAATGGAGTGACGCCCCCCGCTAGCAGAATGGCAGTTGTAACATACGTGCTCGCTAGAAGTCTACCTTTGCTCACCTTACTTCTCCTTATGCCGATGTCTTCGACTCTGAACATTTCAAGTTGGAACCTCAATGGTATTAAAGGTAACATTCTTAGGAGAGAACATTTAGTAAGTGACGCTAAACGTTATCATTTTGATGTAGTGTGTCTCCAAGAGACAAAATGCCGAGACTTCGAGGAAACAATTATTGACGGTCACAAACTTGTAACTCTAGCCCAATCAGACAATTGGTATCATTATGGTCTCGGTTTTCTAATCTGCCCAGCCCTTGTACCTTCTATTGTTGCATGGAGATCACTTAGTAACAGAGTGGCTTTCATTGATATAAGACTCACAGAACACAACGGATCTCATCGTATGATCAGGATCGTTAACGTGTACGGACCAACCAAGAAGATTGTCGATGATGACATCAGTAGGGTCACAGGTAACTCCCCATTGTTACAATCATATTTCAATGATCTGAAAACTGCTATCAATATCCCAGCTCGATTCGATTTGTTTGTTGCTGGAGATTTTAACGCCCGCCTTGGGAGATGCAGTAGGAAAGAGTATGATGCTGGCCTTAATAATCATATTGGTCAGTTCGGTAATGGTCTGAGAAACAGGAACGGTGAGTTCCTACTGGACTTTATTGTTGATAATGGTCTGTTTGCGTGCAATACTGCGTTCCAACACAGAGCGAAGCATATTACCACCTGGAAGGCTAGATGTGTTCCCAAGGGTAGACCCAAGGGTTCAAAAGACACTGTGAACTATTTTAAACAAATTGATTATATTTTATGTCGTACTAACTTTAAAGTCTGTTTAACAGACTCCCGCTCTTTTTGCGGTGATTTTGTGAAATCTGACCATAAACCTGTGGTCGCACGTTTTAAACTTGGTTGTGAATACATTGTACATAAGCGGCCCAGGTCTGACAAAATAAGGTTTGATGTCAATCGCCTTAATGATTCTGATATTAAGTCTAAATTTTTTGATTCCTTTAAAAGTAATATTGATTGTAGAGTTTTAACTAATAATGCTATTTCTGAAAATTCTGATATATTTGGTATATTGAGTAAATGTGCCGTCCAGGTGGTTGGTAAAGTGCCCCCGGGGAAGCCTCATCAGTACAGCGACGATCCAACTGTCGTTAAACTTTCAGCAGAGAGAAAGTCCCTTCAGCAAGAATGTAGCCTCACAGGGATAAGCGACAGGAGTGACCTCAGAAAAAGAATCAACCATCTCAAACGTACCATCAAAAAGAGGTTGAAATCCATCAATGAGGCCGCAGCTAACGCCCTAGTAGATGTCATCAACAACACCGACAGCTGCAGAAGCATGTTTGAAGCGAATAGAACTTTGGCCCAGAGTAGGATGAAGAAAGACGGAGTGACTGTCCACGATGCAGACGGGAACACCTTAGGTTCTGACTCATTAAAAGCAGAAGCTATTAAAGAATACTTTAATAATGAGTTCAATGACAAAGATGAACCCCACCTCCCAGCATTCATAGACCCTCCTGGAAGCCTCCTCTGTCCCATAACACCTGAAGAAGTTGGCCGTGCTGTTATGAAGCTGAAATCCGGTAGAGCGTGTGGCCCTGACGGTATACCTAATGAGCTAATGAAAGCTGCTGGATATCCCCTCCACTGTGAGTTGGCTAGGATCTACAATCTCTCCTTTGAGACCAACACATACATCCCAGCTATTGGAGAAGGTATCCTGACACCCCTTCAGAAGCCAGGAAAACCCCGAGGTCCGATAAAGTCTATCCGGCCCCTCACATTGCTAAATGGAACTAGAAAAGTCCTATCCCTCGTAGCCTTGAACAGAATCAATTACCACGTTGATATGTACACTGGACCTTGGCAGGCGGCATACAAGCAGGGTCGCAGTTGTGCTGACCTGGTATGGTCTCAGAGAATGTTGACATCAGTGGTTACCAGGCGCGAGTTTGAGTATAGTAAAATCAACATTGACATGACCGCTGCGTTTAATACTATCCGCAGACAGACCATCATTAACCTCCTCATTGATGCAGGATGCTCTAGAGACGACATTCGCCTAGTTCAGTACCTCCTCTCAAATACAAAGCTCAAGGTGACGGTCAACAGATCTGAGTCTGGTGAATTTGTGATTAATATTGGCGCTTACCAGGGAGACAGTCTGGCAGGTAAAGTGTTTACATTGACCCTTGCCGGTGCCCTGAATCACATCAGAGCCGTGATCAGTGTCACGATTCCTAGACCGAACCCCCCAGTCTCTGATAGAGGCCTCCCGTTAGAGTCCGCCTATGCTGATGATGCTGAGCTTCTGAGTGAAGATGGTCAGAGCCTGGTGAAGATACTAGAGATTGCCAGTGATATACTAAAGGATTGGAGTCTCTTTGTTAACGAATCAAAGACGGTGTTTACAAGAGTGTATTTGGCAGATACAGATGCTTTAGATGCCCATGGCAATAAAATTAGAGGAGATGAAGAGTGGCGAGAGTCAGTGCTATTAGGATCAAAGCTCTGTTCAGAAAGAGATATTGTCAACAGACGCAACAAAGCCAATGTTGCCTTCTACACCTACAAGAAAGTCTGGTTGAATAGTTCTGTTCAGATCAGTGAGAGTAGAAAGCTGAAGCTGTACGAAGCTCTTGTCACTTCAGTGTTGTTGTATAACTGTAGCAGCTGGGCTGCTCCTGAAACCGTAATGGCATCTGTCGACGTTCTTCAAAGGAAGCATCTGAGACAGATAATCAACACCTATTGGCCTACGGTTATCAGTAACGAGAATTTATATAAGAGATGTAATGTCAGACCCCTTACTGAAAGGATCAAGAAAGCAAGATGGAAGATGCTTGGGCACGTTCTCAGAAGCGGTGATGACACTCCCGCCTTCTTATCTTTCAGATTTGCATGTTTAGGATGTTTTGACTACAAAGGAAGGAGGGGCAGACCTCGTTCAAATTTATTTGATTTATTATTAAAAGACATTATGACAAAACAAATTATTGTGATTGTAAATAAAAGATTTAGTTTAAGTAATTTCAACGATTTAGTGTACAAAGCTCATGATAGACGTCTATGGAGAAGCTATGGGTGAGTCGAGACTACTCGGCCACTCGATTTTATGATTTAATTTATATTATCTTGTGTTTGCTGTATATAGTTGATTAATAAATAATACTCGGGGCCCTTCTCTATTTACAAGTCGGACATATGGTAACAAATTGTCAGTTTTAAGTTTCACAACTTTCTGCTTTTGACTTAAGTCGTGCACTTCGATACGATAAAATAATGTTAGATAAGACCAAAATTAGAGTTTATCCTTAAGTGAACATAAAACTTCTAACGAATGACGAACAAAATATTAGGATAATCAAGTTTCTTTTCACAACAATGTACAACTATCCAAGTTTTACGAAATTAGGCCCGAATACTATTGAATCTAAGTATCTAAAGCAAAACGTCTGAAGGTGAAAAGTGCTCCCAGCTCAGCATCATATTATCTGGATAGAACCAAATTCTTAAGTTTCACCCCTTGACAAAGAGAAACCTGATAGCATATGAATGACACTCGAATCTACCGCTAACAACTGACGTATGCACAACAGCGAGCAACTGAATTATCTTATCCCTTTTGTAACTCTGGCGTTTTCTCAGTTGTAGGTTGATTCATGGATACTAGTTGAAGTATTGATGCTTTGTTGTGCGGATGCTGGTGCTATTTATGGTTTTACAGTTCCTACTTATGGTATGTTATTCGACTATTTTCTCGAATTTTATCTTAAATGAAAATCTACAGATTTACACAGATTTCCTTAAAAGCACAACATTATCATGATATTATAACTGATTAAATAGTATCTTTCTTTTTTTTTAATCGATAAAACAGATTATTCATAAATAATATTCTTTAAATTCTTCACTTTCATACCAGGAGGAACTGTACTCTAGAGGGATTGGTGAAATCGAGTTTATGAGATATGAGGACAAATCTGCCTGTGGTGAAAAGTGTGACTTTTACTTCAAACCACTGAAGATTCAAGACGGTAACGGAAATGATCTGTGGAGCATAGTAAGAACTGACGCTACCGATGACACAGCTAATGTTGATTTGACTACGGTCAGTCAGCTCAGCAGTCCAATTCAGATCAATATTCCTACAAATAAGACAGTTAAAATTGTTACCACGGTGTGGGATTATGACTGGGGTAGTGGTGATGATAAGATAAGAGAAATAACAGATTTCATGGTTCCATTTAGCACTGTATCAGTTGGTGATAATTGGAAACAGGCAATAACAACCAGCTCAAACCCAGTTATGAAATTTACTGTCAAATATAAACTTACACAGTGTGATGGTAATTATACCAGACTAGGATGCAACTTTTGTGAAACGAACTATTTTACCGAACTGTGTAACAAGTATTGTAAACCTGTGCTTGGAAACTACACTTGTGATAGTACAACTGGAGATAAAATATGTGTGAATAATAAAGCTGGACTGAACTGTGATCAATGTAAAATAGGTTTTGTTGGAGCAAACTGTGATTCATGTGCCCTAAACTACTATCCTAATGGAACATGTAATGTTCTATGTGTGCCTGTAGTAGGACAGTACAATTGCACTGATCAAGGAACAAAAGTGTGTCTAGGACACTGGAATGGTACTGAATGTGATTCATGCATTACTCATTATTACGGAATTTCCTGTGATGTTTTCTGTGAACCAGAAACAGGAAAGTTCAATTGCAGCAACCAAGGAGATAAAGTGTGCTTTGCAAACTGGAAAGGTACTGACTGTGATTCTTGTGCCCTAAACTACTATCCTAATGGAACATGTGATGTTCTGTGTAAGCCTGTAGTAGGACAGTACAATTGCACTGATCAAGGAACCAAAGTGTGTCTAGGACACTGGGATGGTACTGATTGTGATTCATGTATTACTCATTATTATGGACCTACTTGTTCCGATTTCTGCAACGAAACTGCCAAATACAGATGTGATGATTCAGGACAAAAAGACTGCAAAGACAACTACTATCCACAGCAACAATGTGATGTGTTCTGTGAGCCAGTTTCAAGACAGTATAACTGCAGCGACCAAGGAGATAAAGTGTGTCTAGGAAACTGGAATGGTGCTGACTGTAATTCATGTATCAATCATTATTATGGATCAGATTGTTCCAAGTTATGCAACGAAACTGAGCAATACACGTGTGATGGATCAGGAGACAAAGTTTGCAAGGACAACTTCTATCCGAAACAACAATGTGATAAATCATGTGTTTCTGTAACAGGAAAGTACAATTGCAGTGACAAAGGAGATAAAGTTTGTCTAGGACACTGGAATGGTACTGAATGTGATTCATGCTCTCTCAATTACTTCGGACCAGATTGTTCCAAGTTCTGTAATGAGACAGCAAACAACACATGTGATGATTCAGGAGATAAAAAATGCAAGGACAACTTTTACCCAAATCAGCAGTGTGATACGTTCTGTAATCCAAAAACCGGTTTCTACACCTGCAATTCTACGACTGGTGAGAAAATATGTGGGAACAGAACAACTGGAAAACAATGTGACCAGTGTGCAGTGAATTACTATCCGCAAGGAAAATGTGGTGTGTTCTGTCAGCCAGAAACTGGGAAATTCAATTGCAGCGACCAAGGAGATAAAGTTTGCTTTTCAAACTGGAATGGTACTGAATGTGATTCATGTGCCCTAGATTACTTTGGAACAGATTGTTCAAAGTTCTGTAACAAAACATCAGTGGGCTATACATGCAATAAAACTGGAGACAGAGACTGCAGGGAAGACTACTATCCAGCACAGCAGTGCGATAAGTTTTGTCTTGCTGAACCTAGTAACTACTCGTGTGACAACGCTACAGGAGAGAAGATCTGCTATGGTAAAAAGGCTGGAGATAATTGTGAGCACTGTATTGATAATTATTACCCAGAGGGAGAATGCAAAATGCTCTGTGAGCCCGAGGAGGGTAATTACACTTGCAGTGATGATGGAGAGAAGCTATGTGTTAAAAACAGAGCTAGTCCAGACTGCACATCTTGCATAGAAAACTATTATGGGAGAACATGCGCAAAGTTCTGTAAGGAAACCACGAATTTCAACTGCTCTGAAGATGGTAACAAGATATGTTTAAACTCCAAAGCACTAGCGGATAAAAACTGTGTAGCTCCTGATGATGGTGGACATAAAGAAAAGGTAAAAGACGCTGACAGAACTGCAATTATTGGAGGGGCTGGTGGAGGGGTCGCACTGGTCATTCTCCTGGTACTTTTGGGGATTTTAGTGGCAGCCAGGAGGAGACAAAAGAATGGCAAAGGAGAATGTTCAAATGATCATATTGAGCTGGTTGAAAATCCTTGTGCTCTATACTCAACTATTAATAAATCGCCGGTCTATGCAACAGTAGATAAACGGCCTCTTTCACCAGCAGCGACAGATGAGCAAGATGTTTATGATCGACTGGACAGATCTCGTAAATCTCTTAAAGCCAAACCACAGACCACCATGATACCGAGTGAATATAATACGGAGGAGGAGGAAGAGGAGGAGGAAGAGGAAGAAAGGTATGCAGACGCCTCTATGGTAACAGTCGCCAAAAATCAGTTAAATTTTCCCGGAGTGAATGAACAAGATGTTTATGCAAAGTTAGACAGAGGAGAAAAATCGAATAAATCCCAAAGAGAGCGACAAGATCGTGAAGAAGAAGAAAGGTACGCAGATCATGTGATTTCTGTATCAACGGATGAACCAGATATATACGCAAAGTTGGACAGAACAGCAAAAGAGGATAATACCCAAGCAGAGAGAGAAGCTTTTGAGGAAGAAGATAGGTATGCGGAACATTTCCCAGCAACAGACGAAGAAAATGTCTATTCCCGACTAGACAGGACCACCAAGCCTCACAATATCCATGACAACCAGTCCGAGGAAGATGAAACCTATGCTGATATCACCATCACAACAGCAAATCATCAACCCGCAGATGAAGACCAAAATGTCTATGCTCAATTGAACAAAAGAAATTCCAGAAACTCGACAGCTGCTCCAGTGGAAGATGGTGAGATGTATGCTGATGTGGCGTTTGTGAAGAGCAGAGGGAAAGATGAACACGTGATGTTTAGTAATCCTGGTGCTGAAGATGAGTGTGGGGAAGAAGCTACTTACATTACAGTTACTGAATTAGTTTGATTTGAGGAGTGTTTAATTAAGTGGGTTTAAGTGCGTCGATGTTAAGTTATTCGTGGCATATTGTTATTCATATTTTCATCATATAACGAGTAATTTGGAAGTTATTGGATTTTTAAATCATGAATTTTTTTTCTATTTACTATTGATCATTGTCATTTTTACTATAATAAAATTCAAGCATTGGGCATTCAAATTATTATTTTGTACGAGTTCGAGTGTAGAATGAGAATAAAATTCATTTTGATGTTGATTTTCACTACAAATTTCAGATTATGATTAGACTAGATGATTTGTTTCAATGTACTCAAATATTCACAGAATTACAAAGTGTGACATATTAAAATGTCAGAAATTATGAAAAGTACGGAGACGTAATTGAAAACGTTAATGGCAGAGTGAACCATCGATAATACTAATAGTACTAAATTGGTCAATACAAATGATCAAAAAGTTGTCATCTTATTTCGTGTAGTTTAGCAAAGGATTTAAAAACTGCAATATGCACAATTTAACATCATCTCATCATAACATTCAGTCTGGAAATGCAGACAAAACTCATCAGTATTTGTTTACTAATACTTTGATAGCCAAATATTAAAGCTACACTTCATAGAATTAACAAGTAATTTGAGAGTGAAATGCTTGTGTTGAGTACTGAGTTGTGTCTCCGTAGTAAGTTGAATTCTACCACGTCAATAAGTTGAAACAGTACCACGTCAATACCTCAATATGTTTAAGGAGTAGATCGAGCAGTTAAGAGGAAGTTCAAACTCCGACCAGGGTCAAGTTAATACTCACATCGTGTATACTCACTACTCAGTAATACATCCTTTTTTACATCGTGCTGGCAAATATTGTTTACCTCTTTCCACATTTGTAATGCCATTGAAGACTTGTATTTTTTGATGTACTCATTATGCCCCGACAGTTTGGTGGTAGCAGCAGGCAGATAGATGAGAGCACTAGTATTCTTGGTAACAGGACAACTTCTTTTGGTAAGATTATTTAAGCCAGATTAGAATTTTATATATTTCCTACTTTTACTGTTTCTTTTGGACTCGTTTACGCGTATTCGTTTGGTCACATGAAACGTGAAAACGTAAGGGCAGCGTGGAGTATGCAGACTCATTGGTAGCTCATTGGTTGGAAAAAATTGCTTTCAGCTAATATTGATTAATGATTGCATCTCAACTATGGTTTCTGTACAAATAGTAGGTACGAATACTGAATAGAATTTTCATCATTTAATTCTATTGCAATTCGAAACTCACTCACAGGCTGGGTTTTACTGCAGTGGACAAGGTCAAGTGCAATTTCTGACTTACACAGATTCAAAATCCTGCGATGGATGGTTTGAAGGTGGGTGTGACTTCTACTTTAAACCTATTGAATTCCACGATACGGACGGTAATATAACCTATACAATTGCTCGAACTGAGGACACAGCGAACAGTGCAACAGTTCATTTCAGCACAGTGGATGGCTTGAGAGATCCGATTGATTTAATGATTCCTACAAATAATGATATAATTTTTTCTATATCTGTGTATGATGAAGATATACATCCAAACAAAGATGATTTCATAAGAACAATGAGTGATTTGACGCTACCATTTTCCAATGTTACGAAACGTTCCAGTTGGATCGAAGAGACTTACACAACAAAAACCGCAACTCTCATTATCCAATATAAACTGATAAGCTGTGATCAGCACTTTACTGGGCGAGGTTGCAATTCTTGTGAGACAAACTATTACGGAAAGGATTGTTCCAATTTTTGCTCCCAAAATGAAAACTACACATGCGATGAATCAGGATACAAAGACTGTAGGGACCACTACTACCCAGACGAGAAATGTGACAATTACTGTGAACCTGTCCCAGGTAACTACACTTGTGACCAAACTACAGGAGAGAAGATCTGCTATGGTAAGAAGGCTGGAGAAGACTGCGAAGACTGTGTTGAGAATAACTTCCCAGAAGGAGAATGCAATGTGTTCTGCTCGCCAGAAGTGGGGAAATACGACTGCAAACCGTCCGGAGAAAGGAATTGCCAGGGAAATTGGGATGGTTCTTATTGTGAAAGTTGTAAGATTAACTACTACAAAGTGGATTGTTTTAAGTTCTGTAATGAAACTTCAACAAGCTATACATGTGATGGATCAGGAGACAAGGAGTGCAGGGACCACTTCTACCCACAAGAGATATGTGACACATACTGTAAACCAGTGGAAGGAAACTACTCGTGTGACACAAGTACAGGAGAGAAGATCTGCTATAGTAAGAAGGCTGGAGATAATTGTGAGCACTGTATTGGTAATTATTACCCAGAGGGAGAATGCAATGTGGTCTGTGAGCCCGAGGAGGGAAACTACACTTGCAGTGATGATGGAGTAAAGCAGTGTGTTGGGAACAGAACTGGATCAAATTGTGAGCAATGCCTCACTCACCACTTTGGGAAAAATTGCTCCAAGTTGTGTAACGACACTTCAGCTAACTTCACTTGCGATACATTAGGAGACAAGGAGTGCTGGAACCACTTCTACCCACAAGAGATATGTGACAATTACTGTGAACCAGAACCAGGTAACTACACTTGTGACACAAGTACAGGAGAGAAAATATGCGACGAGCGAAAATCAGGAGACGCTTGCGATGAGTGTAAAAACAAAAAGATAGGACAGAGTTGTGATCAATGCAAGAGTAACTTTGATGGATACGACTGTGCTGTATGTGCCACACATTATTACCCAGAAGGTAAGTGTAATGTGCACTGTGGACCAGTTCCTGGAAACTACCAGTGTAATCAAACCACAGGAGCGAGGATATGCCAAGAAGGAAAGACTGGAGGTGACTGTGATCAATGCAAATCCATTAACTGCTCTACTCACAAGGATGAAAAAACAGACGATTCAAAAACCAAGAAAAATATGAATATCGCCATAATCGCTGGAGCAACAGCTGGTGCAGGACTACTCTTTTTATTTTTCTGCATAATCGGGCTCTTCTTATTGAAACATTGCAAACAAAGTAAAGGCAATGCACGAGAAAATGTGGAAGATGTGACGGATGAATATGTTGATGCTGGCGGGGAATATGAAACTCATCTTGGGGGCAATGAGATCTGCTTTAATGGTGAAGAGGTTGTCTACTCAACACTAAATAACCTTAATGTTAATGCAACTGAGAATACCGAAGACGCAGGATATGCTGATGACACTGTAATTCTACTTGAACCGCTCCACGCTGCCTGCTCAAACCACGATGAAGAGGAACAGTCAGCAGAAAAGGGAGTCCAAATCCAAGTTCATGAAGACGCTCAAACGTATGATCTTTACTCATCAATCAACGGACAATCAAACTCAAAGGGCGTTCAATCCAACTATACCGACGAAGAAGAAGAGGAAATCTATTCTCACCTCAGCCATCTTGAAGATCACTCCAAAAATGACAAAAGAAGCTCATTTGGATTATTTGGTACCAATCGTGACTTCAAAATGAAGATCACTAATGTGGGCAAGGAGTATGCAGACACGCTCTTATTGAATACTAATACAATAACACAACTGACTGAGGAACCATCTGAGGATAATCAGCGTGTTTATTCAACCATAAACAAAGAGCTCCTCCCAGTTAACCAAGAAATGAATGTTGAAGATACAGGTGTGTACAATACAATTAGCAAATACCCCACTCAGTTGGCTGAAGGAAATGCACCCGGTATTCATCCACATCTTGATACTGGTGAGAAGAATCAAAGCACTCCGACAAAGATAAATCAATCTGCTTCTCATCTGATTAATAAGATCTGCTTTAATGGTGAAGAGGTTGCCTATTCAACACTCAATAACCTTAATGTTAATGCAACTGAGAATACTGTAGAGCCGGAATATGCTGATGTCTTCATAGAGCCAATAGAAGCTTACTCAAATCACGATCAATTGGAACAGTCAGCACTTTCCAATAGACTCCAAATCGGGCATCATGAAGAAACTGCAGTGTATAATCTTAACGCAACAATCAACGAAGAATCCTCATACTCGACAGACAGCCAATCCGAGTTTCCAGAAAAGGAGAAAGAGGAAGTTTATTCTCACCTCAGCCATCTTCAAAATGACTCAGGAAACGAAGAGGAAAAGACATACGGAACATCTGGCAACAATCGTGACTTCAAAATGAAGATCACTGATGTGGGCAAGGAGTATGCAGACACGCTCTTATTGAATACTAATACAATAACACAACTGACTGAGGAACCATCTGAGGATGATCAGCTTGTTTATTCAACCATAAACAAGAACAAAGAGCTCCTCCCAGTTAACCAAGAAATGAATGTTGAAGATACAGGTGTGTACAATACAATTAGCAAATACACCACTCAGTTGGCTGAAAACACGTCCGGTGTTTATGCTCGACTAGACCGGCCAGGAGGATCAAATCAACATATCTCCACCACTAAAGGGGATATGCTTTATCAGGATGTTATTTCACTTCAAACATCGGTGCCGACATTAGATAAGTGAACAATCATTATATTTACATATTATGTACAACTAGAAACTTGGGAATTGAACGTTTAAAGTAGTGGACCATCCTGATATAATTCACTGTGAACACTCAACATTGAAGTAATTATTTTAATACTATTGGTATAAAGGTAATCGTAATCCAAACGGTAAAACTTCAAATATTACCATGTTTAGACCTGGTATTTGTTTAATCTTGCATAAATTGGCTTTGTTTTTTATACTGATGATTATGTATCTATTGCTCTTGTAAGAACTAATTACTTGGCTATCTTATATTTATGGAAGGTCATTAAAAGTTAAGAGGATTATGAATACCTTCCGTACCGCGGAATTTGTTTGAACTAGAACATGTTTGTTAATTTTAACATTGGTTTACTTTTCAATAAGAGTAAAAAGTATTGAGGCAAAAAGCTCCGGATGACAGACTTTTAATTTTAAACCACGGTCATGACCGCAGACGCACCCGACTGCGGTGAATTGGCACAATGTATGAGTTTGTAGCCACACAGCTTCAGTAGTTTCTGGGGCTGCATTTCTGGAAATCTTTAAGTTTATTTTTATGTACGACTGTAACCATAATTGAAATTCAGTAAAACCCTATTTACCGTGTCCTGTCTACCAACAAATCTGTTCGACTAAGTCCGACAGTACTTACATATTTGAGAATTCTCAATCCCGCAATGCTCTAGGATCCAGTCTTCAGATATTTCATCAAGGTATTTGCATTCCATCCTGGATACTGGAGACATTAATTTTGCAGATGGTTAAAAACTTCGAATAAATTTTCAATCTGGCATTTGATTACCCCTTTTGATAAATAATTAAACAGTAATTTATTAGAATGCATGATACAAAATGTGACTAATGATAAGGTATGCATAATTTAATTTCTTTAATATGATCAATTGTTTTTGAATAGTTAGATCAATTAGCTTGAACTTTCAATTGGAATTTACTACTTTATTATCTTGATGCAACTACCTTGATTCAACTACCTACATGTCACAGAAGTTATTTTAGTAGAGAAAATAAGAGGTGAAAGCATGGTAAATTTGAATGCGACCAGTTATAAATTATTGTGTCCTAAAACCCCATTGCCCGGATCTCCCGAACTACCCAAATTTCATGTTCCCTAAGATTAAAGTAAGAAACATGTTTTATCATCAAAACTTCCAACAAGTATTTATAATTTATTAAATTGTTAATTATAAGCATCACGAACTAATTTTTAGTCCGAAGTTAGAATTTTCGGTTGATGAAAGACAGAAGAATGGACTTGAATCGTGATCATCATGATCAGGACATAACAACATGATGTTTGAATAAAATTTCTTGGTAGAACAGCTACAGCTTTTCAAATAGAGTCTTATATAACTTCATTGTTTCTCTTCTTACAAGCTACTGGTAGTGGATCCGAATCCTCAAGCATCTCTAACACATTTGAGGGCTGTTGGTGGTTATCTAAGGGCGCTGAACTGTTCGAGTGTTCGAAACATTAATAAGAATATCGACTAAAAATTTAAACAAATTCACAAATAAATGAAGAGTTGAAGGTATTTTATAAGCGTTCAAATAGTCAGATTTCGCCTCAAGATCCTTGATTCCTGGGAGCAGGTTAACTGTCCAACCAAGGAAGTCCCTCTTAATCCTACTCCTACAGAAGGCTGCCCCTTTCGACTAAACTTAGTCAACAGCCAAAACTTAAACCCATTCATTCGAAAACAGTACATAATTGGGTTCAACATAGCATTCAACACAGTGAAATGAAGTCTGCTTAAAATCCATGCATATCCAGCTACATACAAGTTTAACACAGCATCAGAAGGACTAGTTCCCTCAACGCCGTCATAGTAGTTGTTCAAACCGACAATGTCTTTGAGAACCACGACGAAAAAAGGAAGGTTACACAGGAGAAAAATCGTGGTGAAAATAGCAACTGTGACTGAAGCTTTCCTCTTTTCTTTGACTTTGTTTGCCCTTTTGGCTACCTTTAATTTGTCGTTTTTGTCGTGCATTTGCAATAACTGCATGCCTGTATCAGCCTTTGCACCTGAGGCTGTTAAATGATTAGAGTCAATACCCCATCGCCTTGGAGGAGGGGCATCTCCTGCACGTTTCCAACATTTTCCACCAGGGAGAAATAGATTTACAGTTTTTCTCCTGATTTGAGAGATAATAGAATCAGATTCATTGCCATTGCTGATCTTTTTTTTTTTTTTTTTTTTTTTTAAAGAGAGGCTGGGCCTGGTTGGCCCACGAGAGGATAGCATATGGATGCTTTGCCTACCTCTGGGGTATGGCAGTCCTGTGGGAGGATGCCAGCGGAATCAAGATGTGTAATCACGGATGATGGTAAGTGTTGTGGGGTGTGTTATAGATAAACGGTTAGGTGGTGGTTGAGTGTGGAAGAGAGGGGTGAAACAAGACGGCGTTAAAGTAGTCGCTATGTTACACCTGTCTGGTCCAACTCCTCTGGCACCACTAAGCGTTTAGTGTGGTTTGTAAAGTTGACAATGGTGGAGATGTGTTGGTTGTCGAATATGTCATTGACAGAGAGGTAGTAGTCCCGGAAATATTGACCTCTTATTTGGGCAATAGCCGGGCACTGTCCGAGAAAGTGTGAGACAGTCTCCTCTCCGTCGCCGCATTTAGGACAAGCACTTGTGTCTGATTTGTGAATGGTGTGTAGGTGTTTGTTGAGGCCACAATGTCCCGTGATGAGGTGCACTGCAGTTCTGTAATTTTGTCTGTTGTTACTGAGTGTAGTGTTGAGATTTTTGATGATGTTGATGTTTTTATGTCCAAGTGTCAGTTTAGTGTGTCTGGGACCATTAGTAATCCATGATTCTTGATTAAGTTTTGTGACTTTGTCGTTGATCAGGCGTTTGATGTAAGATTGTGGAATTGGGCAATTCAAAGTGGATTCACTGGTTGTGCCATTTTTGGCCAGCTCGTCTGCTTTTTCATTACCCCACAATCCGATGTGTGCTGCTATCCATCTGATCTCTAAGGTGTTAGTGGATCCGAGTGTATTGAGGGTGTCGTAGCAGTCTCTAGTAGTTCTACTCCTCGTTGAAGGTGAGGATATAGCTTGAATAGAGGAGAGACTGTCTGACCATATGATGATATGTGTGTTTGTGTAAGTTGATAGATATTTACAAGCTTCGATGATGGCAGTGAGTTCTGTTTGATAAACGGTGCAATAATCAGGAAGCTTGAATGATCTTTCATCTAGTGTAGTGTTGTTGTTGTCTGTGGTGATAATATAACCAGCCCCGCTACCTGAGTCTGTGCGTGACCCGTCTGTGTAGCAGGTGATGGTTTCACTGGGGATGTTGTCGATGGTGTTTTGGAGTGAGCCTCTATATTCAATGTTGTCAGCTCCAGGAGTGGTGACCGTGAAGCGTCGTTCAAGCATCATGGTTGGTATAGATAGGTCTCTCTCTGCTTTGGGTGGTATGTTGAGGTCTACCATGAATTGTTTGTTGATAGTGGTGTGAGTTGTGATGGTACCTTTTCTGGGGGCGATAGTTTCGAGGGTTAGGCTTCCATATGCTTGAAGCCTGGCTGTGCCCTTTGCTGCTTCACCTCTCAGGAAAAGTATGATATCTGGAGTGTTAGTGAGGTGGTTCAGTGCGATGAAGGGAGTACTAGGCATGGCACCAGACATCATTCTCAATGCCAATGCCTGAACTCGTTTGAACTTCCTCGCGTTGGTGTCTGTTTGGGTTGCCCTAATCCATATACTACAGCAGTATGATAGAATAGGTCTGATGACAGCGGTGTACATCCATTTGCATGTTTTAGGGCTCATACCCCAAGTGGGGCCGACAGCTCTTCTACATTGCATAAGGGATGCCGTAGCTTTTTTGGTGGTATTGGTGATATGTTCATTGAAATTGAGCTTGCTGTCGAGGGTCATTGCTGATCTTATAAACAGTTATGATAAAACTGATGAACGTTAAGATGGGTGGAACTCCTGATTCGACAATGAACGCCACATATTTTATCATCATTCCTGTCCTAGTTCCGTTCTCCCCAAACCAATCGTAACAATAAGCAACATCTGAACTATACTGGCTGATCAAGTTTAAGGAGGGTGTAACAGCGACCACCAGATTCTTCACCATAAGATACGCAGTGTAGATGACAATGGAGACAAGAACCCACTGTTTCTGAATACTGTGAAACGGAAAGGCGATCAGGATACACCTGGTGATACTGAGAAGCAGGACGAGGTACATGGAGATTATCTGCACGTATCTGAACACTATGTTCCATATCGTACAGAACGTTTTGTTGTTGAAGAGAACTGGTTTCCGTTCTGCAAAGAGGCTGACTGCTGCAGGGAAACTGGAGAGGCTGGTTGCGATGTCAACAACACAGATCATGGTGTAAAGTCTCGGTGCTAACCCTTTTTTATTGTTGCTCTGGAAGTAAGTGCAAGCCGCTGAGTTGCCTAGGACACCGAGGATACTGAAGATGATGAGGAGGATGGATAGGACTTTGTCGCAGATGATCCAGTGTACTGGTCCTGGTAACATGTCTACGTGATCGTTGTAGTGTCCGATGGAGAGGTTCATCTGAAGAGGGATAGTCACTAATAGTATGATTTACAGTAGTTACTTAAGGAGAATGAGATCTACAATATCGTTTAGTAGCAGTTAATAAAGGAAGGATAAGATCTACAGTATCAAAAGTGATCTTTTGTCCGCCGTTTAATAACGAATCAACGTTAGGCTAAGAGTCAAAACAAACTTAATTTTCTGACGCCTAAATTCTAAAGCAAGTCATCAGTCATTTGTATAAGGACTTAGGATATCCACAACTGAAGCATGCTCATAATCAAGGAAAAGGGAGTCTAATAATCTAGTTATTATGTTCGTAGACTGTCAGACCAGAGATATCCTAATCGCGGTGGTGCACGTCTCTGAGTCAGACTGTCAGCTGCAACACGTTTTTTGGGAAAGTCATGAACGGAATACCGTGCCAAATTGAGTGCAATTGATCAAAGAAGAACATAGAATCGCGCAATTTAAAAAAACATCCGCTGGAAAAATGATGTTACCAAATATCAGATTATTTCATGTCTTCAAAGTGAAATTTATCTTTTTTAACCGAAACAATGTTTAAAACAAGAAAATGTTATCTCAAAATCTGAAATACTTGAAACAGGAGACTGAGTTTTTTAGCAAACCAAAAATCAGTGCGTGTAAATAAGACAAAGCTGATAATATGTTGCAAAATTTTAAAATTCAATTATATCAACGAACCAAAAGACTTAAAGAGCCGGATAATGTGGACAATAGACTTTTAGATTGCCCTAATTATATAATATCTTTTGTTAAAATGTTTGCGTTGCAAACCAGACAATTAAGTGAACTTAAGACTGCGTGGCTTGGACTACCTTAGTACCTTAGATTAATATTTGTCAATATTTCCAACAAAGTAAGCACTTTCTAATGAGCAGCACTACATACAAAAATTGAATGCAGTTGCGTCGTAAAAAGTTGGCACTTGGCATGTATATCTTACTATATATAAAGCGAGACGATATATATATATATGTGTATATATCCGTGCCATTTTACTGACACCACGGCATCAACTTTAACGCGACTTTCCGCAAAAACCGTAAAAGATATACAACTGAAACTTTTTTGACTGGGTCAAATGCTTTAATGGCCTTCGAATCAGCGTGAAAAAATAAAAAATTGGCCAAGGAATAATAATTTTAGTGCGCAAAATTTGGACTCTCAAGTGGTGTCAAAAACGCGAATTAAATAGGTAATAATTATTTTAGTCTCTCGAGTCTTGACACCACTTTAGGGTAAGACGGGTTCCTGCTAGTTATGTTAAATCTGTAGTTTTATTATTAAAGTTGTTGTTTTATTTAGATCAAAGATGTAAGTCCATAATCAAGTCAAAGAAAATTTAAACAATACGACTATTTTTAAAAGGAATGTGATCATCTAGACAAAAGCTAAAGGTATTAAAAAAACCATGAAATAAAGGAAACTTTTTCAGGAAAAGTCAATCTACTTGCTTTAATTCAACTTTTAACGTAGAGCTAAACGCTTTATTGTCTAAAGAACAAACACAGCAGAAAGTTCAAACAAACGGTCAATCAATCACAATACTTGACTTATCAAATGATGGAGTAGTTCGCTGTTCATTAGTCTCATGATTGAAATACTGATAGTTGGATAATATCCGGTTGGAATACTTGACAGTTGACAGTAATAGAAGCAGCATTGTCATGTACCAGACATCTACTGATATTGGGACACCGAGACCACAGAATTAATATTCATGTTTTATGCATGTCTGCGTGTCTAATAGGTGATGTCTATTGGTTTACCAGCTTTATAATTATTACTTGTTTGATTGTGGACCATAGCAAAAGGAAGGTACACCAGTCCAAAGAGGTTCACTAGTGTAATACGGAGATAGTGTGAGGAACTTGTGTGGAAGATAAGAATGGCTACAGCTTAACGGCATAGATTCAGATATAAATTTATATGGGCCTAATTTATATCTTTATCACAGATCTTCATCCGTACTAAAATGGACTCCAAGACTATTTTGGAAGGTGAATTTTTGAGAGGTGATTTATTTAAATCAACTTATAATATAAGTTATATGATAAATATTATTAAATACACTCGTAAGCTTTAAACACATTTTCAAATCATTAAGACCATTACAATTACAATTAAAGAGTCTGATCAGACTTCTGAGTAACCGTTTCACAAAATGTAAGCTTTTTACATTAAATTAAGGAAGGTTTAACTATTTTAACGATGGACGAAAATACAAAATAGCTAATAACGTGCTTATACAAGCAGAAGATACGAATTTCGGTAGTTGGCCTACATTCCTAACTTCCTGTTTCATTTGTCCTTGTCTCTTCCAACCGGATATTATCCAACCATCAATACGAATTTCGGTAAAAATTAGAATATTACGAAATTTAAACAGTGTTGATAGAATGAAAGTCAAGGTTGAACGGCCAAGCGACAAAGAGAAGATCTGTTAAACGAGTAGCCACCAGGCTCAGACGAAATAGCCAATAATTCATTAAACGCTTATAATACTATTGATAAACAGCCTTCACGACAATGAGTTTTAATGTGAACTATTGAGGTTACCGCCACTGAAGTTATCATGTGTTTGCCGTTTAGTCTAGCAGTTTAAACGATTGAGTCAATATATCAGCGCAATTATATTAGTCGTTTGGAACTTTATCAACAGTAGCATCAATTCTAGACAGGGATATGATGCTTTGAGAATAATAATGTCTGATTACTGATAGAAGTAGACAGACAAAATGGGCATGTAGACAATTATCCCTTTATTCAATGACTACACCGTCAATTAGGCGTGGTTATAAACAATCACGAATGGGGCACGTGATAGTGTATACCGGAGACGTCAGCAACAAATTGCAATTCATTTAAGTTACAATCAAAATGAATTTGAATCCTTTCTTAACGAAAACTGTGATAAAATGATTGGATTTTTTTATCACAACGAAGTACAGTTTGTATGAAAGAAGACAAGTCTTGTAGAATGTGTTACCAACTGTACAACTGCTTTTGTCCTCGAAGTAACAAATACATGCAATCTCGTAACACCCGACTGCTGTGCATTAATTTCATAATTATGAGGTAAGATGACAATAAATTACATATCTAAGTGATTATGAGGCAAGATAATGAGATGATGAGATAATGAGATAACAACCGTATAATTTATCATAAATTAAAAGGGGACCATTTGCAAATACTAAATAGACAATGCTGGGCACGTTGCAGCATGAATGGCACAAGATCTTCAATGTTCAAAGAAACCATCTTGAATCATGAATATATTATGGAATGCTTGGCACGATCAGTCATGAATTATGCGGACCATTCCGGAAATACCATATAATCTATGCTGGGCATGAAGTAGTATACAAGATATTAAATGATTTGGCCATTTTGAAACACTAAGTATGCGATGTCTGGGAGGCAAACCACGCTACAAATAAAAAATAAATACATAATACTAAATATGCAATAATGCAATGGTGGGCACTGGACAAGATTCAGGATAATTTAATACAATTCACCACTATTACAAGGTCAAGGTACTGAAACACAAAGCTACAAAGCCGATGCTGTGAGACATCTAGAGTCTTTAGGTACTAAGGCTATGGGGGCCGGCTGTTTGTAGTGGTTAGGATTAGCACTGTACTTTTAAATGGGATTTGTATAAACGCAGGTAAAGCTGCTGCTCTGAAATCAGAAGTTTGCTCCTCTACAGAGTGCATGCAGCTCCGTCCTTCAGATTGGTTTATATCTTAACAGATCGGTGCTCTAGTTGGCCGAGAGTTGTGACAATACGACAATGCTATACATCACAGTACGTATCACACTTGAGACTTGTGATTCTTACTTTTGTTTTGGCGGGCAAATTGCAGTCTCCTGAGTAAGCCAAGGCTGGCTGGTTTATTCATACTACAGTTTGCTCACAATGTGCCAGGCTCATTACAAGTACAATGGTCTTCACATGCAGTCAATGTTGAACCTAATTATTGTAACAAAAGACTCATTAGAAAAAAAACGTCTTACAAAAGAAGGCGGTAACTGGAAACATCTAGGGGTCGTTCACATATTACGTCATACATTTCAGAGTACCATTCCTATTATTTGTTGTAAGCCGTGCTCACGACACCAGTAGTGCTTTGTCCATCTACAATCTTAATATATCTTCTCCAAATAAAATTGAAATACGATAGCTGATGAATGTTTCCATGATCATTCTATTCAGTTTTCCCCAGTTTCCCCCAGTTTCCCCCAGTTTCCCAATACCCCTTGCTTGAAGATGTTTGAATAGTATCATGATCTCTACTCTCATGTGATTTTTAATTTTCTCAACCGTAGCTGGTGCAAGTTTATAATTTACCATGCCACCACCTCTCTACTCTGATTATATTATTATGTTTATCTATTTACATGATTAACATTAGTTTTAAGTTGCGAGAGTAAAACCAGCGTGAAACTTGTGAACTACAGAGTACAAATAAACGAAATATGATAAACAACGTATTACTTCTGACAATAAATTACAATAAATAATATGATTATTAAATTATCACTATCTGAAACTAAAAGCTAACACACAAAAAATACAAAATACATTTTTAAATATAGCTTACAACTACGTATATATACGAATATATTATTACAAACAAATGCGTTAAACTATGTACAATTTAAATTACAAATTCGGATTTCGGAACAATTACGAATTAGGAATTGAGGCTTAGGACCACAGTCCACAAATATAAATTACTCGTAATCACGATAATGCATCATTGCGTAATCAACTATTCGATTCATAAGATGCTAATGATATTTTCCACGCAATTCATTATTATTCAGTAACACACACATAGCAAACTTCTAATTTAAGTACAGCCGTGGATTCTAGTTAAATCTTGGCATATTAAATTACTGCGTGATCATTATCGTAACTCTAAAATTTTTAATGTTATGAATAAATTTTAACAGCAGCTGCCGATTATTATTTGTAATTCATCCCCTCCAAACGAGTATTATATTATATAATACGATATCATTGTATATTTACTAAATTTATAATCAGTACAGTGTTTTTTATCAGTATCCAAGAAACACCTACTCGTATCATTATCTACTATACTAATACAATAACACACTTTACTTTACTGATCCATGTTGCAGTTCAACCAACAGTTCTTTAGCACTTTTATCCACTCGATACTTAAAATAACTATTAAATGGTAAGTTATCTTCATGGATAAGCTCAAAATAGTTCATGTAACACAAGATGACACGTGTCGCGCTGCTCAAATCTCAAGCAGGAAGCCTAGCTAGATGGCACGTGTCCGATCCCGCTGTTAGATGGCACGTCACGTGCCAGAACACGTGACTACCCTTTAACACACGTGATCTGGTGAACTAGCCAGTGTTTGGTTTGACACTTTGCGTTACAGTAGTGTACCTCGTTACATCCTCTACATACCGGCATCTTCTGCTTCGTCGCCCCACAGCTACCTGTAATATAATGTATTTGTGTGAGGGTAATCACTATTTAAGTATTGAATATTATTAGCTTTATTTGCGTAAATATAACCTTACAATTTTAGTTTGCTTTTTTTAAACATTTTAAAATGTGTGAAAAATAATTTTAATTGAAACGTCTGTACTCTGTGTGCAACAGTGCGTGTATTTCAAATCAGAATATAGAACACAGACCATATTTTTGGTCACAATCCATACTAAACAGCAGAATAGGTAGATTCTTTATTAAAGAATCTTCTGGACCTAACAGCATCCTTCTTATTTTCCCAACAACATCTAGATTTGTGAGGCTACCTCCTCAATAGAATTACACAATATAAAGTAGGTTCTGTAACTAGCTACTACGCGGTCCTGTAATTCTTCAAGTCAATAAATCTAGAACCCAGCAGAAAAAATAGATTAATTTATGCAATGGAAATCAAATTCCATAGCGTAAGCCCAAAGGTCTGACTCATCCACATAATGCGATCACTCAGTGATCATCACTGCCCCCCATAAAATTGGGCACACTCGGTGTTTGGTTTGGAATGAGAAGTCTTCAATGTTCGAAAGATTTCACTCGATCATACGAGATCAATGAACCTGTGCAGTGTATACGAGGGTATTCCTAAGTATATATTATCTTAGTTTCGATGATAACTGAGTTAACGTTTAAATCAAGCTCAGGTATTTCAGCTAACAATTATTATTCAAACATTCTGGTAACAATGAAACATTTATTGTCTATCGCCTTTAAGTAATAATTAATATAGGTAACTCTTATGCGTAGAATATTAAATATCGAAAGAATATCTGAATATTATATCTCTTACCACAAGAGAGAACTTTGTCGTATTTTCTGAGAGGTTTGGGCTCTTCTTTAGGGACACTGTATGAGTCCAGGTTTATCATGAACCTATGATTTGGATACGATTATTTTTAATTCTATAATTTCAGTGCTGCTGAAATTTCAGAAAATTTCTTGATCGAGTAAACTAATATAACTTGAATGGTTTTCATCAATCTCGAATAACTGACAAATACAGAATCCCGCAAACTAGGCCTTCATGTTATGGAGCCGGGGTTTTGCCGGGGTTATGGAGCCGGGGTTTGCCGGGGTTTTACACGCTTTAAAGTACCTGTCGAAGTGATCTCTGCCGTTCTGCATTGAACACTTGGGTCGTATAGCGTGCAGCTTCTCATGCGGGTTCAGAGCCAGGAACTTGTGGACTGCGTCCAGGTCAGGCTGGTAGAGGAAGCAGTGGTCTAGTAGCTGGGCTATACTGTCACATATCACTCTGTTGTTTACTGTCTGATGGAGGTAAGGTTTGGTGGAATTTTCTGGAAAGTGAGGTGAGTATTATTACTGATACTGGTATTGAGAACTTTAGAAATACCATAACAAATTCAACAAGAGTGTTAAGTCTCTAAAAGTCTGCTATTAGCTAGAAAGTAAACCTCACAAACTGAGATGCTAAGAAGTACACGTACCGTAGTGATAAGTACAAGTTCGTGACCGAGTAACTTTAACAGCTCAGTAGCTAGACCCGAGTTCTCCACTACCAGATAAGATAAACAGTACAGAATCTTCTCCAGCAGTAACAGGGTTTGGTCTTTTGGTGCTCCTTTTGTTAAACTCTCCCTGCATAGTGTATGGGATCAAAGACTTTTCTACTTTTGCCTACCATAACAGGGCGGACAATAACGTAATTGGTAAATCAGCAGATTGAAGAGTATAATTTACAGCAATGGTGCAACATTCATAACGTAAGTTGGTGTTTCAACGCTATGTACCTATGTGATCAATGAAGCCATTTGATTTCAAATATATAATTGAATAAGCTCGTTATCATTTCACATTTTATGATATCAGTTTAGGTTCAGTTCTAATTAACATTAGAAAGCTTAAAAACACACACTTCTACCAAATCTTGAATGCCATTTAAAAAAGAAGCATAAAAACCAAAACACCGACCTATCCGGCGCGAACTTCAACAAATACCCCATCCTTTTAGTAAACAAAGCACAGAGTTTAGGGATAATGTTAAGACCCCATATCCTCCTCCTATACACTTCAATCTTAGTGAGCTCAGCTATAACTGTGAGGGACCCCACCCTGAGACTCCCTAGAGGTGGGATTCCTCCTAGAGGCTCCTTTACAAACGGCTCCTCTTCCTCGTGCTCCAGGTAGATCAAACGATCTGAGGGAATTTGTATTATTGCAGTAGACATCCGAGTTGACTTAAAAAGTTTTTTCAAACTTCAAACTCGCGATAATATTGAAGTTTGGTGGAATCAGCTTTCTGAAAGGCTGATTTAACTGCGCAAAACTCTGGATCTAATCTACATTCCTCGTAAAATTTCACTTCTGGGGCAGGACAGGATTATGTGAAATTTTCATAAAGTAACCTTTAGCTTTATTGAGACGAACCTGTTAAAGAAGAGGCAGACACAGCCACGTAACAGAGAACTTCTACACCTCCAGCTGCTAGGAACATCTTCACATTGTTATACACCTGCAAAGTTATAGTTAGGAACATCTTCACATTGTTATACACCTGCAAAGTTATAGTTAGGAACATCTTTACATTGTTATACACCTGCAAAGTTATAGTTAGGTATCAAAATGACTTTAAATTTTTTAACCCAACAAAACTTGCGCAAACAATATTATAGTTGGGAGTTTGACAATCAGTGATCGTTGACGTAGAAACTTTGAATTTGCACGTTGATGAAAATCAAATTTATCAATTAATGTAAAACCTTGGTTTTCTGAATGTCTTCCAGTATCCCCCATCTCTTGAAAACGTCAACTTCGTCGTCACAGAGCAGATCGATTTCTGTTTTGAAAGTTACGAAATCTTTGGGATTCAAACAGCATTGCTCAGCCTCCATAACCCTACTTGAATCAGTGTCAAATTCAGACGTGGATCCTGTATAATTTTAAAGTATTCGAATTAAAAACGAACATTAGATCATACTGTCTACTATCGAACCTCATACGCAATCTTTTAAATAATTTAGTTCTTAAAATGAAGCAACTTCTTTCAAACAGATGCCAAGTCGGAATTAGTTGGGTTTTATAACTCGAAAGAAAAATTCAAATTCGTCACAATCGATTAAAAAATCAATGGATATTTACCATAAGTGATAGTACATGATTGTAATAGTTCAAAGTCAAGTATGTAATTGAATATAATAGAAAATTAGAATTTATTCAAAATGATTAAGTCATCTAGAAACCTAAAAATCATTCAAATTGATTTAGACATTAATTAAGCAACACAAAAAGCAGTAGAATTAATTCCAATCATAAATTTTAAAAATTATTTTAATATCTGCTCATTGTACACATATACATTGAAGCATATTTTAAAATAATTGTTTTACGATCAATGATCAAATAAATTATTAATATACAACGAATTATTTTCGGGTTAACAAGTCAAAAAAGGTGAACTGTCCAATATAATAATATATGCTGAAGCATAATTAAGTTTTAAACTAGGATTACGCTGCAGTGCACATGTCTATAATTCGATTGTAGAAAGCTTTCATCTTCCTCATGTATTCCTGAAACAAGTTTGGTGGTAAAATATCAGAATTGAATTTCATTGCACCACTCATTTGACGATCGAGGATAAAAAATGTAGCAGATTACAAATATATTACAAACAATATCACGAACTTCAGTAGTAGGAGACAAAATCTAATCAATGCAAAAGACTATCACTTCAATATTACAAAACAAGCAAAATTTACCAGTTTATTTGCATAGCTGCCAGGCATAAAACTACTGCTAAATCCGTTGCTTATCAACTCCCAAAGATCATCTCTACTCAGCTTGAATACATCAACAGCTAGTCTGATTTCATCACACATGGTTGTTCTTGATACCATCCTGAAAAAAATCAGTATTGTGCTAAAATTAAAATGTGCTAAAATTTAATTTCTTGTTTCATTGAAATTTCTTGTTTCATTGAGTATTATGCCTATAAGTTCCTCTTATAGAATTGAGAGAATACATTGATGAGGAAAATATCAGGAGAAAACATCAGCAAAGTTCAAGTTAACCTATTATCAGTGTTGAGACAAACACAAAGCTTTTCCTCCATCATTCTTTTCAGAGGGTGTGTATCAGGGTGTGCAGCTCTAAGCTTTGGAGCTGTTTGATAATTGCTAGTCAAACAAACCTGCAACACCAAAGGTTAAATTTGTGACAGTCTACATGTATTACTCAACACTACAAAATGGTTATAAAGATGATAAGAACAGTGATTTGAAATACTAGACCTCAACACATATTCTTCTGTTAGCAATGAACCGGATGATTCCATCGACATATTTCTGTTTGTCTACCACAGGAGTTTCAGGATGGAAGAATGAAGTGTCAAACATGTTTAATCCATGTCCAATTCGTTCAGCATAGCAAGCAGTCACTGCCTGTGGATAAAGTTATCTCACATAAAAATATTCACATTCAAAATAAGTGCTAAGTTTTCAATTGATAAATATCTGCCTATAAGCTGATCTTTTGCATATGTTGAATCCTATGTATCTGAGAGACCAACCTGGAATATGCTCTCTGGACCATAAGCTTCACCAGCATGAATTGTTTTGTTCATATGATTCTCATGAGCATACTGGAAAGCTTCAGCATGATCTATGGCAGGAAAGCTGGCTTCGCTTCCAGCAATATCCAAAGCAACAATTGGAATATTCAGGGTATCTCTCATGTGAACAGCCAATTTTACAAGCTGTAAAGTTGCAATCCCAAACATCTTTTTCTTGCTTTCATGTTTGAAAATTTCACAAAAGTTTTTGAAGAATGGTGAAAAGTGACCATTAAAAAATCTCATACCACATACAATAATTCCATACATATATTCAGGAGCCTCTCCCTTATGAACATCATCATCTATACCATTAAATGTATCAGTGGCACGCTTCAATCCATTGTTCACAGCAATAATGACATCCTCTACTGACAGTTCTCCTGGCACAGCGTTCAAATGTGGAGCAAATCTTACTTCAAAATATCTCACACCCTCTGAGTAACAATCTTCTGCAACTTCGAATGCTACCCTTTCCAAAGCATTTGCATTTCTTAATACAGCGGAAGAGTATTGGAAAGGAACAAGATAATCATCCAAATCAGTGTAGCACTCCTTGAAGACAGTCTTTCTCAGTTCATCAAGATTATATGAGGGTAATGATATGTTTTGTTCTTTAGCTAGATCCACCAGAGTTTCTAATCTGATTGACCCATCAAGGTGACAATGAATGTCGGTTTTAGGAATAAGCTTGATTAACTGGTCAGAAAAGTTTGGATTCCGGTCTACGCCATTCAAAAACCGAGATGCCATGAATACCTGAAGTATTTTAGATCAAATCTTTTATCATAAAAATAACAGAAGAAATCCAGTACCGTAAATCACATTGATTGACATATAGCAATATTATAATCACATAACTACTATTATTCAAAGATAGGAAACCAAAAGTTCATACGTACAATCTATCATAATTTCATGAAAAGATAAAATACTCTATCATTATCCACACTCCACAGACATATAAAGTTTCCATAAAGGCGTAGCTCTCTGTCATGTCGTGCATCTGTCCTGTCGTGCATCCCTCAGCTACCTCTCTTTCTTCTTCTATTCTCTTATCTCCTCTTATCTCTACATCGTTGTTGCCGGTCTTTCATGACTCCTCATCTTTCCTTTGTCACAAGGTAAACAATTCCTAACCAGAGTACTTGATGTAAGCATGACCGGATCCTAATCGCATTATTTGTGTTAATCTTCCCCAGAAGTGAAAAAACCAATTTGGCTTCCGCAAGTCCCATTCTACTAGCCATGCTGTTAACTACTCTGTTAGGATTATTGAAGATAGCATAAAAAAACGAAACCATGTTCTAGGAATATTTATAGATTTGAGTAAAGCATTTGATACAATCGACCATAGTACACTCCTAACAAAACTAGATAGGTATGGAATAAGAGGCAATGCAAACTGTCTTATTAAAAGCTACTTATCAAATAGAACACAGTATACAGAAGTCCTTAATGAAAAATCCGAAAACCTTATCATTAAATATGGAGTTCCACAAGGCTCTGTTTTGGGACCGCTCCTTTTTCTTCTATACATAAATGATATTGCCAATTCCTCGGATTTAGGAACTTTCATACTATTTGCTGACGACACCAACATTTTTATTGATGGAAAAACTGTAGAAGAAACTTATGAGAAAGGCAACAAATTGCTAAGCTGTATAAAAAAGTATATGATCCTTAACAAACTTCACATCAACATGTCAAAGTGCTGTTATATGCATTTTAAACCAAAGGCTAGTAAACCAGTAGAATTGCCAGATTCGCTTCAACTCCATATTGATGGCTTTCCAATTAAAAAAACCAAAGCAACTAAGTTTCTTGGAGTTGTTATTGACGAACAGCTTTCCTGGGGGCCTCATATAACAGCACTTAAACGAAAGTTAAACTATGCCTCTGCCACTTTAAATAGAATTAGGGACTCTGTACCAAAGGAACTCCATAAAGACCTATACCACACACTATTTGAATCCCACCTTACATATTGTATCTCAGTTTGGGGTGATGCAGCACTCTTTAGGACAGCAAGTATCTGGCTGTCTCAGAAGCACTGTGTACGGGTCCTCTTTGGTGATAAAGAGGCATACCTAAACAAGTTTCTTACATGTGCAAGAACAAGAGAGTTTGACAGCCAGGCACTTGACCATACATTCTTCCAACTAGAGCACTGTAAACCACTTTTCAAGCAACAAAACATCCTGGCTTTCAAAAATTTATATACATATCACACATTTATGGAAGTTTTTAAAATACTAAAACTAAGGTGCCCAGCATCACTGCAACAGCATTATCAGTCATCTTCTAGAAAGGGAACCACTATCATTTCACAACTCCCATCTAATGACTTTATATCAAGATCCACCAAAATTTGGAACACAATTGCACCTAAACTTAAGCTCTTTGACTACTCCTACAAGATTAGCCTTGCTAAAAGTCGCCTGAAAAAGGCACTTCTAAAGCTGCAACATGCTTATAATGATTCGGCATGGACCACAAGCGATTATGACATAATGCAGCTGTCATTTGAAAACAATCCCCTTCATCAAATTTAATCCAGTGATCTCGGCCCACAGGCTCCTCCTATTGAACAATTTTGATTTTGGTAAATGTGTGCTGACTCCACCACCTATGTATTTAACCTAATATTTAGTGCATTACAGGTAGAAATTGACTTAGGTAGGTATTTTTCTCTTAGGTAGATATTAAGAATTTGGTTAATTTTTAATTGTATGACTATTTCCATTACTGAGACGTTTTTAATATTTAATTTAGGAGGGTTTTTGAAATTTTTATAGGACTGGTTCACAGAGTGAACAGATTCCAGATTTATATATTTTTAAGCTGATATTTAATAAATGACTAAAAGAAATTTTAAAGTTGCCATTAGATCTAAAAATACACCCATTATGCTCACTTAAAAACAACTCTAAATCAGTAGGCTGTCACTCTATTAATGCACCACACCGCTACCTCCACTGCACTAATAGTTATACAATAAATTCTACAATCCTAATTTTGTATCGTTATGGAGACCGGTGTTCAAACAAAACATTTACTAGGTTGCCGTTTGGTGTGAGCAATAGCGAACAGCACGCACACTCCTTTGCCCCGTCAACCTATATCTAATCTATTTAAAGAGTGACAACCATACTGCACATTGAATTAGGATTCCGTTAAATATCAAATTGATTTATTGTAAACTTGTTTAATCTGTAATAAATGGCATAAAATTGAAATTTTTGTTTAACTGAAATTTTTTGTTTAACTGAGAAGTCTAGTCTGTAAATTACCATGAAGTCCATGATACTAATTCCTCAGCAGCTGCATGCAATGAAATTAAGTAGTTACCCAGTTCCAATTACAAATTGAATGTGGAACTGCAACTACGAAAATGACTGGTGCAACATCATCACACATCTACAAACATTTTTAAGTTTAAAAATAATTATAGATTTAAAGATCCAGTAAAAATCTACCTAATTAAACTTTCCACTACTTTATAGTTTATAAGTTAATTAAAAACGTTTCGTAGCAACATGGTGAATAAACCTAAGATATTCATTATGCTATTCTTTCATCTTTATTAATAACATAATTGGTTCCCTCAATTTTCGTAAACAATCCAAAAATAACTACCATTTACAAAACTTTTAGAAATCACCTCTTTCTTAAATCCTTCTATTATATATTATATATTATTATGGCCTAGACCTGTGGCATAAATACTAAAATAGAAATACATCTCAAGCTAAAAGATCCCGTGATATCACTTTTATTTGGTTTGGTGTTTTACAAAGCACAGTCCTCTTTTTATACTACAGGTACGTAAAGATTATTGTGCTTTTATGTACGCACCATAATTTGAAAAAATTTTACCAGATATCCTGATTTGGCCCAATTGAACAAAATTAAAAGATAAAAATTATTTAAACAATATACACATAATATAACAATTACCCTATATAAAAATTCAATATAAATTCAATAGAAAACTAAATAAAATTTATAAACACCCTTTAAGTAGTATAATTAAACCAGTTTAAAGAACTGGCTCCAAATTTATATCTAATTCTGCTATTTTTACTGCACTACTACTTTTCAACCCTCTCTCTCCTCTAAGAGCTATGATTGTTGTTCTCAATAGGTCAAATCTTACTCTCTTCCTAATAAATGTCATTGCCTCACTATATCGTTGGCCTGATTTCCTAGATAGTTTATCCGCTAATTTCTTGAAGAACTTATTAGCTTCCCTTCCCATACCCCCAGTGGTTGATAGGACTATCGGTGTAAACGTCCCATGTTCGACTTCTACAATCCTTTTGTTGTATTTTATGTATTTTTTGGCCCAATTTAAAATGTTGTGCAGTTGGATAAACATATAATTACTAATTATAACTACACAAAATTAAAACCGGATTCAATCGATTTTTAAATGTTCATGAAAAAGTTGAATTATCGAATTTGCGCGGCGCGAAGTTTTATATTAACCATGCACTTCAAATTTCATAACGTAAAACCAATTTTGTTATGAAATATAATTGAAAGAACACTGCGCATACAACATGACATAACAAATTACCAAATAATTATTATTACATGACTTTGAAAACTGGCTAGGAACCTTTTGTGTTTTAAAATGAAAAGATCTTGCTTAGTTATTATTGATTATTAAGATTGAAAGAATATTGATTCTGCACATAATACTCGCGTTAATATTTGTTTTAAACATTACCCGGCATTAAATATCACTCGGAAATATGAATTAGTTTAATGCATTTCTCTGATATGGTTGTTCCGGTTATAGATTGACGGATGTTACTCGTCTAAATTTCTTCGAAGTAGCGCGCGCCGCTTTCTTCTCGAAGCATGCTACGAAGTAGCCAATAGCGCGCGCCGGGCCAGACCATTAACAATGGCCAAGTTATAGATCGCTATAAAACATGTCACCGCTACATGCACCTCAACAGAACTGTTTTGCGAATACTTGTCATACGTCGTATGACCCGCCGCGCACGAGTGCGCGGCTCCCCTGTATAGTAGAAATGCTACTTAGTGAAACGATAATGGGGGTCACGACGTGATACAAGCGAGTACGTGACGGAACGGTCAAGCTGACAGCCAAGTCGAGCTCCATTTTATTTTGACACTGAACTGTTGATATTCGGTTACTAATCACTAATTCATATCATCATAGAAGACAGAACCACGGACTTGGTTCCCTTCTATAAGAAGGCCCACATACTCCCTATAGACCAACGAATCTTCTTTAAGGTTTGTCTTTTAACCCACAAATCAGTTCACGGTACTGCACCTGATTACCTAAAAGCATTACTAGATGTGGCTGTAGTGGATACAGAACTTTCAAACACCATGACCAGGTCGAAAAGATCTGGTGACCATCTCATGTTCATGTTAAAGGTACCAAAGAATAAAAGGTCCAAAGTTGATGACAGACGTTTCTCAAGCCATGCACCGACGCGATTGCATGGAACTCTCTTCCAATGATGTTGAGATGTATTACTGATACCAACTGCTTCAAGCGAATGTTAAAGAACCATTTATATAATCAGTTTTGAAGTTTTTTCTTCCCATTTGTCTTCACTTTGCAAGACACATTGGCTTTTATTTTTTACTGCACTCCATTTTTATGTCTTGATCTCTACCTTTCTAGGATCTGTCTCTCTTTTTTGTTGATCATGTCACTGTATTATCATTTATAATACCTACACGTATTGTATGGTTTCTGCTTCTTTTTAGTTTAGTGTGGTGTTTACAATAAAAGTTACTGGGCCGCGCTCAGCCTGTCATTCCGCCAAATCTTTATTCGGGCTGAGTGATTTACGACCTCCATCGCCTCAGAAAAAATGGCAGTACGCTCATTGGAAGTTGATGTGCGCGTGACCAGCATTCACGTGATCATTTAGAACCAATTGGGGCCTCAGAAAAGACACGTGCACGCAAACTGCCAATTGGAGAAAAGTAACGTATTAGCTAGAGGAGCCGCGCGCTGAGTTAGATTGTAAAATTTGATTATTGGATTGTAAAATCGAGCGATATGAGTGTCATCAGTGATGTGCTGCTCACTGCACCTCGTGTTACTGTTATCACACTGCACAGTAACTTCGGTACCTCCTTCATGTTTATGTTGTTCCTGTAGTTAAGATATATTTTGATGACCTTTTCGATTGCTCGTACGACATTTTAAAAAAATCGTCCAGTTGTCTACACTTGTTTATATTTAGCTGCCCGACATTTACTTCGTTTAAAGACCCTAGCGAAAGATGTTAGCTTTACTTAATATCAAAGTAACATGGTCCTGTCATGACTACCACTCTGATGAGGGATGGTTTAGTTTGTCAATCAGTTTGCAGTTATCTGAAGATTTTCTTTTATATACTCATGCTATGCATTTGAATTAAATTTCCGAACTAAGATCGTGTTACTTAAATCCAAATCAAGAGGTTCAGGGTTCAGAAGGAACAAAATATGTCAGATTGATGTTGACCATTATACTGTCTGTTTGTAGTTTTTATTTCTTTCGGACTGCCTGTTCGGGCCCGGCTACTTTTTGTCGTTTTCAAAGAAGGCCTGTGATCGAAAGAAATCTCTCAGATGTGATCTATAGATTAGTTCTGCCCTGCACCTTTTTCCTTTACAGTTAGTGTCAAAATTCTGAATTGGATCGTAGAAAAACGCTTTAATGGTCTGATATTCATACTGTACAATCTTTGATGATGGATTAAGATATTTAATCCTAGTTATTACTTATTTAATAGATCGCATTGTGATGGAAATCATGTGTTCTCGTACTCTATATTAGTCACTTTGTCCTTAGTCCTAGATGTTGTAAAATATTTAGTTTGTTTTAACATTTTTGCAAGAATAGATTAGTCTCCCTGAATTGAAATCGGGAGTTAATCTATATAAATTAATTAAAAAAAAGGAAGCAACTCACGGTATCACTCTCATAAGAGACATGTTTCATCATTTACCGGAGTTGCAACCAAATATACACAATAAGGTTTGGTACTTTATCCGTACCTCCCCTTTCATAGAAATAATAGCAAAAATATACACCTATCTTTAAGAGATCAACATCTGATATAAAACATTCGATGAACCAAAATTAAAACAATTTTCCTGTTAATAATTTATCTATATAAATTATCCTTTATTGTGAAATGCTTTGAGAGCGTCATAATTTGCTGTGTCTGATCTTACATATCAGTAGTGTGGATCGAACCAAACGTTTGATTTGTTTCTGTTAGTATCTGTGCTTTGTTTAACCACAGGATACTTTTTTCCCCAAATTTTACAGTCATCCTCCCAGACAATTATATTCTATATTATGTTATCTTTTACAGAGTATTGTATAGCTCATCTAAATGGGCCAAGTTGTGTAAAAATCTCAAATTTAATAAATAACATTTTCTAATTGATGTATAGCCAAGACGAGTTCGTTAGTGTTCTCCTTGGTAATTTCATGTTTAATTCCTCTTTAATTCCTCTTTAATTCCTCTTTAATTCCTCTTAAATTCCTCTTTAATTCCTCTTTAATTCCTCTTTAATTCCGTGTGTTATTGTCTGTCTCTCTTGACCCCACCTTAAAGAAACACCGGTTACTGCTAGTGTTAGTAATTTCACACAATGGGAGTCAAGAGGCTTATTTCATCAACCATCTAGTCTGTTAGCACTTGTTTTGGTCAACGGAACAACACAAGTGAAATATGATTCTTTGTTTCTGTTATCAGTGCTTGCTTTTACCTGAGGACCCCAGGCTATTATGTTCATTAATAGAGATTAGGCGGAATGACAGGCTGAGCGCGGCCCAGTTAGTGCGATTCTTTCAATTTTGCCTAGGTCTAACTTCCATATCAGTTCATATCGCCTTTGTGTGTTGTGCACTTGTGCCGTTCTTTTATGATATTCAACGATCATTCTGTGGTCTATAGTTCATAATTCGTTCTTTATCTATCCGTCTGCCAATCAAATGTTTTTGTAGTTTGTACAGTGTTGGTGGACAAGTTTTTAGCGTAGGTGTAAAATGATTTGAACGTTTAATATATCTGTTATTGCATCCGGATCACGTATACTTTCAACTTTTACTTTTATGACGAAGCCTCTTGTAGTGAAGGTTTGATCTCAGAGTCAACTAAACCATAAACAGTCTTCTAAGAATAATTAGTTAAAATATAGCTTCACTTATTTGTACTGGTTCCGGCTATCTCGTGTGTTTTAAGTTTCAAATCCCCGTGTTCTGTTCTCAGGAAGCTGCCGTTAAATATTTTGTCTCGGAATTTAATAAACTTCATCTTTCAGTCGTACAATCCACAATATATTTCGATAGTGATACTGACTCTGAGATATATGCTGAGAGCTCGCATTATTTCTTACTATCTAGTACCTGATTATATATTGATATTTACCTGGGATAGGACAGGCTTATGTGACCACTGACACAATTTATATCGTGTAATATCATAACTTTAGAAATCCTTGTATATCCCCTTGCCTGTTCTTTGTCACAAATTTTAGGCAAACAACTGTTTAATCCAAATTTATTGTTTCGAATTCGAATTTGCCACTCTTGCAACTCCTGTAACTCATAAATTTAATGAGGGACACCTGCCAATTTATCAATATCGATAAAAAAAATATAACATTTGTTTGCTCGCATTATTTCTTAAGTTCTTTATCTTACTATCTCATGCCTGATTATAGACTTTGCCACCTAATAGTCCTGTTTTTTACACCTGTTGTTTTTGTACGGCGCCACCGTAAAGTTTTCCACCGTAGAGTCTTACGCCATAGATTCCCAGACCCACTTACATTCACCGTGTAGATCTCCTGTAAGACTAAGACTAAGAGTAAGAACATTTTAAACTCTGTTACCATTGAGACAGTTTCAAGTAGAACGAGTCACCGTGTAAAATAAACCGTACTATTATAGCTGATCATTGGCTGTTTATGACATAGAATACTATTCACCGACGTTTTTAGCAAACTGCGATTGTCATGACTACCTCAGTACCTCTCGATCCTCGTTATAATTAACATTATTATCTTGCTATACGTGGTGTTGGCTTTTATTTTCCGTTTCACTTTTGCAATTTCATCTATTTTGTCTTGGTCTAACTAGTGTGCTATCGTATCATGCTATCGTACCATGTTAGTTTACAATGCTTTTAGTCATTAGTGTCGCTCTTTTGTGATATTTAATGATCAATCTGCAGCACTTAGTTCTCTATTCATCCATCTGCGAAGAACATATTAGCTCACTTTTGATTATTTGAACCTTTGGTTATTGGTACATCTGTCAGTGTCAATGCAATCACGTCTACGATTTACTTTATAACGAAGCATCCTTCATCCTAGTTATCATAGACATTAGACATGGAGTAAATTAAACTGACTCTACTAACAATCAGGTAAAATATGACTTTACGTATTTGCACTGGTCCCAGTTATTTCGTGTGTTTTAAGTAGCACATCCCTGTTTTCTGTTCTCTGACCGATAGACTTAATAAATCAATGTGTGATTATTGTTTAAGAAAGTTGCCGGTAAATATCTTTTATCGGAAAGCCTGATCATTAAGTTGCACTATATATATAGATAGTGTTACTGATTCTGAGAAAGAATAAGGCATAGAGCTAGCATTATTTCTCATTACCTCATACCTGATTAGGTTGACATTCACCCGGGACCTTAGTCGTGCTCAATGCTCTTTGACACAATTTATATGGTGTCATGTCATGGTGTCATAGGATATTGGTAATTTCTTTATTGAAAGTCTCGCATTGTCGTCCTCATTTTGGCTTCATCTATCCATCTTAAACTGCCAAATATAAAATCATGGAGTTTAACATGCAATTGCGTACACACTTAAAAATTCTCGTTAATCCTCACATCTGTTCTTTTTCTCAAATTCTAGGCGAACAACTGTTTAATTCAAACTACTGTTCAATCGAAATCGAAATTTTAATTCCACATTCTTATTTGCCATTTCATGTTAGATATAATATAAGTAGCAGTGGACGATTTCCGTTACCTCAGCTCTGTAGTCTGTAATGTACTCTGCCAATTGCAACACTTGACTAAATTTATTTTATATAATTATACTGTTTGACACTTTTATATAATTTGCTATTTTAATTCTTGAAACTGTTGTAAATCTTGTTACTTTGTTACCCTTACGTATGCTATTTATGACAATCTTCTACGGTAAAATCGTTATTATCACTCCAAGCCTTACTTGGTAACACTGTCCAACCTTCTTCTTCATATTACTACAAAGCTGTCCTCAATAACATAATATAGTTTTCGTCAGTCTCACTCAGAACATTTTTCTCAGGTACACATTGGTTTACACTCATTCTCAATGTTTGGCCCTTAAATCTTCCCCTGTACATTCAACAAATATATCCCGAATAAGGTGTCCACTATATAGTTACATAATATTATGTTGTGATCAATGATCGCGTTGTTTATCGTGAGTTGGCACTTGATGAATGTATAGTAGTGGGCCAATCAGGTTTATCAGCGTCTTTATCAACGCACTGTTCATTATTATTCTACCCTGATTCCGGATTCGCTATATAAGGATTGAATGGAAAAAAGGCAACCGCCCTGTGTAAACTATTTGAGCTCAATTAAAATGTAATAGCGTGTACATGGTTAATACTTATAGAATGGTGACTGGTGAGTGTGATAGCTCCTTCCGCATAATATAAGATGAATCTGAATATTTCAAACTCTGGTTACCACGGAGACAGTCTCAAGTAGAACATACACGAGTTGCCGTGTCAAATTAACCATAATAATTCAGTACCATTATCATTAGCGGTTTATGACGTAGCTTATATCAGCAGCGATGTTTTTACTGCTAGCTTTATTGTTTTCAGTTGTCTCATTTATTTCAAAGGTACCGTACGCGTACCGGCCTTAACTTGTCTTTAACTATAAATTTAACGATATACGCAGTCATTTTAGATGTAACTGCACATGCTGCCATGCTGGTGAGAGTATAAAGATGTAACAAGCTTCGACGGTAAAATCGTTATAGTCACTCTAAACCCAGCCCAACTTGGCTATACTGTCTAACCTTCTCCTTCATATTAATATATAACTGCGAAGCTGTCCTCAACAACATG